>NC_141697.1:392110434-392682989 GCF_964263255.1 Lissotriton vulgaris
GGAGATCCTGGTTAAGAGGCTTGTATTACCGCGGTGGCTCTGTTGCGTCTTCCGATTACATGTTTGCTGAGTGGGAAGAGTGAAAACCCTGGCTCAGGACTGTGCGGTTAATCATCATGGAACTCCGCTCTCGCACTCACCTGAGGCTGATGCAGATGTGGTCTGGGCGGAAGCCGGCTCAGCTGGAGAATGGGCCGGACACGAAAACCGGTGGAGGCGGCGGCTCGGGAAGTATGCCACCACGCAAGAATGGAACACTATCTGCAGTAGCGGTAAAGCCCCCAGGTTCTGTCCAGAAGTCGTCTGCAACTCTGGAGAAAAAAGCATCTGCGTTGGAAGAAAAGCAGGCGAAACCGGAGAAAACAGCTGCGGTGAGTGCCAAGAAGGGGTCGGCAATTAAAGGGAAAGCCCCGGATAAGATGCAACCCCCAGGTATGGTCAATCAGGAGATGGGAGATAGGAAGGAAGAGGTACCCCATGGCCCTAAACAGCAATCCCCCCAAACAAGCACGGGACCGGCAAAAACACTTACCGTCCCGGGGATGTTTTCGGGTAAACTGGCAATTCCTAAAAATACAGGCAATTCCACCCCTGGCGCTGCAACTTTTGTGGAGGGGGGAAAAACGTCTCAAGATACAGAGGCGGATGGGTCCCGTAAAACATCTCAAGTAGCTAATAAGGCTATTATTATTATTATTATGTTTCTTATATAGTGCCAGAATCGACCCCCGAAGGGGTATCTCCGCGCTTGCCTTCGGAACCCGTCCTGGCCTTTCCCTGTGAGATAGCCCCTACAGGGCATCCCCAAGGTGAAAGCCAGGCATCCCGCCATGGGGGGCCGTTGTGGAGATTAAGCAAGCTTAATGCCCAGAGTTGCAGAGTGTGAACCCATGATTAGGTCAGGCACCGAAGCGAGAATTATCGAGTCCATGGACATTTGAGCTCAAGACCCTGCTGCGTCGGGAATTGAACCCTGGTCCCGGGTCTGACCTCTGCTTCAGGGTCTGCCTGCTCTAACCAGTGAGCCACACTTCTCCACATATACTGGACTCCACTATAGCTGAAGACTCAGTAGCTCATGAGTATGATGTGGATATAGCCCCCAAGGTGGTACTTACGCATCAAACCACGGAAGGGGGCCAGTCAGATACCGATGTTGGTACCGATAGCATGCCAGATACACATGATGGGGACAGTTTCTTCTCTTTGGCGGAAGGGTCTGACAACACTACAGACTATGAGCACTCAGAAGGCACCTCCAGTGACGATAGTCCCCCTAACACAGTGGATACTTTAAAGGGGGTACCCCGGCATAAAACAAACAAAAGGCCTTTACAGACCGGCGCAGCACGGCGGGAGAGCGACTGCTCTGAAGCCAGTAATAATTTACAGTGGGATTACTTGGGAGTCACAACGGGCTTTCCAACTTTAAAAGGACCACACCGGCTGAAAGCGGGAGCAATGTCGGCAGGTACAGAGTCGAATATACCCCCTTCAAACACCCTGATCTATGCGATGCTCAAGTCAATACAGAGTGAGGCTCGACAAGAGCATAAAAGAGCGCAATTAGCAACGAAAAAAATACAGGGGGCTATTCGTAAAAATACCAAAGCATGCGCAGAAGTAATTACCAGGACAGCTGCTCTGGAGGAGCGAATAGTAGATCTTGAAGCGGGTCATAAAATCCACTCCCGACTAGATTATTTTTTTATTTCTTCAAGTTTGATACAAGGATCGGATATACTTAGATATCCGAGAGTGATGTCGGACCACAATCCGCTAGTACTTGAGGTTAAAATTCACCACATGGTTGAGAAACCAGACACCTGGACTTTTAATAGAGGTTGCTACGGGACAGCAGGTATATAGACTGTATGGCCATTTGGATTACGAGGTTCATAACTAAGAATATAGGGAGCACCAATATACAAAACGTCTGGGATACACTGAAGGCGGGAATAAGGGGGTAGACTACACGTTATGGATGGGAGAGGCAGAGAAGGGAGAAACTAAAGTTACAGAAGCTTTACGGGGAGCTTGAAAGGGCAGAGATAACCCTAGCCAAGATATTAGCGGATGGTGGGAATGGGTATATAGCACAAACACAAATTATCATTACTAAAGCAGTAATAACAGAAATCTCTCAGACGAAAGCTGCAGCCAAATTTGTGGCTTGGCAATCGAAGGTATACGAAAATAATGAGAGAGCGGGACGACTGTTAGCAGTCAGAACTAAAGAGAAAGAAGCTGCGTTACGCATTAAAGAGATTTTGGATCCTGATGTTGGGTTAGTATCGGATGAAGCGGCCATCGCAGTAACTTTTCAGATATTTTATCAGGAACTGTATGATGAGGATATTAGGGATAACGGGGAGCTACAGGCAGAAATTCAAAGTTATCTTAATGAAATAGAGGTGGGGGCTTTAACACCTGACGAAGTGGCAATGCTGGATGCCGAAATAAAAATAGAAGAACTGGGGTCGGCTATATATTCCATCCCGAGTGCCAAAGCAGTTGGACCAGATTTCCTACCAGGAGAATTTTATAGGACATTTAGGGTACAACTTGTTTCTTTAATAATAGAGGTATTTTCACAAGTTTTAAAGGAGGGAACCCCCAGGAATCTTGGCGGAAGGCAAGGATAGTGACCTTTTTAAAAAAAGGGAAGATACCCACTGATACTGGTTCTTATCGACCTATTACATTAATAAACAGTGATATTAAAATTTACTCCAAAATTTTTGCTAATCGGCTTGCAAGTGTGATTAAAAATTAATCTCCCCTCAACAACACGGTTTTGTGCCAGACCGAGAAACGATTGAACATATCCGCCGAACAATTGCAATCTTTGACTATACCAAGGTTACAGGAGACCGTAAGGCTTTAATTCTGCTGGATGCGGAGAAAGCTTTTAATAGGGTCTCCTGGCCTTTTTTATGGGCCGCATTACAGCATTACGGTCTAGGAGAGAAGTTTATCCGTGCTATTAAGAGCATTTATGTTCAACCTATTGCCCAGGTTTCAATAATGGGGATCCAGTCGGCGTCAATTAATATGGGTAGAGAAACAAGGCAGGGGTGCCCCTGCTCCCCCTTACTGTTCGCGATCTATATTGACCCCTTAATTAGGAAAATCTCAAATGAAGCTTCTATTCGTCCAGTACAGGCTAAAGGGGGGATACCAAAATCCTTGGTTATGCTGACGATCTCGCCATATTAACGGACTCCCCTCGGTTAGCTTTTCAAGGAATCCAAACTTTAACTTCACAATTTGGGGCAATATCTGGTTATCATTTAAATGAAGCGAAGACCCAAATCATTTGTAATGATAAAATTAACTGGACAGATCCTCATATAGTAAGCAAATATAAATATCTGGGGATAGAGATTGGTTCTAAACCTGATGAGATAATAGAACTGATTTTGGGTCCTTTAATTCGAAAATTGGAAGTTGAGGCGCGTCGAATCAATAACTTACATCTGACTTTAATGGGCAGATGTAATGTAATAAAAATAATTTTTTACCTAGGATTTCGTATTGTTTAAGAGTCATCCCCTTGTTGAGCGACCTAACTTGGTTTAAAAAACTAGACCAGATAATAACATGGTTTCTATGGGCCGGCAAGCGACCAAGAAGGGCTCTTAAGTTCATGACTCTCCCTAGAGATAGGGGGGGCTGGGCAGTACCAAATTTTCAGGTATATTGTTGGTCTATAACACTCATTTCTGATTTATTGTATGTGGACTCCCCAGATCGCTCTGATATCTCGATCTATCATCTAATTTTAGGACCTACAGCACAGGGACTTTTGTTTAGACAAATTGATTTCTCGTATTTTAAGCGGGTCAGGTTTAAGGTTCTCGTGGTGCGTACAAAGTGTGGACATCGGTTCGGAAAATGCTTGATATAGGCAGACTGCATATATATTCTCCATTTGCAAATAATGGGTTATTTCCAGACATTTTTCGGGATGCCTATTTTAAGGACTGATCCTCCCATGGGGTTAGAAGGATCGGGGATATAATGTCTACCTCAGGATTAATGAGTTTTGAAGCTATAAAACAAAAATATGGATTAGGTAATAGACAATTTTTTAAGTTTCTACAGATTAGGGATATTTTTTGTAAAAGAACTACAAGTTGGGCTTCTAATCCTGTAATTGAAGCTATATAAGGGGGTCAAACATCCATATCCTCTATCTATATCCTCTATCTATAAAATTCTGAATGCTAAGAAACCTGATGACTTGAGTAAACACTTTATGCGCTGGGATGCTGGGGTTCAAGCTGGTCAAGGGGTTTGTGAAGATTCACTTTTATATAGTCAATCTGCTTTCTTTTCTGCCAACTTGCAGGTGCAATGTTTTAAAACCTGGTTTAACCTGTATATAACACCTTCTCGAATAGATAAATGGGGAGGGGTGGCTGGGATAAACTGTCCACGGTGTGGGGAACTCGCTGCGGACAGTGTCCATATGCTTGCATCCTGCCCCTCTTTGGGTCATTTATTGCAAAGAGTAGAACAGCGTTTGGGACAAATGCTCTGTTTTCCTGTTGTATTAACACCCCAGGTTATCATGCTTGGGGTCACCGATCAAAATATGTCTGAACCTGAACGCAAGTTGATATTTATTGCAATGACTGTTCTGAGGCTATGTTTAGCTACTGTCTGGCTTGACCCAGCCCCCCCGACTGTACATGTTTGGTTGCGTAAATTTCTTAGTACTTATAAATGGGAAATCTCTGTATTTAAAAGAAGAGGAATAAGTGCTAGGAGGGATAGGGAGCGGATATGGGAACCTCTAACCAAATGGCTAGAACAGAGATAATTTTTTTTCTTCTTTTTTTTTTCCTGAGTCCGTTTGGGGAAAGTTCTTACCACTTATGTGTATATACTTGTAAATAGGTTGTATATCCGTGCATCCCTGTATCCTCTTTATGAAATGATTGATTAATTATCTGTATCTCTCTCTTCCCTGGGACAAACCATGCAGGGTGGGGGGTGGATGGGGGGGGGGTGATAAACTGAAAATGGGATCTATGGCATGAGGGGACTGTCAGTATATGAGTTGCACTGTTTGTGTATATGGTGATTCATGTCATATCTCCTAATAAAAATGTTATAAAAAAAAAGAGAAAATCAACTCCTATTTTGGAAGTTTCTTTGCCTAATGCAAAAGAAATGTGATGAGCAGGCATTATGCAGATATTCAGTGCTGTGTAGAGAGATGGCAGAGTGAGGCTCCCTTCAGAGTACAAAGATCCACACCAGGCAGGAATGTGTCTCTGAGTAGGGCAGACAGGGCTCTGGTACCTGGGAGGATGGACTCCTAAACTTAAAAGACCCCCTAAGTAGGCAGCCACCCTGATGAGTATTCCGTAGCCTTCAGTGGCACAGGTGGTACAACTAATAAGAAAAAGTAATGACCCATGTGCCCATGCCTAGATGGGGGTCATCATCTTCAAAGTTGAGCAAAAATTCTGAGTGGTGATTTTGAAAAAGTTGTTTGAAATTTGTATGTAGTAAAAGCAAATTCCAATATATTTGAAAAGCACTCTGTTCACCCCTGTATGTATCAAAAATGAGTTATTAAGTTACTTATCTAGATACTGCCCAACAGCATTTTTAGACACATCAGGAAAATTATTTGCAATATATCTTTAAATTCTTTAGAACTCATGGGCAAAGCAGAACAACCAGACATTTGGGGAACAACATATCTTTCCCAGTGTTCCACTCTGTATAATGCCTTGGCCCTAAGCCTTTCACACAACATTAAACCAGCTCAACAGGTATTTGTAATATTCATTGAATATTTTAGATTGACCTGCAGTCTAGGAAACGTTTGGAAAATCCTGGATACCAACTAATCACCCATTGTTTTACTAAATAGATTCCAGCGTCAATTGGGCTTAAATAAAAATGGCCCTGTTAAAGCACTCCTGTTTTCCTACATATTGCAAAATAAAGATGGCCCTTTCAGGTGTGTATTCCTTATCCCCTGTTTTGGAAATGGGCAGAGTCCCATTCGTACGTTGGTGACCTGATAATGTTGGTCTTGTCTCCACTTGGCTTGCATCGAAAATTGTATTGGGTTCAGCTCTATAGAGAGATGTTCAATGTAAAGACCAAGACCACTGAAAGTGAAACGATTATCATAGCAAAGACAGGTAATTCACAGAAAGTGGTGCTTAGTGCCAGTATCTCCTGGCTGTTCCATAGACAGGAGCAGAAGTCCACAGTCACTTCCTTAGCTAAAGGAATAGCTGGGTTTTTGTGCATCATGTACTAAGCAGCAATAATTCCTTTGATACAAATTTACGAGGCAATATTTCTGTATGGCCTGGAGTGTCTTAAATTACGCATTACTTTGTGGGAGGAATCCAATATACATTATTGACAGTGAGATATAGCCTGTATATAGAAAGTATTCAGCCAGGATTTGGAATGGGGAATTATCCGCACATGGTTTGTGCAGATCTTCAATTTCTATTTCTACTTGTGATCCCCAAAGGGTTAGAGCAGATCTTCAATTTCTAGTTTTATACCAGGCTCTACCTTAAACCTTACGCTACAGTGTTGAGTTCCATAAAACATCTTGTATTAACTGTGCTTTATCCGCACTTTTAAATATGGCTTTGGTATTTTATAAGCGTTCCTTAGATGAAATTTGGACTTGTTTGCTATATGTATGCTTAAAAAGCCATCTAAAATCTCCAGCTATTCTGGTAACGTTTGTAAAGAACGAGGCACACTTTCCAGTAAGGCTATCCCGTCTGCCTTTTTTCAAGTGCATTAGGATACAATTGAGCCCTAAGTTTATATCCTGTTGGTGTGACCATTCAACTTTATCCAACCTAGTTTTTCAAGTCTGCGAACTTTGATGTCAGCAGTTACCAGTTAAAATGTAATTTTAGGTGAAGGTACCTTACAGGTGCATATGGTAGAGGAGTTTCACAATTAAGAGTCTATAGTGTTTTAGGGTTATGAGGACCCTCCATCCACATCCATAGTCATTAATAAAATCCCAACCCTCCAAAGGAGGTAGGTGTGTCACAGTCCAGTTATTATGTATGGTACTGATTGGCTAGTACTAGTGCTTTGTCTCTAATATCTTCATGTGCGACTTTGTAGTAGAGCCATGAGTTATATGATCAATCAGTAGGGAAGAGACACTTCACAGGAACAACCAATGCGGCCTGCTGTTACTGTAAGTGCCCTGGTGCCTCATCATTGGTTTGTTCCTCTACATGTGAATGGCAAACTTTCGAAAAACAAGTCCATGACTGAGACTGCGTGTGTTTCTCACTAGTAGTTTGGAGATATATATTTGCCCATATAAGTGTCATCAGTCCTCTGTGGGGAAAAACAGGTCTAAGACCATCACAGGTCGAATTAAAAATGTGTCTGTGGTGGTGTACAT
This sequence comes from Lissotriton vulgaris, assembly GCF_964263255.1. NCBI lineage: Eukaryota > Metazoa > Chordata > Amphibia > Caudata > Salamandridae > Lissotriton > Lissotriton vulgaris. Next base: position 392,117,858 of record NC_141697.1, read on the forward strand.
GGGTCAATTTATATCTATGTCACTTTACACAACCGTAAAGAATTCTATGCACATTAGGACCTTTTCCCCGCAGAGATCTGATGGCCCTTACGTGGGTGTTAAATCATATGGGGACAAACTGGGAGTTGAAGGGCGGTAGATAGTTTAAGGACGGAAGAATTGACTATCATTCAAACCCAGATTATTGGAGGAGATTGTAGTTTTTATAACTAAGTAGAGTGTTAAACTCACAGGAAGGTTTTGCTACACACCTATTTTAAACTATAATATTTCCCCTTAATGTATAAGCAAAGGCAAATTAATAAACAGGACTTCACAGAGCTTTTTACAAATGAAGCTCACATAATCGACTGAGTGCAAGTGAATCAATTATGATGGCTGTTTATCCTCCTACTTCCGCAACCCTCTGAGATGTTCAAGCTAAATGCTTGATGAAATTTAAATTGTCATACGTACGATTTTTTGTTAAGAATAACAATGAGAAATTAATTTTGTCAGACATTCTTTAGTGCATGTCTTATTCCCTGGTAGACTGAGGTAGACTGTTTTTTTCCCACAAAATAATAGGTTTCAAAAATATTTTGTGACATTTATTTCAGAAATATAATGCATAATTTTCTATGTCGGCACAGACAATCACAGTTTGTGCCCATGGCAATGGAAACATAACTCCCTACAATGCAGTTCTCATTCAGTACTGATATCTATGCTAATCACAACAATCATCACAATTGTTATATAACTGACTGCATTTAATTCATGATTCACATAAAAATGGAATTTTAATATTACTAAATATATAGCAATTTGTATTTTACTTTCTACACAGAGTGCAAGCGGAAGTTGATGAGGTTATTGGATGTAAAAGAGATCTTGATTATGAAGACCTTGGCAAGATGCAGTATTTGTCACAGGTAATCAGTGGCCATAATTCCCAAGAACATTGTCAGTCATTTTAGTTGCAATTCATATTAATCCTCAATAGGTTGTGTGTTTTTCAATGTAGTAGTTTTATTTTGAAAGTTCCCTCAATATATTCTACTCTTTGCTGAGAAGGGCTCAGAGTCCATAACTTGACCCTCACACTTTGAAATGAAGGCCACAGTGCTGTTCTGTGTTGCATGAATTGCGTATGGATAGCTTAGTGATTGTCTTTCTTTTCACATAAAATACATTTAGGAAAAATGATGTACCAGATACTTGTGAATTGAAAACAACTTGCTGAATCAAAACTGGGATGGGTTATACGGTCTGGAACTCAAATGTGGTAGCCATCTACAAATCTGACAAACAGACCTTGTATCACTGTCAATGCCTCTGGCAACCTGTAGTAAGATTAATAGCATAATGTTTAATTCTGAGCTGGCTTTTGATGACCTCTGATCAGTGTATACAATAATTGTGGCCTTAGAAATAGATTATTTTACATTGTTTTTAATCCTATATTCCTTTTATTCCGTATTTATGCAGGTTCTTAAAGAAACACTTCGCATATACCCTACAGCCCCTGGTACTACTCGCCTGTTGGAAAAGGACACAGTAATAGAAGGCATCAACATTCCAGCTGAGGTTTCATTAATTGTAAGTTCAGTAGCTAATTTAGCAACTATGACCATACTGCGGAAAATATTGGTTATACAATTACTGAACAGCATCTCAGTGTAAAGGCCTAGAGAAATGAACTATGGATGGATGCTGATAGATCATGGTGCCGACTCACCCCTCAGTATGACCTTATCAGACCCAATCAGGCATATTTCCAAGTGTGACCTGCTGAAATAGCGAATTCATGCATGGAACTACTCAGAATATACAGATGGTTGAAAATGGCTCCTCATTCAGCCCCCTTTCTGGCCCCTTTACAAAAACTCTGCAAAAAGCTGTTGTGCTACTTCATTGAGAAGATTAACATCCTTCAATCTTGCATGCCCTTATAACCTCACAGCTGGATTATGCTCCCAGCATACCAATTTAAGAGACTCCAGCTGTTGCAGAAGGCTGAAGCCCGGCTCTTACTAAATCTCCAGAAAAACAATTACATTTGTCAGCACATTAAACAACTGCACTGGCTTCAAGTCAGTGAGAGAGCTCAATTCAAGGTGCTGGTCCACAGAGCCTTCTATCAGTCAAGGCCCCGTTACCTGGCCAGTAGACTCTCACACTACCTTCCAGTAAGAACTCTGAATTCCTTAGATGCTCTGTTGGCTGTTATGCAAAAAACCAGAAGGAAGAAATGGGGTGGTACCTATTTCCTCGCTCTTACCATCTCTGGCTGGAATGCTCTTTCTCTCTATCTGCAGGCCACTAAAGACGAAGGCGCCTTCAGACATAGCCTTAAAACTTTGTTGTTCAATCTGGCTTTCTAATAATCTCTCCTGACTAATGGTCCCTGTACCTTAGTGCTGGGACACTCATTTGAGTAGCTGCGTGCTCTACAAAAACCATGCTTGATTGACAGATATTCTGCTCACAGGCAGTGTTAACATAAAAAAATTACGATCATCAGCCAAGGGCAGGAAATAATTTGCCTTTGAATAATACATAGTTAATCAATGTTAATTATTTGATATTTATTTTGGGTAATTGTTTATTTTTGTGTGTTTTTTTTGAAGGGGTGAAGGGTGGGTATTAAATACATTTTAATTACTTTATCATTAGTTAACATTAATCATTTTTAATTCAAAAATAAGTTTTAATTGTGTTTTTATTATTTTATAGTTTAATGTAGGTGTGTGATGTGGGCAGTATGTTAAAGTATGTGTAATGAATTCATGTTTATTCGTTTTTTATCAATATTATTTTTTTATTGATTATTCATTATGGTAATAATGAAAGTATTTTTGTATTTAAATGTAGAAGTGTTTTGTTATTGGTGTGGTGTTATAGGGTAGGAAATAAAATAAATACATTTATGTATCAATTAATGTTTTTGTTTGCAAATATTTTCTAGTTTAAAAGATTTTTTTAATGTATTTATTATTTTATTTTATATAATAGTTGTAGGTAGTTATATGTCATTATTATTATAATATGTTTTCTTTTTATATATTTATTATATTTGATTTTTCACTTTTAAAATATTTCTTTACATATAAAATGTTTTTAACTGTTGGAGTGTGAGTAGTAAATGTTATCTCTTTGCTATCCAATCCTATCCCTACTGTTGCACTCACTGGAGTTGGAATGGTAAATGTAATCCCTCTGCTATCCATCACTTATCCTACTGTTGCACTCACTGAAGTGGCAACAGCAATTTTTACCCATTGGCTATCCAACACTTTCCCTACTGTTGCACTGACTGGAATTGGGATAGCAAATTTATTTACTCCACTATATAACACTTACCCTACTGTTGCATTCACTGGAGTGGAAATTGTTATTTTTACCCCTCCGCTATCTAACACTTTCCCTACTGTTGCACTGACTTTGTTGTGAAATGTAAGTTCAAATATTATTTTAATAGTTTAATGTTTTAATTTATTATAGAATTTAGTGTTTTTAATTTTAAATATTGATGTATATTTTTATTTTTTACATAATTTTATTCTTTTAACATAAGTTAAAAACAATAGTTTATTAATTGTTGTAAATTAAATATATATGTATAAATAATTATGTTTGTGTGTTTATTCTTTTTTATTACGTGTATTTGTTATATTTTGTTAAAATGTATATTACATTTATTTTATTTGGTAATATATTTAATATATATTTTATTCTATATTTATATAAAAATTAATATTCTATACACCTATATTTATTACATCAATATTTTTGTACTTACCTGTTTAAGTATAGGGGTCGATATTTTTGTAGTCTATATTTTTTCATTAATATTTTTTCCATCGATTAAAAGAATACCAGGTACACGAATCAATCCATCTTATTATCCATGTAATGTTATTGTACAAAGTGCTTAGCTTCCATTCTCATAACTATAACAGTTATGGGGCACTATGACAATTCTCTAACTACTTGTTATCTTGAACTGTAATGTTTAAAACCTGTCCTGCATGCATCCACTTTGAACTGAACTTCATTCAGTTGCACTCTTGATGTTTGGTAAGCTAACACTTGATCTCTCATAGAGTTTACCACTCTCCCTCTCCCATTGCGTTTACTGAGCTCCAACTGATGCTGTAAGTCTATGAATGAGCTCCAGTAAATAGCTGTATGCAGTGGAAGGTGCTTTGAAATACCCAGAGAAGTTGAATCACCTCTAGAGTATGGGCTATCCCCCAAGTTTGTTTTCTGAACATTATAAACGTATTAAAGTGTGCCACAAGGGGTGGAACAGGAGCCTATTTTCTTTGGGTGAATTAATTTTCTAACTGGGGTTGCATAAACTTTATATGATAGCAGAATTACAAGGGAAACCTCAGAGCTACTCATGCTTAAATCACCGGACAAAGCTTAGGTAGTAGCCCAAGGGTTACAGAGGGCTCTAGTTCTAGTACCAGTAATCACAGTAATTCAATGAACAACAACATGGGCAAGGTGCCCTCTGCCTCAGTACAGGAAGCGGACTTGAGGGGGTCTCCAGCTCCTAAAAGGTCGAGACACATGAGCAAGAAGTTAGAAAAGACAGAGTCCCTCACGAAAGGAGAAGGAACTGTAACTGTCGACCCAAGGATTATAGAAGAGCTCTGGATACCTCTGAAACAAAAAATTGCAGAAAAAATGACTGATTTAATGTCCATATTCTATAATGAGCTCAATAAAATAATGAGGGATTCTAGAGACTCACTAGATAGAGTTGGAAATGCCCTGGCACCCATAAAATGAGTGCCCTCTACTGTTAACATGGAGCAAGACTTAGCACAAAGAAGGATTCCCCCTCTTGAACCTCGGAGCACTAATCAGCCCCTTTCTCCCAGCCGCAGGTCCATAGGACCCTTGACTAGTGAGCCTGGGCCCCTGGGCATACTGCTTCAAACCCCTCGCAGTCAGCCATTGATCTTGATTTTGCCCAGCCAGCATACTGTGTCACAGCATAGGGAAGGTGTTATAGGTGGCCTATTTACTGCTAACAGCCAGGGTTTGCCAACAATTGATCTTCCCCCAGCGTGTTGCCCATACACCGTGTTTTTAGCAGGGGTCCAGGTCTGGGTTTGCTCAGGGATGAATCTTCAGTCTAATTGATTAATAAAGTCACACACAGGCTGTAGAAATATGCCAAATTTAAAATGGATGACCATAGACATATTCTGATGGCCTTGAGGGTAGTGTGGCTAGGACGGTTGAGGAAGACCTTTGAGGGTGATTGCGTTATAATTACATTTTGATTCCCAGAATTAGCACATAACACCTTGCGACAGACTTCTCAGATTTTTTTTAATGATTCTGACATTAAAGTACCAACTCTGGGGTTCCTTTATAGACCTCCACATAATATTATAATCAGTAACCAATGTTTAACTTCAGCAGGAGCGCCTTCATCTGTTGGGGGAATATACTCAATGCCCAACCCTTCTGCCCCCTGAGGGATCTTAACAATCCAGACTGACTGTCTGTGTCAGAGGCTAATGCTAATGTTGCCATGGCTTCTGGGGAAGTACAGTCACAGTGATTGGTAACTAGAAAGTCGTTAGTGGGCACTAATGTAAGCCAAAACGGGATTCTGACTAGTAGCTTGGAATTGAGTGGCAGGGGTTCCAATAGGCGTACGGGGGGGACTTAATACGCCCTCTCACACAAGAACCTCAACCCTGTACTGTTTAGAGGAAATCTTTGTCCCCCACAATTGACATTATGGTTGCCCCAGATAAGTCTTTAATTACAGAAATACCTCATACAAATATAGACAACACCTCATAAAGTAAATGATACGACCAAGTTAGATAACGGCAAGAGGGATCTTTGCCACATTTTATTTGGAATGTGGCAGGAATTTGTACAAAGCTTATTAATCCCCAATGGATAGAGTTCATATGGGAATTCAACATATTGTGCCTTCAGGAAACTTGAGCGAAGGACACCATGCACATTAACAGATTTAAAACTTTTCACACTACTGCAGTACCTTCTGTTCACGGAAGAAATAAGTGGGGGTTATGTATACATATTTCCTTTTTTAATTTTTTTTATTATCAAATCCAGATACTACAGACGTCATTCAGAAATAGAAAATAGATGATTGAACAATAGCAAAAGAAGTACGTATATACACAGATCAGGTAGTTTCTAAGGTAGATTTCAGGAATTGATAAATTCATAATAAATAAATGAGTTACATATACATCTAATATTATACATAAAATATATAACAATACTTAAATGCCCAAGTGAATACATCAATCTAAGGTGAGAGAGTCCTAAACCCTAAACTCCATGTTGTTATGGGTGACCAGATCTTGTTGCCCCGTCCACTCGATTGTCTTCCCCTGGTAGCATAGATAGCACTTTCTTGATTGAATATCCCCAGAAAGCGAGCCAACCACATTTGGAAGCTTGGCGGACTGCGAGTATTATTCTGTACACAGCGGTGCCAATAAATAACATTGCTTCTTCCTCCGCACTGAGTTCAAGTGTGCTATCATACCCAAGCATGTACAGAGTGGGAGAATCCGCTACTTTATGCCCAAACACCTCCTCCCAAAAGTCAAGCATCATAATTTTGATCAGCGTTAATTTATCACATTCACAAAACATGTGTATAAGCGTAGCTGGACCTGTGGCGCATCTGGGACATCGTCGTTTATCCTTTTTCCCCAGGCATATAGTTTCGACGGAGTGAAATATAGATTATAGATAGTTTTGTATGTCTGGGATTTTGAACTAGACGAAATGAGCAAGCGTGATGATAGGGATAAGCTCATATCGATATCTACATTTGGGTTAGCCAACTTGCCAGCCCAAACTATTTTGGTTTGCTCCATATCGTCAAGCAATTTTTCTAAGAGAAGCCCGTATATAGAAACAATTCTAGTAGCTTTTTTGGTAATAGTTTTAATAATTTGGATTCTTTCTAGGTTAATATTATGTGCTTCAAGCGTTAGAATAGTATAGACCTGAATAAACTTGAAGCAGTCACCATTAGGTAAATACAATTTTCTCTGTAGTTCCATAAAGGTAGTATATATATCTTCGCTCAAAAAATCACCAACTGTAATAATTCCTATGTTTTCCCATTTCCTGGCAATATCATCATTGGCTAGTGTAGGGACCATGGCAAAATGCCACAGGGGGGTGTGTTGATTTATCTTTGAGATCTGCATGTGTTTAACCATCCTTGTCCAGATTTTCCAGGCATTAGAGATGACCTTAAATAAAAAAAAATTGAAATAGCTCGGCTCTAAATGTCTTAAAAAAAGGCATTTAGATTTCGGCCCTATTGACAGCTCAAAAATAGATGGTATTGCTATGACCTCTGCGTTACAGGTAGATGGGGTGGTGCTCAGAAGTGGGGCCATTTGTTGAAGAAAAGCTGCCCAGAAGTAGAATAGCATGTTGGGGATTGCTAATCCACCTCTGTGCTGTGGCAGAGAGAGGAATTTCAGAGATCTCCTGATTTTACCGTGCTGCCACACAAATTTAGACATTTGAGATTCAAGAGATTTTAAAATGTTGTCTTCAGAGATCAGGGGGATTGCTTGAAATAGATATAATGCCCTGGGGACTACGTTCATTTTCAAGAACTTTCCCCTGCCAATCATTGACAGATGCACGCTATTGACTCGTTCTAAATCCCTTCCAATAGTATTTATTAATGGCTCATAATTAAATTTGGGGATAGATTTGACATCTAGACTTATGCATATACCTAGATATGTGCCTTTTTCAGCTTTTCTGGGGTCGGTAAATTCAATATTGTTGGTGCAGATTATGATTGTTTTATCTTTATTGAGAGAATATCCCGAGTAACGCCTGTATGTTTGTGTGACAGCCTCTATTTCAATAATAGACTCAGCTGGACTGGGTGTTAACACAGCAATATCATCGGCATAGGCCAATATTTTAGTTTCATACTGGCCAGTCACTACAGGTTTGATTATTTTAATTTCTAAAAGTTTCAAAATCAGGGGGTTTATGTATAGTGCGAATACTATTGGGGAGCAGGGGCACCCTTGCCTGGTACCTCTTGAGATTTGAATTAAGCTTGATTCGGAGCCTATTATCTGGAGTTTAGCTTTAGGATCCTGATACATCACCCTAATTGATTTTACAAAGTTGGGGCTGAAGTTGTTGTGTAACAATGTTGCCCAGAGGAAATCCCACGACACGCGGTTGAAGGCCTTCTCAGCATCCAGGAGGATCATCGACATCTGCCCCCCCCCCGTCCTGGACATAATGTCAAAAAGAGAAATGGCCCTACGAGTATGGTCGGTCATGCCTTTTCCGGGGATGAATCCATGCTGCCATGGGGAGACCAGATGTTCGACAATCCTCCCAAGCCGATTAGCCATGATTTTAGCGTACACTTTTGAGTCTGAGTTTATTAATGAGATTGGGAAATATGATGACAGTTGGCTTTTCCCTTTTTTGGGAAGATAATTAAATTTGTTTCCTTCCAAGACTCCTGAGGAGTTCCAGACCATTGTATTCCCAGAAATAAATCGAGTAGGAGAGGCCTTATACATTTACTCAGAGCTTTATATAGCTCAAGGGGGATTTTGTCCACACCAGCAGTCTTCCCTGAGGCAAGAGAGGAGAGGGCTGTTTGCACTTCTGTAAGAGTGATTTCTTTCTCGAGGTCCTCCCGGGCTGCAGCATCTATGCTCTTGCTCATATCTGGGTCAATTAGGTAATCCCTTAGGAATATGTTGGATTCATCCCTATTAGCTATACTATCCTACTGATAGAGCTTCTGATAGTAGCGTTGGAATGCAATAATTATGTCAGTTGTTTGTGTGTGTGTGTGTGTCCTCCTGATTGTATAGCTGAGATTGCACTATAGGAGGTTTTCTGGCGAGTGCGCAGTGCGAGTTGTTTGCCAACTTTTTCCCCATTCTCATATATGTTTCTGTGTTTTATAAATTTCTGCAGCTTTCTGGGTCAACCCAGAGTTTAAGTCTGTTTTTAATAAAAGCATATTATACATAGTGTGTTTCCCATCCTCCCCTCGGGCTATTAGTGCAGTGTGTTCTCCCTCTATCATGGCTAGCTCATGTATATTCTGATTGAACTCCCTATTGCGTTGTTTATTAGTTCTAGCTACATAACTGATTGTTTCCCCCCTAAGAGCTGCTTTAAAGCAATCCCGAACCACACACCTTGGGGCACTAAAGCGGTTTATATAAAAAAAATCCTTGGGCCCAGTTGGTAATATAATTAATTTAGTCATTATTAGCCAGCAGCTTCCTATCAAAGGTCCAACTCCTACATTGTCTGCTTAAGGTAGTTAAGTTAATTGTAAGGGTTAATGCATTATGGTCAGAGATTATTTTGGGATTTTTGATGATTGTAGCTTGATTGGAGAGACTCCTTGTTGTAAATATATGATCAATTCTAACGTATTTGTTGTGGGGACATAAGGAGTATGTAAACCCCGGGTCTGACTGATTTTTTGCATCCCATATATCAATCAGGTCAAAGCTATCTCTGAGCCGGCTGATTGCATTGAATACTCGCGGTTTGTGGCCAAGATGTTTTTGCAACCTCTGATTGTTAAATGCGGGTCCAAACGTGATGTTCAAGTCGCCGCAAAAAACAAGTGGGCCTGGCCACAAAGCGAGCTCAAGTTCCTCAAAGATAGTAGGATCATCTTGATTTTATCCATAGACCGAGCAGACAGTTATGCCCAGAGCCAATTCGATGACAACCCATCTGCCCTGAGCATCTGCTATCTTACGGATAGCTTGGCCTAAGAAGGTTTTAGCGAGTATCGCTACCCCACGTGTATTAGATGTTTGAGTGGTGCAAGAGAGTAGATTATACACCCTGATTTTTAATAAATCCATTTTGTCCCAGGACAAGTGAGTCTCATGGAGACATATTATATCTGTGGGGTTTTGATAGATTATCTCATTCAATCGCGAGCGCTTGTCTCTATCACGAAGCCCAGCAATATTCCAAGTACTTATGGTTAATCTCCCCATACAGACTTTTTTCTTATTTCTCTAGATATCTGTACTAACAATATTCGATTAATTTCCTGATATAGCGCAGGTTCTGTTAATGTACTTCCTAGGGTTAGTATAAAAATAGTTAAAGCATTAGTGCCTCCTGTTTTATACCTGGATTTGTTTTTTTCTTTTTTTGAAACGTCTCCCCCCCACGACCCTCCCTGTGCCCCATCCTCCACCCCTCCCAAGTCAGACCCAAGATAAGGCCTACAGACTCCATAAGAGTCTGGAAAGTGATGTATGTATATATATTTCCAAATGATGTAAATGCAAATAAACTTGAACTGAAGAAATCAGAAACTTATTATCAGATTCTGACATGTGATATTGATAAAATACATTGTTTAGTTTTGTTGAATTTTTATAATAATATACCAACTAACTGTGGGAGTACTGAGGAAATTGAGTAGAGACCTGAATACCATACAGAATGATAAAGCAAAAGATGTATGTGTTATTTGGGGTGGGGATTTCAATTCTGCTCTGTGCCCACATATTGAGTGGGATACTTGTGGAATCACGTCTAATAATTGAATTAATTATATACATTTTCCACATACCATATTTGGGTAACATTTGAACAAAACCATGTTCTCATTTGATCTTGGCTTTGCCAATAATTTATGTTCTCTGCCAGTTCCCTTCTATCATACTTTCAACAGTAGAGGGATGTATTGTTTTTGCATTTGTCACCCAGAGTGGGATGGGTATGCCCAGACGTGGGTCCCGCGCTCTCAATGCCACTAGAATCAAGCTATCCTGGCTGAAGAGTGGTGAAACCCTGAAACCAGTCCTGGGATGCTTGTTTCCAGTCCAGGGAGGACCTGGCCTGGCAGTTCGGGCTGGACTGTTCTCATTGGGAACATGGTCAAGACTGATTTGCATATGGCTGGGTTTAAACTGGAATTGCATAGTGAGCAAAATAACTATGGATTTAGGCCCAGATCTCTGTGCTGGGGTGAATGTATGACATTGTTCTGCATTCTGTCCATCAACTGTTGTTTATGCATGTGCTCCACCATTGATTATATTCTATTGTCAGAATTTAGGTATTCCAGTAGGCTTAAAAAATTCACAATTCATAAAAACGCAATGAGTGACCATTTTCCACTAAGTATTTATTTTTTACTTCCATGTGACATAATAAACTCCAAGGGCAAGTTGACTCGTATAGTTCAGAACATAGCTCTGAATAAGACAAATGGTTCTTCCTTACGTTGGCCTATGGTGGATTTGACCAAATTCACTAAGTCATTATTAATTAACTGTAAATCTGCCTTTTTAGTGTGTCTCAATGAAACTACACCCCATGTTTAAATTTTTAAATCTTTTGCACAGATCACTAGCAATGTTAAGAAGGCCTTATTTTTGGAGAACAACAAATCTCATAGTGCTGAACAGGTCTGGTTTGACACCAAATGTACCAAAGCTCATAGTATCTTGAAACACACTTTACATTAGCCCATTAAAAATCAACAAAAAATTAAAGTGACCAGGGGGGAATAGAAATGTGCCCTTGAAGAACATAAACACGCAACGAATTATGGGTAGCTTTGCATGAAGCCCCACTAACTAGAGATAACACAGCCTTTTGGAAGCCCCTCAAGATCTGCCATCTTTAGAGATAGCTATTACCGAGGACCAATGGATGGATCACTACTTGAACATGTAAAATGAAACTGTACATGAGATTGTAATGGCTAATCCAAAAAAACCTCACGAGATATTGCCACCTATTCACCACCCTATAGATTTACTTTTTACCTTAGAAGAGGTCAATTGAGCCATCAATGCTAGCTTGGGCGGGAAAGCTCCAGGCCCTGATTGAGTCCCTGCGGCCTTTATAAATCAAATTTGCCCCTATGGGGCCCATTGTTGACTCAAGTAATAGCAGCATGTTGCTCTTCCTGCTTTATAACAACCAGGCCTGGGCAAAGCACTACGCTACGCTCGCGCAGTTTGTGAAGTTTGTGCAACCCCGCACTACGCTAACTGCACGTAGCACAGTGCGAACTCGCGTAGCGTAGTGTAGTGCAGCGGTCATTTTTTGCTTGCTCGCAGTCCTCAACGTCAAGTTGGCGACCACGAGCAAGCAAAATGACATCCTTGCAAGACTTTTTCCTTGTTCGCGATCAGCAACATCAAGTTGCCGATCGCAAGCAGGGAAAATAAACCTCCCGGCGAGATTCTCAACGCGGGGAGGTCAGGTTTCTCATTGCAAGTGGTCGCACATGCTCACAAACACTCGCGATGAGAAACTACCAGTCAGCATTGAGAAAGCTGCAGCTCGAGTAAAAATCTACTTGAGCGGCAGAAAAGTACAGCTCGCACTGTGCAAGATGCTGTTTTCAATGATTGCACAGTGCCGGATTCTTGTCCGCCCTGTGCAATCATTGAAAATGACATCTTGCAGAGTGCGAACATGCTACTACGCAGTTCCCGTCGTGCTATGCGTAGCTCGAGTAGTGCGAAGGGCACTTTGCGTAGCTACGCGTAGCGCTACTTCGCGAACTACGCCCACCCCTAATAACGACCTGGTCGGAATCAACACTGGTCCCAATTTATAAAAATGGAGATCATCACGACCTGGATGTTATCGACCCATATCTTTGTTAGAATCTTTGGTTAAGCTGGTGGGACATAATATATTGAATAGATTAAAATATTGTGCTGAAGAAAAGGCATCATAACTGAATTACAATATGCCTTCTGTCAGGGCCTAGGTACTGTCGAGCAGGGTCTAAATTTGAATATCCTTCTGGGAAAGTATACACTGGCCATGCATGGTAGAGTACATCTGGCATTTGTAGATTTGACTGCAGCCTTTGATTGTGTCATACATGAGAAATTTTAGAAAATTTTAGAAGACTTGGGTGTGGAAACGCCTCTTAATCAGTTTTTGAGGCAGCTATATGGAGATGCAAAAGCAAGGGTCCGATACAAGATTACTGGGGAGTGCACGGCCACTTTTAAAATCAGAAAAGGAGTAAGGCAAGGATGCGTGTTGCCTCCTTTTCATTTTACATTGTATATAAATAAATTAGGGTAAGTCCTGGCGAATTAGTGCAAGGACTTGTCACAAATAGACAGATGTGCGATACCCGCCCCATTGTATGCGGACAATGCTGTTTTGATGTTGCGTACGCAATTGGGGCTGCAAAAAGTTGCGTCTAGCTTTTCTACATTTATGCAAAATTTGGATTAGCCGTTCCAAACAGTACATCAACTTATGTATGCCATTCTGAATTAGGGATGCCGTATATATTCGATCTTATAAAAATACAACCCATTTCATTGTGGCATAGGATATGGTCTAACTCCAAAACTGGTTTTAATATGGATATTTTAAATGATAGCTTAAAATTACATTGGGCCACCAGAATCCCATGGCTAAAATATATTAAACGTTTTATGAAAGATCTCAGGCATCCGGGACAGTTAAAAGATATTTGTGTCTGATGTTTCTTATTAGATTTTCAACGGACATATTAAAGATTACAGTACATGAGAATCAAATGATGCTAACCACTTTCAATATTCAAACGTATTTAAAAAAATATGGGGGTCATTAGGATGTTGTGCGGATAACCACTACCCACCCGTGGGTGGCGGGTGGTGGCGATCCGCACGACATCACACGAAATTTACCCCCGCCATATTACTATGGCAGGGGGGTACTGCGATGGATGGAAAGTCCGTCCACTGCTTTTCCACTGGTCGGATTGTCAGCCAGGCGGAAAAGGCACATATGATGTATGTGGTTCGTATGCCTTTCCATAGTGGAGATGCCGCCATGAAAAGGCATCCGGTAAAAGGCTTTGGGGGCCCGTTGGGTGGGGGTGGGGGTGGCAGCACTTAGGGGTACCCATGGTACCCCCCTTTATTGGCATGCACAAGGTGGCTGGCCCTGCGCCTGTCACGTTGTGCATGCCACTGCACAACATACAGCTTTTACATTGCGGCGGGTGCTGCTTACAGCACCACCCGCTGCAATGTAAAAGATGCGGGATGCGACCGCCAGGGTGGCGGCTGCATCCTAATTGGGACCGCCGCACCTCTGGCGGTCGGTCCCGTTTTCCATTACGGTGGCAGTTGGATCGAAATTGGGCCCAATGTTAGGCAGCTACGACAGAATGATGTTGACCCGTTTAGATTCGGGATCTATCATAGGCTAACCAGTTTCCCCACAATGAACGATTGGTCAAACATTATGTGTATGTGCCCATGTAATGATAAGTCTTTGCAAACAACAGTGCATGTTCTTTTATTTTGTAAATCTTACGCTGTACAAAGAAAGAGATGGATTTTATCAATTTTAAGGCTACTTGGTGTTAGATAATGTCAGCCAGTGTTCGTATTCCTACAATTTATAGAGTATGAAACGTTTACAAGGTCTATAGCTTGTTATTTGAAATGTGTTATAAGATGTAGGGAAACTAGTGGCACACGTATTCCTTAAAGGGTGTAGCTCGACTTTTTAACATATGATACTGTTAATATATTTAATGATTTTTAATCCAGAATTGTTTATCAATCGTGAATCTATGGGATTTTATGATTTTATTGCAAAAATCGAATAAAGCTTATTTGAATTTGAATTTTGACAAGGGAAGCAAAGACATCTCGAAAAAAGTTAATCATTAAAGACTTTCAAAGGATAGGATTGCGGGCTGGATTGAGAGGGAATGCCTTCTTTTAACCGCATCGCTGCGGCGGTTATTTTTCCGCTGTGCGGCTTTTTTCGAAAAGCCGCGTTAGATGACGAGCTCAACTCGTCATCCGCACACGACCACCGTGGCTGATGACGAGCTGAGCTCGTCATCAGCAGCGTAGGGGTTAACTGAATGTGCTTGAGTAATGATTCATAGAAGTCAGTCTTGCATGCTTGTATGAACTCTCAGAAAACAATCCATGTATCTTTAGAGCCACACTGCTCCTTGCACAAGTCATTTACCTAGCTCATTTACTACTTTGATTTAGAGAATGTTGGGAATCTGTACAATGAAGATTACCTATCAGTAATTGAGCATTACTTATAACTTTGCATCTACTGAAGAAGGGCCAGTCTACATAGACTCATACCACTTCACAGATGCTCAAGCAGTCTCCTAATCAAGCCTTCTCTGTAGAAAACAGAGCTGGAAGAATCACATAATCATTACTGGGGAATGCTGAGCTAAACTTGGTCACATATTTCATAGGATCAAATACAAATCTGCCACTGATCTTGAGAGTGTCCTATGTTCTACTAGCCCATTGCAAAAGTAATTACTAGAAAGAAAAGTGTATTGAAGAAAAGATATTTCAGGAACTTCTCTGGCATTGGTTCACATGTACTAGCGGGCCCTCATGGCCTTAGCCAAGCCCCTCAACAAGCAAAAGATTGCAGGCAGGCTAACAGAAGACTCTTGGGGAGATGAGAAACTTCAGTTTTCTCTCATGACCCTGATAGCCACAACTTGTGCCCTGAGGGTAGAGACTGTAAGGCACAAGGAGAACCACCCCAAAACGTGGAATAAATCTAAGAGCTTGATAGGATCTACATAGTATCACATGAAAAATTGTGGAAGGCCTAATCAAACAAGAAGAAGAAAAAGACGAGAAAGCACAAAGTCTCAATGTGATTTGACATAAAATGGAATCTAGTTTTTGTTAAACCCATGGAGCATTCATGCCTGTGTGTTTCTAACTGATGCAAGAATAAACATCACAACGTACCATGCCAATATGGCAGAACTGCAATAAAGCAAAATCCCTCCTTCTAGATCTCTGCTTTAATTTGGAAGGCCCTCAGAAATAGCGGATAATGCAAACAACTTATTAATGGGCAATTTTAGAATCTGTGGACCCTCACAATCATTCCACAATGTATCCCACACTTGTGCACATGCTGTTGCTGAATTTATTGCAATAGGCAACTTTTCTACACTTTGACTGGGAATATTCTTGTTTGGCTGAGGTCCAGAATCTCAGAGCCACCATGATAATTGCTATAAAAAGTGGACCCTGGCCTCAAGGCCAGCCTGTATATGAGTACCAAATGAATGTTACAGCACTGTCACTTCTCCACGGAGGCAATGGCCACATTTTGCTGGGAAGAAGGCATGTACACACTATAATTACACAATCACTATAAAAAATAATGTAAAAATAACATTTACCTTGGGCAAGTGAAGTATGCACACATTTTGAAACAAAAAATGATTATAGGAGAAGACCTCTGTTTATATGCATTCTCTTCCCAAAGGAGGGGTTATTTGGGGGACATAAGTAGCAGTGTTAGTGGTCAGACACTTGATGGCTCACATCAGGGATATAAGGCTGGGCCAAGGAAGACGAACTATGCCTACACATTTGTTGTAATTCCCACTGCACTTACACCTCAAAATCCTCAATGAAGCATAATCTTATCTATGACTCTTCTTTTTGTAAGAGTTCTTTTTTTAATTTCCTAAAATCAGAAAAATTCTTATCAGCTACAAGTTTCATGTGGAGACAGAGTTTTAAATTTGTAACTCTCCATAGGAGGAAAGTTGTAGAGTTGTTATCAGAAATTCGTTATTTAGATTTGGCAGGTGGAATTGTCCGTTTTTTTTCGGTCTCTTAAACAGAGTTTTAATGATGAATTATATTGGGAAGGGGGAGTTGGCTAGTTAGGATGGGGGCCTTTTTATTGATTTTAATTGGTAAGTGAGTTTTTAGAATATTTTATGGACAATTGTCTAAATAAACTTGTTTTTACCTGCCATGTGGAGACAGAGTTCAGAGCAAACACAATCATCACAGTACGTCCAGCCTTTTCCTGATGGTTTCCCAATCTCTATGCAGGGATTATTGTTCCCACAAAGAAATATTTAAGATAATAGCACATTCATCTGAAACTTATTTCAATGCATGTCACTGAACTTCATCTATAATTTGGAAACCACAATGCCATAGGAAAGAACTAGGATGAGTGAAATTGCAATTTGTTTTCCACACGTAGTAGGAGCAACTGCTATGAAAATAATGCATATTTCACTAAATTCTTTTGACTGGCCTGCTTGGAAATTGAATGGAAGTGTTTACCTCCAATACAACATTCACGAAAGACTGCGGTTGGTTTATGGCGCAAGCAGAAACTGTTTTTAGTTTATAGCAGAAACAGTTTTTGGGCTGCAACACCCACCTGATACATATATTCCATGAGTAATATTCATCCATTTTTCTCCCACAAAAATGACACAAGAAAGCATAAGCGAAAGAGAGTAAAAGATTATTGGGAATGCGTAAAATTCAGGGACTTACACTAGCTATTACATGCATTACAAACATGTTGCTGTGGTCCTGAGAAAGACCTATAGAAATAAAACTATTTTCTGCTTTTAAGACACACGTCAAAAACATTAGTGTTCTCCTCTTTTAACCCTACAAGCTGTTGTGTCAGCACTAGGAGTTTGGAAAATTGTGAATAAGGTCTCCAACTATCCGGACAATTACACCAAATTACTCATGCATTTTGTACTTAGTCATATCTCACGAGGCAAGTGACCTCTCAAACAAATATGCAAGATCGGGCAGGATACTGATTCAAGCAGAAAATGTCTTTTGGTCGTGGCAGCCATCATTTATACAGTATGTATAAAATCTGTGAAAATGTTGCCCGTGTAGTAAAATCTTTGTCCTGGCTTAAGAACCTAGATGCTACTTTTAGCTAGACAATATCTGATATGTGACGTCACATGACATTTACCTCCATCAATAGATATCCCTCAGATGGCTCTATTTTCTCCTTATGACAATCTGTTCCTATCCTTTATATAGCATTTGTTGTAATTTGTATATGCATCTGTTTCAAGGAGTATCGCTAGCAAGGGATGATAGAGAGAAGATTTGCCTTACTACAGTTTGCTCCCATTTCAAAGGAAATTAAAACACCATTTAAAATACATGCTAAACATGGCAAATCGTGTAAATCAAAATGTGCACAAAAATGTGTTCATTCAATTACACTGAACTCTTAGTTTGTCACATTATTGCGTTTACAACATTAAAATGTTAGCAAGGCGATGATTTAACAGTGTAACAGTGTTACCTTGTGGTAATAATAATGTACTTTTTTGCAGTTCAATATGTATGTCATGGGAAGGCTAGGCGAGTTTTACAAGGATCCTTTGGATTTCAACCCAGATCGATTTAGCCCTGTTGCCCCAAAGTAAGCATTTCTCTTTAAATGTGTATAACTCAGTGCCTGCTCAAATTGTCAGCATGGCTGCCTCTTGTTCGAAATAAATCTTTGGTTTGACCACATGTACTTGGGGTTCTGTCTTTCTAATACTGGTTCCTATTTGTTATGTATCCCAACTACTTTTGAATTTGTTTTAATCTTTGAAGTTGTGTAATTTCAAAAGCATACATGGAGCTCAGCTAAACAATGGTATTAGCCCTCAGACTACACAGTATATTACCTCTTTTAATAAAAAATTTGACAACGTCAAAAGATGATGTGGATGACTGTGTTTCTCCATTATTCAACTTCAAAGAAGTATAAAATGCATCTCTTAAAAGAACCCGTAACCCACTATAGGCTCTACCCACAAAGCAACAATATAAAATGGGTTCAAAGGTTTTCAAAGATGCTGGGGATTAAAGCATTGTCCCACAAAACATAGAATGTCTACATTAAACTTTATTACGTACAATGTTAGAGGGCTGAACAATCCCAAATAAATAAAAGGAATTTTACATGAGCTAACTCTATTAAATACATACATAAGGCTTCTCCAGAACACCCACCTCATGTGACTTGACCGGTGTCGTCTCAGAGTTCCCTAAACTTCTTCTCTGGTGAAAATGGCAGTGGTTGGTATCTTGGTTCACCGGAAATGTCCCCTACAAACATACTGGTGCCTGAAATATAGTACTACTTAAAAAGGTTTTGAGTACTACTACTACAAAAAATGATTTTGAGTACTACTAGTACTCAAAAAGATTTTGAGTACCGCTAAGATTCACTTCCACTGACAGAGACTATTTAATCATAAGATGATTCATTTTCCCAACTCAGGCAGACTGTCCACACACTGTCCTATGATTCACCACGCCCACTCCAAGTCTTCAATAAACGCACACTAACATCGCCCATCACCCTAGGCCAGAATATCCACAAATTATCCATGTACCTATGAGACCAAGGACAATTCTTCTTTCCCTCCAGACAAACATGGCATTGCATGCATTTACCTAATATTCATTCACTTCTTTGTTACAGGCATTACATGCCATATCATTATGGAAACCTGCAATAAGGTATACATTTTTGAAGGATGCAGGAGGCACATTTCAGACCTGCATTCGCTTCTACAGCAGAGTCAGGAAGAACATGCTAGTCCTACAAAGAAGCACACTCGACCTACAAAACCACTAGACTGAATCAGCCTAAACCACACAAATGTGTGGTTAAGGCTGAGTCGTTGTTCAGGCAAGTCATTGTTCGGCTTGCGTGACTCCGGAACTCGTTCCGGAGTCATTGTTCAGGATGTTTCCCATATGTGACACCTGTCTCTCACTAATCACTTGGGTGGCTCACCAATCCTGTTTTTTTTATAAATATAACCTCTTCTCATTTCTGATAAAGAGGCCCACCAATTTCCCATCCTAAAAAGACCCCTGGACCATCGGTCGAAACACGTCAACAACTTTAATTAAGGATATTAGGCTAGAAGGACCTCTGTGGAGGCCAATCAAAAACAAGACAAACACCGCTGTGACTCCCAAAAAACTTTGGCATAACTAACTCCCTGTTCATACTTTTCCCAAAATCACAGTAGGGATAAACTTTGCATCAGCTGTGATCATACTTCATTTTCTCAAGTTTTGGAACTGTACCTTAGAAGTTCTCAGATTCTTTTTTCTAGTTATATTGTTCTCATGGATTGGTGATGGTACAAAAGCATTATGCACAATATGTTATCAGTTGTATATTGATTGTAAACCTGTATCATAATCCTGTGTATGATCTCCATTTCAAGAATATGTTGTTATTTTGTGACAAAGTGACTTGGTGAAGTAGTAAAATGGAAATACTTTTTCATGATCGTTCGATTAAGTGTCTTGGTCATTACAAGTTTTGATTAATACCAGTACTGGGAATCACACGAGGTACCTTAAATGGTCTCTTTCTATCTAGTGGTCTTACTTCCCGTGACCGAAGGAACCACAGCCTCCTATTGGTTGCTATGATAGATAAAGAGGGCAGAAGAAGAGCCATTAGAGGGGTCCATAATGGAGAGCCTCTGATACTGGCATCCATCTACATACAAACCAGGGCCAAGAGGAATTCCTTAGCCACACAATCCAAACTCTAATGTTGGACCTTGGGATCCGTTGGTGGAGATTTAAATCTCTTTTTTATGCCATGTTATGTAAGATCCAGAATAAGATAGAGGGACCATGGGTTTTTACCAGTGGGAAGGGCACAGTTGAAAGACCGAGGACTGGTAGGAGCTTGAAGTATTGGACACTGTTTGGGGGTGGACCTTTCCCATTACTCAGCAGCACAGAAGAGATATGCCAGAATAGACAGTCTCTTCCTAGATAAACTGTTGATCCCAGAGCTTTAAGTTGTAGCTAAAAATCTTTTTATTTTTATTTTTTAGTATTGCATTTTACATTTATACAACATCACAAACAAATGTTTCCAGTATGTTATAGATATCATAGAATGACAATTCACAGCAATAAGAATGATTCATTGTGTGGTAATAGCAGTAGATGCGAATATAAGTAATTAAAACATCAACAGTTGGTCCCTCCCGACCATCACCATCCATAATAATTCCCACATGGATGCATAATGAATGTTTAAAACAGCAGTTATCGATACAACACAGCAATAACCATGGTCCCTTTTTCACAGTAAAGTAGGGCGCAGGTTACATTAGGAAGGGTGCAAGCATGGACTCTAAGTGGGTGCTATTGAATGTTCTATGAGGTACATTTTGAGAGGGTCCCTTATGTCCTGAGGCTGGGACGAAAGGGGGAGGAGTTCGGAGTATGTGCTTGTTTTTGCCAAAGGATCATATCGCCAAGCCATTCCTTGAATTCTGGCTCTCGGCCCCTGCCCCACCTACAAGCCACCCTCCGTCTGGCAAGTAGTGTACTAAATGTCACACATTTGCGCTGTGCCTCTGGTATTACCTCAGCATATCCAAGGAGCGCCATTAGCGGGGATCATGGAATTTCCTGGAGTGTCAGGAGCTCCAGTACCACAAAAACCTGCTGCCAGTATGCATGCACTGTGCTACAGTTCCCATCTTGCATCTGTCACATCGGGTAGTGACGCGGAGACCGTAACGGTGTAACCGGACTTGAGCATAATAGAGACAATGTAAGAATTTGTAGTGAGTTATGTGCAGTCTTCTGCTGGAAGAGACAAACTGTTTACAGTAATATTCCCATTGCTGATCAGTAATAATGTGTCTGAGCTCGGCACTACTTTTAGCACGTGCAGTGCAGGGGGGGTATACTATTTACATGTAGAGGCTATGGTACAGAGTAGATACCAAATGTGAAGTAGTAGTGGTTCGTAACATATGATGCAGTGGGCGCCCCTGTTGGAGGCTCCAAGGAGTACAATGGTATATATTGCTTGATGCCCTGTCTCAGGGGGACATACAAGAAAACGTTCATAGGGGACGGCTGAGCTCTTTGATATAATTGCACATGGTGCAAAATTTGCCATTTAATTAGAGGTCTCCCCAACAAGTCCTTTTGAACTTAGTTTTTTGTTCTAGCAAAGACTCCCTCCTGAAGGACCGGCATCTTTGGGTGATATGTAAGTGGAAGCAGCGGGGAGTAGAGCATGGAAGCTTGAAGTAGGCGAGTAACGTTTTGCCATGCTCTAACTGTACAGTCCACTGAGGTTGGACCCGCCGTGAGTGGCTTGGGAGCAGTCAGTATGACCCTGTTTAGCGGGATGCGGTCTGCCAGCCAATGCTCCATTGCGACTTGAGGCGTATATCTGGTGGGGTGAAACCAGTAGTGGGCAAAGTGTGCTTGGGCACACAGATAGTACAATTAGAAATTAGGTACATCAAAACATCCCTGGGAGTGGCGATGAATGAGGGAGTCCCACTGCAATCGTGGTTGCTTACCGCCCCAGACCAGTCTTATTAACTCTGATCGGAGCATAGAGAAGAAGTGTCTACCAGGGTAAACCCGTATATAACAGATATAAGAGCTTAGGGAGGACGACCATTTTAATAAGAGAAATGCGCCCCACAATGGTGCGGGAGAGGGCTATCCACCGAGTGATACTACTTGTTTTGTGTTCTAGCGTACGGCCATAATTAAGACGCAGTAGTTCCTCGCGATCATTAGTGACATGTACCCCCAAATACTTCCCTTCCTCCGCACACCACTCTATGGGAAAGTCAGTGGGGAATGGCATTGCTGCTCGAGTAAGTGGGAAGAGTTGAGGCTTTGCTCAATTGATGTGTATGCCCGAGAGTTCGCCGAATCGCACAAATTCCCGAAGGAGCATATTGAGGTTCCGGATCGGGTCTTTCACATATAATGTGACTTCCTTCACATAAAGAGAAATTAATATGGGACGGGGGAAGCATCGAAGGGCCTTTTCTTGATGGTGCTGTCTGAGCTTTGCCACCAGGGGTTCTACTGCCAGGACAAATAGAAGAGGGGAGAGAGGGCAGCCTTGGCGGGTGCCCCGAGTGAGTAGAATAGAAGAGGATGTGTGCCCATTAATTCTCACCCACGCTGTTGTCGAGGCATAAAGGAGGCTTATCCACGATAAAAGCCCAACAAGGAGCTCCATGCATTGAAGAATTGTAAAAAGATAATCCCATTCCACAGAGTCAAAGGCTTTCGTGGCATCCAAAAAGACTGCCACAAGCGCCAATTGGGGGTTAACGTTGTGTAAAATGGAGAATAGTGTGCAAAGGTTATGGGAGGTCGCCCGCCGGGGAACAAAACCTGCCTGATCAGGCAGCACTAACTTCTCCATTAAAAGGCTGAGACGGTTCGCCAGAAGTTTTGCTAGGATCTTTGTATCAGTATTAATGAGGGAGAGAGGCCTGTACGAATCACACTGATCCGCAGGTTTGCCAGGCTTCAGGATAGAGATGATAAATGCCTCTCTCATAGATTCTGGGAGGGTTTGAGATTCCTGAGCCTCCAGATACATCTCCCGCAGCACCGGGATCAGCTGGTCTTTATAGAACTTGCAGAAGTCGATGGGAGGCCATCAGACCCCGGGGCTTTCCCCAAATTCATTCGCATAATTTCCTTGTGAAACTCTTCTCCCTCAAAAGGCGCAGCTAGGAATTCCCGCTGGTGATTCCCCAGACACCCTAGGGCGATGTCTTGCAGAAAGGTAGCAAAATTGGGGGCTCAGCTCTTCGGGAACAGTAGAGATCTCTCTAAAAAGTTGTAAATGTGGGAAGAAAGGCCTGACTATCTCTGTGGCGTTCTCCCGAAGCATCCAGTATGTCAATAATATAGAGAAGCGGCACTGATGAATATCCATCACAAACACTCTGCCGGGCATCTCCCCTTCCTCATATCTAAGATCAGTGAAATATTAACCCGAAAGCGAACTTCCAGCTCGACTGTAGTGGTATATTCAGTGAGTTTTTCGTGAAGTGCGGCCCTCAGTGTGCCCCACGCCTTGCTCTACATATCTGCTTCCAATTGCTTAAGCTCCCCTTCAAGCTGATGTAAGCTACGCCTGATGTCCCGAAGGACCCCAAAACTTTCTGCCACACAGAAACCCCTCACTGTAACTTTAAAAGCTTCCCATAGAGTGCCCATATGTGCGACCGTGCCCTTGTTTCGCTTAAAGAAACTTGCGATTTCCTCCCCCAGCTTCATCTGAAAGATGGTATATAGTAATGCCTCCGGCGCTAGCCTCCAACATAAAGGAGTGGCGATTGAATTGGGGGGTGCTATTTTCATGCATACGGGAGCGTGGTCTGAGATAGTTCTGGCCATATGTTCTATTGTGACTATCCACGGTGCGACCCCACAAGAGACGATCCAATAATTAAGGCGAGACCAAGCGGCACGGGCTGTGGTGTAGTATGTGCCCTCCCTCCCCGCAGGATGTACATGGCGACATGCATCAATGAGTCCGTGTTCAGGGAGCAGGTGTGAGAGAGTTTTGTGTAATGATGAGGTTGAGGGTGTGATCTATCGAGCGACGGTACAATACATTATTTAAATACCCCCCAGATGACATGAGAAGATCCCACTCTAAGGATTTGCCCCCATAGTGAAGTGAAATAGTCCGGGTCGTCAGTGTTTGGGCCATAACAGCAAACCAGTTTAACCAATGGGGTACCCAGCATGCCCCAGAGCATTAAGTGTCTGCCAGATAGGTTGCTAAAAGGCGTGTTTCTCTTAACCACAATCAGTGTGTCCCGTGAATATGTTGAGTATGAGGAGAAGACTCTGTCCGACGCCCATCTGCCTCCAAATGAGGGCAATCGACAGGGGTCTGTGTTTGTCTCTTGGAGCACCGCTATGTGGATCCGATGTCTATCGAGGTAGGCAAGGGTTTGTCCACATTTGCGGGGGTCTCCGAGGACTCTGATATTTCACATGAGTAAATTTATGCGAAGTGTGTCAATGGTTAAGGACATTACAGCGGAGGTGATATGTGGCTAAAGATGTCTTATGGAAATGTCTGTGCATATGTACCACAAAGTGTGCTGGTATGTCTAGCTGCCAATACATTACATTGGAACCATTAAGAAAACAACAACCGCCCCATCCCACCCCCTCCCACAGAAGCACCTCACACGTGCTGGGAATGTACCACCCAAAAAAAAAAAAAAAATACATGGCGATGCAGTCCACTTGCAAGTAGATCCCGTCTGCGCCCGTCCGCGCCTGGCCCGGGCCTAGGGCCACCCCCCCCCTGGCTCTCTCAATCTGCCTCGTCGCATTTATTACTCTGCCACTCAGCTTCAGCGTCTTCGCCCCTCGATCAATCAAACTTGCTCTATCTTCCACCCGATCTCCTTGTCCACCAGCCCAGTTACACACTGCCCTGGCTGTCATAATATGATCCCCTCTAGCCATAAACCCACGGATAGCAAATCTCATACTATGAAAACCCACATCATAGCACTCACGAATGTCCGTTCGCTTGGCAAGCACAGCCAAGACATTCATGAGTTGATCTACGATCACAAAATAGATCTTTTATTCATGACTGAAACATGGATGGGCCAAGCCTCCGATCCGGACCTGGTCATAGCCGTCCCGGCGGGATATACCACCCACAGACTAGATAGGCAAATCAAGAAAAAGGGAGGTGGCATTGCCATTATTGCCCGTGATACCTACATTGTAAGGTTCACTATTATTCCACAGACCTCCTGTGAAGCCATTGAATTCGCTATTAAACTGTCTCCATCTTACACTTTTAAAGGGATCCTCCTCTACCGCCCCCCAGGGCCCAGAAACGACTTTATCGGCTCTTTCAGGTCAATTCTGGAAGTATCTGCATTAGACAATCCTTTCACCATTCTGGGTGACTTTAACTTCCATTTTGATGTCCTTGACAATCCTGATTCAGCTACATTATTAGCCGATTTATCTACATTTGGCCTTGTTCCCCTGGTTCATGCTCCTACGCATGATGGAGGTCACATGTTAGATGGCATTTTTTCCAATGCCACAGGCTTCAAAGTCACACAAATACTCCCGCTAACATGGTCTGACCACCATCTTACTCTGACATCGTTACAAATACATGACCCCTTGTTTAATAAATCCAACTGCATCTCCCGCCAACCATATTTGGCATGGGAGGACATAGATGAATGCAGGTTAAAAAATCTGCTCATAGCTACCACCCCATTGTTATCCACCGACCCTAATACTGCTACTTCCCAATTTTACAACTGGGTTAGTTCAGCAGCCAATGATCTGGTTCAAGTCAAGCAACGGTCACGCAACAGATCTACCCCCTCGGCCCCATGGTACACGGACGAACTACGCATACAAAAGCAACAGTGCCGAAACAGAGAGAGACACTGGCGGAAAGACTACTCTCAGGAATCAAAAGTCCTGTATAAAGAGTCAGTAGCCACATACAAAAATCTCATTATAGACGCCAAGAAAAAGCACTATTGTCATAAAATAGAAACTGCACAAAACTCCAATAAATGTCTATATGAGACTACCAAACAGTTAGCAGGTTCGTCTGTTGACCTAACTCCTCCCCCGTCTCAAGCTCTCTGTGACGCTTTGTCCAAGTTCTTCTTTAGCAAAGTTGACAACATATATCGAATCTTTGCTAATACTGCTACCAGCTCCCATGAGGCCTCTACTCAGCTTGAAGGACCAGTTCTTCATCAGTTTAGAGAGGTCACCTGCTTGCAGGTTCTAAACACCATATCCTCCAATAAATCTGGGTCGGCCTTGGACCCTTGTCCGTTGAAGGTTATACGGCCTATTTTGGATGTAGTTCTCTCATCCATAACAGAAATCTGCAACTCCATGTTTTCCACAGGTACCTATCCGGATACCTTAAAGAAAACACTTATAAAACCACTCCTCAAGAAACCCACCCTTGATAAAGAAGAACTCAAAAGTTACCGGCCCATTGCCAGTTTGCCTCTATTAGCGAAAATAGTGAAAAAAATTATGAACACCCAACTTTCCTTCTTTATCGAGGAGAACAAAAAGCTGGATGAATCGCAGTTTGGCTTCCGCCGATATCATGGAACTGAGACCGCCCTGGTCAAAGCGGCGGATGATATTAGATCTATCCGGGATGCAGGAGGCTCAGCCATCCTGATCCTACTGGACCTATCGGCGGCTTTCGACACGGTCGACCATGCCACCCTGGTCGACCGTGTCGAGAGCATGGGTATCCAAGGCAACGCCAAAAATCTTATTGCCTCCTTCCTGGCTAACAGGACCCAGGTCGTCACTGTGGGACCTTTTGAGTCCTCTCCCTTGTCATTAACTTGCGGAGTTCCTCAGGGCTCATCCCTTAGTCCGACACTCTTTAACATTTATGTGTCGGACCTTGCCAAAGTCATCAGGGCACATGGGATGAGCCTGATGTCCTACGCAGATGACACCCAACTGGTCCTAGCTGTTAAGAACGATGGGCCACAAAAAGCCAATATGCTTAATCAGGGCATGCAGGCAATTGGCGGCTGGATGGCCGACAATTGCCTGAAACTAAACTCTGAAAAATCAGAAGTTGTAGTTTTTGGCAATCTTTCCCCGGAGTGGTCCTCTTCATGGTGGCCTTCGTCTATGGGCCAGCCTCCAGACCCGGTTGATAAGGTCAGGAACCTGGGTGTCATGTTTGACAATCGTCTGAACTTCCTACCTCATGCTAACCAGATCTCCTCCTCAGCCTTTTACAAACTCCGGCTCATTAAGAAAATTCTGCCCTTTTTACCCGAACATCTTGCCAAAACCTTGGTGAGCGCCCTGGTTCTCTCCACCCTAGATTACTGCAACGCCTTGTTTCTAGGTGCTCAGGAGAGAGTGCTAGCTAAAATGCACGTTATCCAGAATGCAGCCGCAAGGCTTCTAGGGCGCATCTCTAAATACCAACCGGTCTCACCAACCATAAGACAACTTCATTGGCTCCCGGTGAAAAAGAGGATTAAGTTTAAGGCATTATGTCTAATATACAAGGCCTTACACAATGCCGGACCAGTGTTCTTCACTCAGAACCTAACCCACTACTGCCCGTCTAGAACACTGCGTTCCTCTAGTTCCTCTGATCTGGTGGTCCCACAAACTAAAACTGTCAACTGGGGTGACAGACGATTCCTGGTAGCTGCACCGAAACTGTGGAACACACTCCCTCACTCAATTAAGACCAGCTCCTCCCTCTGGTCTTTCCGGAAAAGCCTTAAAAACTGGCTTTTCAATCTTTGATTTCCACCATCCTCTGTACTTCAGTGCCTCCACGGGTTAAACATTGCAGTTACCTAGCGCCGAGATGCCTTAGGGCCGTCGTTCGCGCTTTACAAATGTTGTTATAAATAAAATAAATAAATAAATAATTCATCCCAAAGAAAAAACACAATAATCAAGGGGGAATACCCATATGGGGGGTCACACAAGGAGATGATGGACGGAGCGCTGAAACTTTTCCGAAACTCACCCCCAGTGACAAATCTGGGTTGAATCCATCATCATTCTTTAGCTCACTTCGCCACCTCAGTTCAGACCCAGCTATATGCAAATCAGTCTTGACCATGTGCCTCATGGGAACAGTCCAGCCCGAACTGCCAAGCAGTTCTTCCCTGAACCAGAAACAAGCATCCTGGGACCAGTTTCTGTGTAACACCCTTCATCAGCAAGGCTAGCTTGAATCCAGTGGAAAAGTGAGCAAGGGACCCACGTCTGGGCATACCCTGCCAACTTAGGGCGAACAAAGCTAACACAAGGAGATGATGGATGGAGCGCTGAAACTTTTCAGACACTCACCCCAAGTCACAGATCTGGGTTGAATCCATCATCATTCTTTAGCTCACTTCGACCCTTAAGTTCATATGGGGTGATCACCAGAGCAGCAGGAAAACCTCCCTTCCCTCAGTCCTGCCCAGGCAGTGTCACAAACCCCCCAGAGGGAATTGAGGTGACAAGGAAGGGTGCTTTACATAGTTCAGTTACAAACCATCTGCCTCATGTGTGTATACCCACCCAAACAAAAACGCAGAGTCTGCACTCCAGAGAAACACTTATCTGTTCATGTCGAGTAGATGACAGTGCAACACTTCGGAGAGGAGCGGCGCCCTCCATACAAAGTGCATAGTCTTCAGATACTCAGATTCTGCACCGAACAACCGGATTTTAATCAATCAGGATTTCACCACTGTCAAGGAGGGCGTACCACGAAGAAGTAATTTGTTGAGACAATCACTCAGTGTGAGGAGAAAGTGATCTAGATGTGTGGTCATCAGAGGTGCTCCTAGGAGAGCGGTGTTGGACAGATATAAGGAACTCTACCACCTGGTGTGGATTGTTGAAAATGGAGTGTTTGCCATAGTGGGAAACTCATAATTGCGCTGGGTATCGGAGTGCATACTCGATCTGCGCTGAGCGTAGTTTTTACTTGACTCCATGGAATTTTCAGCGCTTCCTCCACCGCGACGGTGAAATCATGGAAGATGGGGAACTCAACGGTTTCATATCGTAGCATCTTATGATCACAGGCCAGCTTCAGCGCAGCATCCTGGTCTTGATAATTAAGGAGCCAAGACACAATAGGTCGGGTGGTCCGCCATGAGGGGGACGCAGCCCAAGGGAGCGGTGTGCCCTCTCCACAATAATCTGCGCAGAGAACAGGTTGTCCTCGCAGGCACCTGGCATTAGTCGTTCAACATACTCGTCCATGCGGCCCATGTTGGTGCTTTCCGGTATACCTAATATTCAGATGTTATTCTGGCGGCTGCGGGCTTCAAGGTGTTCATTCTTGGCATCGATGACTTTAAGAAGGTTTTCCTTTTGCGACATATGAAGCTGCAGCTGCAAAGTGGTATCCTCATTATCTGATATACTTCGCTCTTCTTCTTTGTTCTTCCCATCATGCTTGTCCACCTTCTGCACTAGGAAGTCCAATCGGCTGTTCATTGTGTCCAACTTCCCTGAAAGGTCAGTCAGGCTATGTTGCATGGCAAGGAGCAGCATTTTAACCTCGTCCCCGGGGGGCGAAGCCTGCTCCTGCGATGCCTCTCCAACAGACTGGATTGAGTCCTCTGAGGCAGAGTGCATGGCAACTTTCTTGGCATCAAACACCAGTCTATGCTGGCGGCTATCCGGCTTCCCCATTGCAGCAGCAGAAAAGTAGGGGCACAGGAGAGGAAGCTCCAGAATCTGGGATCTACTCCTCGGGGGCGACCTCGTATCTCAGAGACGGGCAGGGAGTTTTGGCAATCTTGGATAGGGGGGCCTCAAAGCCAAATCAATACATGGGGGCAGGTCCTCCTTTATAGCTGCATTTTGAGACCCCCTGGGTTACCAGAGAGCCCCTCTCACCAACAGATAAGGGACCCTGCCTGAGCTAGGATGAGGCCCATGCAACGAGATCCATGCAGCGCCCTCCGCTGGTACACTGAACAGTAGCACATCAGCGCCCACCAGGTAGTGGCATGTCTTCCACAGTGGCGGATCCACAGAGTTGGAATGCACAGTAGTGTGTAATCGGTCGAGTGGGATGAGTGCCCCATAGACCACAATAGTTGACTGCTCACAGCACACGTTCTCCTCCCCATCACGGGTACAGCGCGGGGCGCCCCCATAGCAGTTGGATGGTCAATACACTGTTCTGTATTAAGCCTCACAGCAGTGGGATAGTGGCAACAAGTAAAGTAGGTTGGACTAGTTCCCTCTGAGGCGCAGTACGGTGGGTCAGTATGCAAGGGTGGTCTATGGAAATCAGGGCTGCGTTCCGTATGACAAGCACAGCAGTCTCCGCACAATCTCCAAAGGCCGCCAACACCCAGTGTGAGCCTCCCGCGGCATCTAGTACAGGAGCGTCGGAGCCGGGGATTGGAGTATTTTGGAGAGGGTTTCTGTCCCATGCCCCTCGGTCAGAAGAGCTCTAAGAGGCCCAGCACGGCAACAGCCTCTCACTTTCCTCCTAGTGCGCCAGCCACCGGGGGCCTGCCGACCACATGGGCTCCACAGAGCTCGAGTGCCTCCCGCAGCAGGGCAGAGTTCCAGGCGTCCGACGACGTCCATCTTGCTTTGCCCTTCCGCCGGCCCAGGTGTCCACAGGGACAGACCTCTGCCCTCACAAAAGGCTCTGGAAGTAGCGGGTTGGTAGAGGAGCAGTTTCCAGGGTCTGCAAACAGGATTAGCAGGCAGTGACAGAGGATAACTGCAGGATCATGCTGCCAAGCAGCCAGAGCCTCACTAGCGTGCGGCCATCTTGGTCATGTGCCACCTAGGGCCCCCCTTGTAGCTTAAAATCTTATTACAATATCAGACCCTGTCCAGTGGCCAGATTTACTAATCTTTCATGCAACACAGTGCAGCTAGGCAACTTGATGCATTGCATGAAGGGGGAGAGCACAAATGTACCATATCTAGTAAGAAATGGTGCACTTCTGCTCTCTGATAGCACTGAAACACTTGAAGCTGCCTAACTCCAACACAAGCACACTTGCACCATTGCCTGTTTTACCTGAAGAATTGTTTTTGTGTAGGAAGGGATACTTTCCTGCACACAAAAAAAAATCCCTCAAGGCATTTTCCTTTTTCTATGTATGCTGCAGAATGCATCACACATAGAAAGAGAAAATACAAGGAGAAAAAAAGTTTTGACTCCTCATTAAGCCATCCTCTGGGAGGCGTAGGGATTTCACGCAATACCAGGTTTACAAACATAGAATGGAAAAGTAACACAAGGCAGCGTACGTCCCTGCTTTGTCTTTCATTTCTTTACAAAGCCACACAAGGCAGCGTAAATCGTTCCTTGTGTAGCTTTGGAACTATCTACTAGCCTTTTAAGTGTCATTTCCAATTGGGAAAAGATAGAGATTTTTAGTTTGGTGTCCTGACTTATAATTTAGAATCACAACTTATGATGAAGTTGGATTTGAAATGGTAAGTCTGGAAATGACACTTTTAGAAAGCTGGCACTGGCAAATCATAAGAAATTACCATAGGAGCATAGAAGACAGTGTACCTGCCCCCTACTACATATTATGCTGTCATTTAGGTATTCCCTGTATGGTACAGGAGCCTCTTCACTCCTTCTACTGATGTTAGGGTAGTTTCTAACATAAACAGGATCGTGACCTCTGTTGAGGGTTTTACCACTTATAAATATTTCCCTCAGAGCCACCTGGCCTTCATGGTCGATGCAGAGCAGGGCTTTCTTCTGCACTGTGATGCTGGGTCCCAGGCCACCCCCACGCCGTACGGCTCCTCCACTGTGACCACGTCTTGCCCCCGGCACCGCAGGTTCGCCCCAGCTTCCCCCTACTGCTCGTTTTCCCGCTGTTGCCCACCTGTGAATCGTGGTTATTTCCTTTCAATTGTTGTTTCATGCTCCGTCTTCCTGCTGTTGCCCACCTGTGACTTATGCTCTAATCTTTATCTTTTTGTTCCTGTTATTGCGTAGTTGTTCTTATCCCTGACCTCTGTGTGTTCTCCCGCTCCCCGCTTCCCGCCGCGCTCCCTTGCGGCCCGCCCCTTTTTCCTGTTACCCCTGCCCATTGGCCGCCCCGCTCCCGCCTCCCAGCTGCTCCTCCCTCCCACTTCGCCTCTTATGCCTAAGGCAAGCCCGTCTGCACCCGTCCGCTCCTGGACCGCGCCCAGCGCCAGGACCCCTGGCCCTCGACGTTGCCAGCCTACCCGACGGACTTACGACACCGCCACCCTCCACGCACTCAACACCAGCCAGAACCCCACCTGCTACCGAGCATACCCGAAACGCACCCACGGACCCTTCACCTGCCAAGCCTGCAAATTCGCCTGCCTCCAAACCTGCACCGTACCCGCCAAGCCAGCCACCAGCAACAATCACCTCAAGTGCATCCTGCTCAACACCCGCTCCGTCCCTAGGCACGCCATCGAACTCTGGAACCTCCTCGACACTACATCACCAGACGTGGCCTTCCTCACAGAAACCTGGATGAACGCCTCCCCAGCCCCCGACATCGCCATAGCCATCCCGGATGGCTACAAGATCACCCGGAGGGACCGCGCCAACCAAACCGGAGGAGGCATCGCCATCGTCCACAGAAACACCATCCGAATCACAACCAACTCCGACGACACCCACACCGCCGCCGAGCACCTTCACTTCCAGATACACACCGACCCCAAGACCACCTTCAGAGGCAGTCTCATCTACAGACCCTCGGGACCACGCACACAATTCAGCGAAGCCATCGCAGACTTCGTCAGCCCGCACGCCCTAACCTCTGCAGACTACATCCACCTAGGAGACCTCAACTTCCACTTGGAGAACAACAATGACAGCAACACCGCCGCCCTGCTGGACAACCTTGCCAACCTTGGACTCAAGCAACTGGTGAACACCCCGACCCAGTACGCCGGCCACACGCTTCACCCCATCTTCTCCTCCAGCAAGCACATCTCCTTCAGCCACTCCACCCGACTACACTGGACAGATCACAGCTGCGTCCACTTCAACTTTAGGAGAACCACGACCCACCACCACCCGCAACAGGTTCCCTGCAGAAACTGGAGCAAGATCACCGCCGACCAGCTCACCACCTCCCTCAGACAGAACCCTCCCACCAACACGACAGACCCCAACGAAGCAGCAGGCAACCTCACACAGTGGCTCACCAACTGCACCGATGCCCTCGCACCACTGAAGAACCTCCCCCAACAGACACAGCAGCAAGAAAGCCTCCTGGTTCACCAACGACCTCAAAAACTCCAAGAAAACCTGCCGCACCCTCGAGAAAGCCTGGCGCCACGACCAGACAACAAGAAACATGACAGCCCTCAAGAACGCCACCCGCTAACACCACCAGCTGATCCGCACCACCAAAAGGACCACATTCAAAGAACGACTGGACAACAACTCCCACAACAGCAAGGAACTCTTCAGCATCGTTAAAGAGCTCTCCAGCCCCAGTGCCTGCAACAATGACATCATACCCTCGCAAGACCTCGTTCTTTCACTGCAAGATCGTCGACATACACAGCAGCTTCGACACATAGGCCACGCACCCAACAACCATTCCAGCACCCCCCACCACCACCATCTGCACCTGGACCTCGGTCAGCACCGAAGATACCACCCGCATGATGAGCACTCCGGCTCCCCAACCAATCCTTGCCCACACCACATCTTCAACAAAGCCAACTCCATCATCGCACCCCAACTCTGGGACATCATTAACTGCTCCTTCACATCCGCCACCTTCCCGGAGAACTGGAAACACGCCGAGCTCAGCACCCTTCTGAAGAAACCCACCCCGGATCCCACGGACCTCAAGAACTTCCGCCCCCTCTTACTCCTCCCTTTCCCGGCCAAAGTCATCGAGAAGACCGTCAACAAACAACTATCCGCCTTCCTCGAGACAAACGGATCCCTCGACCATTCGCAGTCTAGTTTCCGAGCAAACCACAGCACCGAGATCGCCCTTATCGCAGCCACCGACAACATCAGGTCCCTGCTCGACAACGGGGAAACAGCTGCTCTCATGCTCCTGGACCTCTCAGCAGCCTTCGACACTGTATGCCACCGCACCCTAGTACAGCGCCTCAGCAACATCAGAATCCAAGGAAAGGCCCTGGAGTGGATCATCTCGTTCCTCGCCGGCAGAACCCAGAGAGTCCGCCTCCCCCGTTCCGGTCGGCGGCCACCGAAGTCATCTGCGGCATCCCGCAAGGATTTTCGCTCAGCCCCATCCTCTTCAACGTCTACATGAGCCCCCTCGCAGCCATCGCACGCCAACACAACCTTAACATCATCTCCTACGCAGATGACACCCAGCTGATCCTTTCCCTCACCAACGACCCTGCCACCGCCAGAGCCAGCCTCCAGGAAGGAATGAGAGACGTCGCAGAATGGATGAAGCTCAGCCGATTGAAACTGAACTCAGACAAGACAGAAGTCCTCATCCTGGGAACATCCCCCTCCGCCTGGGACGACTCCTGTTGGCCTCCAGCCCTGGGCACCGCCCCCAAGCCAACCGACCAATGCACGCAACCTGGGCGTCATACTGGACTCCTCCCTTACCATGACCACGCAAGTCAACGCTGTCTCGTCATCCTGTTTCAACACCCTGCGCATGCTCCGAAAGATCTTCCGTTGGATCCCCACCAACACCAGGAAGACTGTCACCCAGGCCCTCGTTACCAGCCGACTGGACTACGGAAACGCGGGAACCACAGCCAAACTCCAGAAAAGACTCCAGCGCATACATAACGCTTCTGCACGACTCATCCTGGACATCCCCCGCCACAGCCACATCTCTCCCCACCTGAAAGACTTGCACTGGCTCCCCATCAGCAAGAGAATCACGTTCAGACTCCTCACCCACGCACACAAGGCTCTCCACGACATGGGACCCAAATACCTCAAAAACCGCCTCACATTCTACACTCCCACCCGCCAGCTCCGCTCCGCCTGCCTCGCCCTCGCCACCGTCCCACGCATTCGCAGAACCACCGTCGGAGGAAGATCCTTCTCCTACCTGGCAGCCAAGACATGGAACTCCCTCCCCACCCACCTACGAATGACCCAGGACCATCTCTCCTTCAGGAAACAGCTCAAGACCTGGCTCTTCGAGCAGTAGCGGCTCCCCTCCCAGCGCCTTGAGACCCTTGTGGGTGAGTAGCGCGCTTTACAAATTCCTGATTGATTGATTGATTGATTGGGTCGCACACTGGGGATGATTGTAGTCGACACAAGGCGTGGCTTGTGGACTCTGCCCACCACTAGGCAGCACGATCCAGGAGCGGGATAGGCCGGTCCCTTCGGCTCAGCAGGAATACTCCTCACTGCCAGAGCACAACGCAGCAAAGTTGGCACAAGTCAGTTCCGGCTTCTACTTAAAAGGCCACTTCCTCCTGACTCTGTGGCTCAGCGATGAACTCTGATGTCGCGAGGCAAATAACCACAGCAATCCTCAGGCCTCTCAGACTGCTGATCATGCGCTAGGCTGGTCAGAAAAGCAGCGCTCAGCACATGCCCACTCTGGGACAAAGGGGCCATCCACAGCATTCCCAGAGTGCTGAGTGGAAGGACACAGGGCATGCCCCAGAGCGGAGCCAAGTTGCTTAATGTGGTATCCTCCAGGACCCTAGGCTTCCCATATGAGCTGGGGTGGGGGAAGCAGCCAACCAGCTCCTGGAGAACAACTAGGGGGTCACTAAAGCAGAACAAATGCAGACAGACAAGCACAAGGGTCCTTGTAGAAAAGTGACAGTTCTCAGCCCCAGCAGGCAGCAGGTCAGCACTACAGAGCAATTTAAGTCCAATGGTGGTTCCTCCTATCAGTCCTCTGGCAATGTGCAGCATGTAGAGCCAGCAACGTGTGGTTATAAGTCCCACACAGTGTCTAAAAACATGGGGTCAGAACCCCTGTACCGATACTCAAAATGTCTATGATCTGGGCAGTGGTGGCTCCTCTGTACTGGTGGAGGAGCCTCGCCCCACTGCTTTAAAGCAGAGCAAATAACAGAAACATAAAATGATATAACTTTTAGTTATTATCATTTTATATTTCTGTGCTGCTTTGCGAGCAGGCAGGAAGGTGGAGCTGCTCTGCTCTCGGAGCAGAGTGGAGGAGGAATGGTTTGCCCACTCCTATGTGCACATGACTCTGTGTCCGGCCTCTTGGGACTGGCCAAACAGTCATGTGCGCTTTCCCGGTTCTGCAGCCTGCGTAGAGAACATGCCCAGGCCCCCATTCCCCGGCTGAGCATCGGACCACGACGCTCAGACAAATCACAATGCTGCCCTGCAGCATTGAGATTGGTTAGGGGATCTGGCTGTGCTTCCTGTTCCTGAAGTCCAACGGAGGAGAGCAGGAGCAGAGATGAGGGACCTGGCGGCAAGATAAGTGTTTTTATTTTTACATTGCGCCAACCCCCCCCCCCCCCGCCTCCACCTGCACCCACCTTGCCACCTGCGAGCCGTGCTGGCCTCCACTGGATCTGGGGTACCTTCAAAAGAAACCTTAGAAGTGCACAACACCCCCTTTTAACTCAGCCCTGGCTCAAGCGAACGGTAGGAGATAAACAAGACCTTTCGTTGGGGGCAGGACATGGCCTATACAAATGTAAGTGCACCCCGCCTTCCTCTCTCCCAGACCAGGAAGTCCATTCAGTATGCAGACGAATGCAGAATCAACACAGTTACACCCAACCCTCCCTTTGTGATGGCTGTCTGGAAAGTATGCACAAAGTGTAGCTGTCAACCAGGCTCAGACGTGGATTGGAGTCAGGCTGCAAAGCATATAGTCATAAGCACACCACGCCTTTCAGACCGGGAATTAACGCTAAAGTACCTACAAGGGAATTCACTATGTTAGCCTATAAGAGAAGTAGGCCTCACAGCAGTTTAAAACCAAATAGGCTGTTTGTTACTACCAGGGCATGCAACATAATCAAGGTGAATGCTCTACCTTTTATCTACACAGTCCCTGCCCATAGGGCTACATTGGGCCTACCATAGGGTGACCTATATGTAGTAAAATGGGAGTTTAAGACTTGACAAGTAACTTTAAATGCCAAGTCAAAGTGGCTGTAAACTGTAAATGCAGGGCCTGCCTTGGCAGACCAAAGGCAGGTTTGAAAGGCTACTTCTGTAGGTGTCATACGCAGTGCTGCAGGCCCACTAGTATCAATTAATTTGCAGTACCTGAGTATATGAGATACCACTATACAAGGGACTTACAAGTAAATTAAATAGGCCAAACAGGTGTAAACAAATCATACCATGCTTGAAAGGAGAGAGACAATTCACTTTAGCACTGATTAGCAGTGGTAAAGTACTCAGAGTCCTAATGTCAACAAAAAGAGGGTCAGAAAAATACAGAAGGAAAGCAAAACGTTTGGAGATAGCCCTTCAAAAAGGGCCATTCCAACAGTCTTGTATTAGATTAACTGTTACAATCTACAAAATAATTAACAAGAATTGTGATTGAACAATAAATATTTATTTTCTCTATTTACCATGTGGGATATCCCTAAATTGTCAACGATCCTCATAGCTAATCATTCTTATATTTTTCAATAGGCCTTACTATACATACTTTCCGTTTTCTCTGGGGCCACGTTCCTGCATCGGACAGATATTTGCCCAGGTAAGAAACTAAAAAATATATATTTTACCGCACTCTAAATGAAATCTAAAGTCCTGCAACGATGTAGTCTATTCTGGAAAGTTGTGCGTACACGTGTGTCACTCTGCTAAGAAATGCAGAAATCTTTTACATTTTTCATAATTAACATTTTCTGACGAGAATTTCGTCATGCTGGTGCTCAATTTAGAATCCCACATATAAGGGAGTCAGCTTTTTAGCACGGGCTAAATAAAAATGCTGTGTGTTATGTTTCATGGGCAGGGGTATACTCTGCTAAGGAAGTACAGAGGGGCAACTGGCAGAGTGGAAGCCAGTGAGAACATCAGGGGCCTCATCATAAAAGATTTTACTTGTGCTATTTCATGTGTTTTGTGGTAAGTTAAAGGCAGTGCTTGTTGCAAACATCTTTCACCACCTTATTATGGAAGCAGGTTTGTGAAGGTGGTAATGAGTTACAAGAATGTTTTTGCACATTTGTTGTGTTCAATATCAAAGAGGGAGGGAAGAGGAAATGGAGTCCATTCAGTTCCCCTACGCGAGTAATTGGTAATCAAAAAGAGAATGGACACTGGTATCTGCAAAAACCAAATAGTTTTTTTATCGAGAACCCTCATAGACTTCCTGGAATCGTGTCGTAGCGGTATATCTTTTTTCCGCCCCCTCAGGAGTCATGGCATAGTCATTGGGTTAACGATTAACGTGCAGGGTGCCTGCCTCACCAGAGGCTACTTCTGGTATTTACAGAAGTGTCCAGAAATGAAAAGTGGGTAGAAAAACTGTTAAAATTAATGAATAGATCAAAAAGTGAACTTTATTTACAAAGACTAATCACTAAGCTTAAAAACCTGTTGTGATATACTGGTAGTCGAGTTATTGAACTACCATATCGTTTTCAAAAAAGTGTCGACATGTTTCAGCTCTCGGGGCCCTACAGGGTCAGGGGAGCTTTCGTCAGGACAAGGACAAGAAACAAACATACATGGAATTACACACACTATTTGTGTGGTACGAATGCTGATGGCATGGAATTTCCAAGCTTTTTGATTGAGTTTTTAGGCGTCAACAGGGACTGGGAGTCGCTCCTGGAGTTTCACCATGCGGCCCGGATTTCGTGCCTAGTGCTGACTCTGCCCCTGGATCCATGTGGCATTTTGCTGTGGTGGTGATGGGTTCTGTTGTTGTTTGTACTGCTATGTTTATTGCAGCATTATTAAAATGTGCTGTTGTGTGCTATTGTGATTGGGATGTTGCGTTTTATTTTGACATTTTCGTTGTGGTGTGTCTTGTTGTTTT
Source organism: Lissotriton vulgaris (assembly GCF_964263255.1). Taxonomy (NCBI): domain Eukaryota; kingdom Metazoa; phylum Chordata; class Amphibia; order Caudata; family Salamandridae; genus Lissotriton; species Lissotriton vulgaris. Next base: position 392,157,000 of record NC_141697.1, read on the forward strand.
GTTATGTTGCTATGTCGTGCTGTCAGGGCCAAACTAGGAACCGAAACCGGCTGTGGCAAACTGCTCAACCGTCGCCCCCCCCCGCCCCCGGTGTGAGGGGGGTGCAACCGAGCAGTTTGAGAGGGCCGGTTTCGGTCGATTTTTACAGGGGGGCAATATTACCGATCCCCGGTAACAAAAATGGCCCCCCAGGGGCCCAAAACCGGCCCCCACCCTAGCGGCCCACCAGGAAAACGCCCAGTGCCCGCTACAGCCAGTCCGGCCCTGCGTGCTGTTCACTTTAGATACATCAATAAATACTGCTACATTTCCAACCAAAAGCAGCACATTCTTTTTAGGTTCCGGTGACAAGAAACGATTTGCCACTTTTTTATATGGTAAAAATACCATAGTTCCTGCTATTTAGATACCAGTCAGCCCAAAACTGAGGCAGAGATTGAGTCTTATCTTAGCGCCCCTAGTGCTCATTTTATGTAATACGGCCAGGTCTCCTTTACCCTGCTCTGCATTCTAAAAAAGGTCAGTAATTCTTCGAGATGGCTGGCAGACTAATGCATACCATACCATAGGACTGGCATAGAGCAACCTAATTTTCCTGTCGGGCATGTCTATTGTGTATTCTTTCCATAGAGATATGCTGTTATTTTCCTTAGTAGGACACGCCCCTATTTGCAATTAAATGCATAACTATAAAGGAGATTTCCTTTTTTGAATTGCGGTTATTTGATTTGTGCCACCTACATTTATATATATTCACCTGTCATTTCACTATAACCTTTAACGCACTTACAAAAATGTCAATTGTGTTGTCTGATATGTTAATCAAACATGTTTAAAAAAAATAAGTGGCTTAAGAACCCAGAGTCACAAATCTTTAAAATTCCATATCATAGAGGCCCAGATTGCAATAAAAACATTATAATTTGGTCACCTTCCGCAGGGGCGGCTCTAGGCTCATGGCGGCCCTAGGCAGGGAGCGTAGGTAGGGGGCCCCGGAAGAGGGGGTCCGGGCGGGCTGGAGCTCGGAGGCCAGAGAAGAAGGGGGGGGGGGGTCAGGGTGTTTGGAAGTGGAACAGAGCCGGAGGCCGCCAAATCCCTGCCAGGGGCCGCCACGCAAATATGTAACCATCCTCAGAGGATTATTATATTAAAGATATATATTGGCGTGGTGGCCCCTGGAGTTTGGTGGCCCTGTGCAGGTGCACAGCTTGCACATGCCTAAGGCCGCCCTGTGTAGTTTATTACATGGATGAATAAAGCTTCTATATTGAGCAGTGGGCACAGAAAGTCAAGGACAATGCAATGAGAAAACAGAGAGAAATTCCTATTGACTTGAATGACAGTCTGAAGAAGCGCCAAGAAAGTGATGAATTAATCACAAATATCCAGCACTAAACTATTGTGGCTGCGAGCAGAGTGATACTTTTCAATATTATTTGAATACATGTTTTAACGTGGTAGATTTAGACTGTTAGTTAAACTCGTGTTATTCAACATGAACACATAAAAACACATTTTCTACAGGTTGTTTTGATTTTGGTGTATTTAGATAATTTAAAATGAAGCACAATTGTAAATCCGGGTCTCATATATATTCACTTTTCATTTGTTAATCTCTGCTTCGTGTCTTTTGTTCCCCAAGATGGAGGCTAAAGTGGTGATGGCAAAGCTTTTGCAGAGATTTGAGTTTGAACTGGTCCCAGGACAGAGCTTCAAGATTATGGACACTGGCTCACTTAGGCCACATGATGGTGTGATCTGCAGAATAACACCCAGAAGAAATACAAAGGGCTCCAAGTGATTGACATGTTGTGTGTTTGTTTTTCTATGTGTCCAGTTAAACGTTTGCATTCTAGTTTCTAATCGACAAACATTTTTTTGACCAGTAGAAATGTGCCTGCCACACTGAGATGAACTTCTTTGTGTGGCTTCGATGATTGAAGTTTATCTAGTGAATAATAAAACGTAATTCTCCGTTTAAATCTCACTTACCTTTGTGGCTGTCAAGTAACCTCTAACCGTTGAAACCGCCGACTGAAAGGGTCCTTTGTTAAGTGTGTCTGCAACAAAATGTCAGATAGAGGAAGTGGCAACAAATAGCTTGTCACCCTTGCCCTGCCCCATGACATAAATGTTCTCCTTTTTGGTAGTGAGCGGCTAGAGGAATGGAAACAAGTGGAATCAGGCGACAAGAGCCTCTTTAGCCCTTATTTACTTTCTGTTCCTGTCACCAGCATCATGACCCTTGGGAGCAGTGGGAGCAAATGCAGTGCCAGGAACAGCTAAGCATCTACCAGCTGCTGACACTGGCTACTCCTCTTTGATGTCAACATTAGTTAGGAAGGAAGTTAGTAGGAAGTAAGTAAGTCATGTGTGTCCATGTCTTAGTTAATTAAAACCATACAGCCAAGAAGAAATAAATACAAACATTACTAGCATCATTTAGCATTACACATCTCTAATAAATCTTTATACACATCATTATTTGATCATAGATAAAAACAATATAAAAGAAATCCAATCTGCCCATTTTTTAATCAAGGGCTATTTCCAAACTTACATTTAATCTTTTATGTAATACGGGACACCTAGATGGCAACTTATCGATCAATCGGGCTGCCAAGTTTATGATTGGTCAGCTCTGAGTTTCATGTAAAACTATGATTGAATATATATACTGGTTTATCCTTCGCAGGACGCTGTGGTGTTCACTAGTTTTCCAGCTGCCTGCATACATTTCATACATTTCACGGATAGTCTCGGATACTCTGCTTTAAGGCAGGCCATTATACAGGGTCTGCAGGATCGTACGCCCAGTAGCTGAAATTGTGATTGTACGCCTTTCGGGCAACAGGGCCGTGCAGATGCAGACAATACGCACAATTGATTCACTGTAAGATTGACAGAGCCTGTAGAGAATGTTCAGGATTTTCCTTATCCTTGCAGGTATGTAGTCCAGGGTTGGCAGACCACCCAACCTATATTGAGTGAGATTTTGTTTAACATGTTTTGACATGCAAACACTAAAAGTAAGTTGCGAACCCCCAAGTCATAATTTTTTAAAACCGTACAGACATGCATGCAAAGAGCCAACTTTTTTTGTCTGCCATTTGCGACTTCTGATGCACTACTTTAGTAATTAACTTTTTTAAACTATGTTGTGTAGTTCCCATATAACCTATGCAGGATCTGCGGGTTTAGATAACATAAACTGTGGGATCGGTGGCAGACTGAATCCATGCACCCCCACCGGGCATGTTGGCCTGTCTGTATCAGCTAGCTCACAGTGCCACTAGAATCTCCTCTTATCAGGGGGAGCATAGTTCTTGGCAACCTCAGAACATGACAACTCTGACCCTCAGAATCGTGGAAACAATATACTACCTTTCACTCAGTCACTCGTGCTCACGTAGTTTGTCTCAGAGATACACAGAATAAACATACAGGATGTTTGTCAATAAGATTGTTTTTCTTATCTTATCTTAACTTAATTTACCCCTCCTTTGTTCCCGTTATACTTGCTTACTTGCTCTTGTTGACATCGGAACCATGCATGATTTATGCTCATGTCTGTAATGCTTGCTCACCTCTCTCAATAAAAAATTTTGTGAAATAAAAAAAAGACTTTATTGAAAAGTTGTTATTCTAGTGTAGAATAGATGAGCTGCAACAACCATTGAACAGTACCTGAGATATATGATTAGAAGTACTATGAAAGTAAAAATGGTGCAGTTCTAACATCTTGCAGGAGTCATGAATATATACAAGTACAAAAAATACATGATAAAAGGTGCGTACTCCTACGGTGCCTCCCTAACTAGATTTACTTGGGGGCTGTGTAGGTGTTATGCCAAGAAACCCTCTAGGATCTAGGCGTCCCCATTACCTGAGAATGAAAGAATATGGGACACCGTCTTGGTTTCGAGTTGGAAACCCCGCGAGGGATATTAAACCATTGCGAGCTGAAGTGTCTGCATGCAGGAACCTCAGCATCTCTGGTCAGTGTGTCAGCCGGAAAGTCTCGGTCTCCTCTGTCCTTCTAAACAAGATGTGATGTATGTATACCCATAGGTCTCCCCAGGGGTCCTACCTTACTGTGTTACTGTGTCGGCTTAAAGGATAACGTCGGGCCTGAACTTTATACATAGATACTATATAGGAGATGGTAGTCCTGCTGTGCTTCCAAGGAACCTCATGCATAATGTATGAGATTCGAACTAGGGAAAAACCTGCGTTCTGAATGTAGTGTCATATCTAGGTAAAAGGTCAGTCCCTAAGAATCGTTATGGATGTAATGTAGGGAATAATATAGGTGAATGGTTGCAATGTTACCTGCACGTATATAAGGTACCTATATGGAATATAACACCAACTTCTCTTCCGACTGGATGGCATATGTAACTTAATACCAGAATACTAGCCTAACTAGATATAGGTACACTCAAAGTTCATAAAACATTTGTTTTGCTAAAATGTTTAAAACTTTCAAAAAATTTCAAAAAAACTTTAAAATGTTAAAGAAAAATGTTTGCAGTCCATAGCCCTAAAATGTTCGTAGTAATAGTCCCAACCTCTATAAGCATTAGAAAGCCATGTATGCCCAATAAATAAAAGGAATGTCAATTTTGTTTTTGAGTTCCAAATTTGAGCTTGTTTAAAAAAGGGCAAATTTCTTCCAGCACGCGATGAGCCAATGAGTCAATTGTTTATGTGTCTTGGCTGGTAGACACAACATTTTCGATGCTTGCTTCCGGAGTAGACGAACCCTGTAGCACCTCGCAGAGCACGTCATTTGAGCACAGATGATGTTCCATGCTGTCCGCAGCCGGTGCTGGGGCAGCCTGTGTGCCGTCCAAAGCCTGGGTGTCAGTGGAGGAGCCGGTGTCCATACCAACAGGTGCAGTTACTACTGCGGTGGCTGAAGAATGCCGCCATCAACATTGGAATACACTGAGGACACTGCAGAACATGGGCCGTTATCAGATCCAGTAGAGCATTCACGTCCGGTTGGCCACTTGATGGGAGTGTCAAACAAAGGTCTCACACACATTCTTCTCCATGAAACAGGCATTGAGGACAGGTAATATGCTGTCCATCCAGACTGGTGGAAATGGCAAGAACCAAGATGCACTTAGTTCTCTTAGGCGAGGCGTGCCTAGATGTTGTACAATCCGGTCACAGTATTTACGCTCCAGGAGTGCTTTTTCCATCTCCTTGGTGACTGGGACATCCATTGCGTTGCAGATGGAAGACAATCAGGATACCTGCTAAAAGAAACAGGATTAGTGGAAGTCCTCCAAAGATGCTTCCGAATACGGAGTGATGAAGTTTGGTATAACTCCAAGCACCATCTGAAAGGTGCCCAGAAGTCCAGAACCTATGTTCCTAAAATAGGTGGACTATGCCTGTTGTATCAGACATGTTAAAGATACGATTTACCTTCTCTGTGAAATGGAAAGGGCAGTTTGTTATGGATAAGTGCCATCTATCTCTGCCGAAGACCTTGTGATCTGGAGATCAAAGGTCTCTTGAGCGGAGGTTGAGGGCACAGACTTCTGTAAAACATGGCTTTCATTCTGCTTTGAGTATCAAACCGTATTAAAGAAATACTCAGTGAAGGCCATAACGGTGCCTCCCTGACTTTATGTGTTGGTGGAAACAATGCTTGCATACAACAAGTAACCCCGGAGCTCACTGTTACTAGATATGCAATGCCCAGGAGCATTTCGCAGCAGCCTTGACTGTTCAGAAACAAAAAACTCCCATTTGAAAGTAGACGGAATGCTGGAGTAATCACTGCAGCTGGGGCACCCCTCAAATGACAGGACAAATTTGCTACAGAACCATTACAAGCCCTGTGCAGCATTACATCCTGGCAAATGAGTGATCCACTTAAAGCGTTCTCACATTTTCCTACCGCTTAGAAACACTTTTCGATCCCCACTCCGGCATCGAAATCTGTATGGTAATTGGCATGATTCCTTAATGTACTCCTTACCCATTTTTTCATATCTGCCTTCCTGCTTTTGCTCAAGGCATACTGTCTTATTTTGTCTAGTCCAGAGGTCTGTGGATTGAGAGTAGTCCCTCAGTACAGATATCGGAATACAGATTCTGCAGAAGGGTGTTAAGATCACCGATCTCTAGCTCCAGTTTTATTTGTCACAACGAGTTAGGCCTCCCCTTTGTTGAGGATTACATCAGTGCCCGCCCATTGCTTTTTTGGCATGCTATTTGGCAAAACACTGAGAGAGATTTAACAAAAGATATCATAAAAGATTGCCTTGCATGTGACAATGGGAGGAAAATCCAGTGGGAAAAATATATCGAATTTTGTCTGCGCAAAATTGGCCTTAACCAACTATATGAAAATCCTTAGGGCCCTCACCTTGTTACTAAGAAACAGCTGCAGGTGCGCTGGTATGAATGTGTGCAGGAAGAGAGAATAAAAAGGGAGACAGCAAAAACAATTGTATCTATCTACCTTACTAGGAATTCGGGACGAGTTGGGTCACTGCAAAATTATTTGACTGGTAACACAAGTGATTGGGAGCGCAGTTTATTGCTTCGCCTTAGAGAAGGCTCCATAAAATATTCATTGAATGTTCCATTAGGTTTCCAAGCTAACTTAGACAACTGTCCTTGTCCCTGTGATGGGAAATCCGGGCAATCGATGCTGCACTTTTTATTCTTTTTATCTTGCATACACTAAGTGTTTTCTTCTTCCTTTGATTAAGATCTGTCATTTTAGCAATTACAGAGAATGTAATGAGGCATTTCTCCGATTAGAAGATGAGGATATTATTAACTGTGTTAAGCTGCTTTTTAAAGTTGCAGTGCGGGCACGAAAATCAATGTCTGTATTGGAAATTTAGTCTGCTCAAGAGTTTGCATTTGCACTTTAAAATCTGCTCTGATGTGCATTGTGCTGTTTTTAATATATTCTTATCACACTTTATTCTGTACTTTTATGGTTCAAAGATCTGAACCGAATAAAGAATTGATTGATTGATTGATAGTCAAGATGTTTGAATAAAGACAAAAAGAAACAACAAGGACAGGAAAGTTTTCATTTTGATGATCTTGCTGTCTCACGTGGAAATCAAGTGTTTACAAGAGTTTTATGTAATATACTTGAGTATTATTTAATTCCAAATCGGTTAGATGTTTTATATTTCAAGAAACTGTGTTCCTCAACTTGTGTAGTTGCATATATTGATAACATCAGGCTTTATAACGGTTGACCTGAAGAGAGAGCACTACTTAGATGTTTAGGACAAACAATGTGCAGGTGAATCTTGAGCCAAAACTGTTTTACTATATTTGTATGATGTCACTACCCCTGGATGTTCTCTCTGTACATACATAACGTGGATCCAGCCTATGGCTACTAAACCCTTCGGTTTTACCCATGAATCTTGCCTGACAACTATTGGTGTCTGTGGGCCAAAACAACAATTTTTTCCAATCCTGCTCTGATCTGTTGGATTGTATAATATCATCTACTGTAATTTGTTTCTGTGATGTTTCGTTAACCTTGGGGTGTGATGGAGGTGGGATCCGAGGTGTGTTTAAGTTCTTGGTTTTGGCTAGTCCAAGGCAAGACATTTGTTGCACTGTCTCATTCAAAAACATGATCTGCTGAGGGATGAGGCATGCTCTAAATAAAGCTTCTGTTCCCTAAACTTGCCATTCTCTAGAACCCCAGACTGATTTTAAGACTATGGTGTCTTTCCATAAGTTGAAACCTTGTTCAGACAACTAGGCAATAAAGGAAGTAGAGTAAATCTGTTTGGTGTTTAACATATTTTTCTGTGCTGATGTTGATTCAACCTTATAATAATATGACCATTTCAAAACATGGTGTTTACCCAGTTAGGTCCTGGTCCTGGGTGCAATGAGATACAAAATACTGTGGTCCATGAATAATGAACTAAGGATCGTGAGCTTTATAAATATTCTGTTTCCATAGCTCACCTACTCATTTTGAGCTACCACAATTTGATGGACTAATGATTTATATCTTATCCAAATAAGGTTTAGGACCACTGTATTTTGTATCTTATAATAATATGAGGCTAGTTCAGACCTACTAAACCTTGAAAAATATGGAAACTTTTGTGTAAATGTTTTTGAACTGCCTTTCGACGGTGTTAGACAATGTTCCCACTGGTGGTAAGTAAACACATTTCTAGGATTAGCAGATTTATGCAGAAAGTGATGACCATAATGTTGATAACAATACATTGTTTCGAAATTTGGTGTGTTTTCCAATGTTTCACTATTAGAAAATGCAGCAGATTTTTCCAAGTCAGACAACATGTTATTTACAGTTTCAAAATCCCAATCATCTGAAAATGTACTTGAGGTAATGATATCACTCAACGATATTTTAAATAAATGGAGAATTCTTAAAAGTTCCGTGGGACTAAATATATCGAAATCAACCTTGTCCCAAACTATAACATCAGGTCGAGGAACTGCTGTAATGTTCACTGATGACTAGTCTCTTTGTTCTCACTGAGATGATTGGTGTGGTTTTAAAATTAAATTCACCTTTTGGGCTGCAGAGCTTTGTCGAATGTATTTCCCATTAATAAACATGCTAAAAACGAATACTAAGCCTACCCAGAAAAGAAAGAAAAGTATCTCGGAGATTACCCATAGTTCTACCCAAGGTGACACCAGGTAAGTCTTTTTAAGAAATTTCAGAAAGTCTTTAACTTGCTGCTTGCGTGATTTTTGGGCTGGCATTATTTCGGGTTCACTTGGATCCAAAGTTTATGAAGTAGCCAGAATCAGTTCGATCAATTGTTGGTTTTGCATCAGGATTTGTGGAAATCGTAGTTTGCTCTTGTTGAGGCATGTTGATGTAGACATATTAGTCATATTTGGTCTAATTGAAATTTGTCTTTCATTTTGATTCCAAATTTGAACTTCAGGTACAAGAGGAACGAGTTCCATAGCATTATTGCATAGTCCATGATTCCTTACAGGGTACTCTTCGAACTTGATGAGTCTTTCCATTCAAACTTCTTGAATTGTAGGGAGTGGAAGGCATCTGCTACTTTGGAGTCCACTTGTCCTGCTACTCAGTATCGGCCACATAGTGTGGTTTGACTAGGTCAATTGAGACAAATCTTTTCTCCATTTTTCTGGCAAGAGGCGGTATATTACAGTTTGTGTTCCTTCGATAGCTAGGACCTGTACAGGCTTTCAGTAGGATGGCCCACATTATTTTCTCTCTGACCAGATCCCCAACTTTTGGGATCCAGACAGGTCTTGTTGTGACTGATTTGACTTCCTCAGTGGCAGTCTGCTTTAGGTAGACATTACTTTCTTGTGTCCTGGATTTATTTAGATCCTGTAAAACAGCCAAACGATCATGGATGTCAAAAGGTTTTTCATCCTCCACTGCGCCATCACAATTAAGTTCAGGTACGCACATTCTTGTCCCAAATAGGACCTCATATGGAGTGACTCTGCCTAGAGAATTCTTGGCATGTTATTCAATGCTCGCTGCACTCCATACAGATGTTTTACCCTTGCTTTCAGCCGTGCCTAATACTCTAGCTGTTTAACTCAGACAAGACAGAGGTCCTCATCCTAGGTCCCACCCCTCTGCGTGGGACGACTCCTGGTGGCCGACCACACTGGGAGCGGCTCCAACACCCACAGACCACGCACGCAACCTAGGATTCATCCTCGACTCCTCCCTCTCGATGTCAAAGCAGGTCAACGCCATCTCCTCCTCCTGCTACAACATCCTCCGCATGCTCCGCAGGATCTACAAGTGGACCCCGACTGAAACAAGCCCTCGTCAGCGGTGACCCAAGCCCTCGTCTGCAGCAGGCTTGACTATGGCAATGCACTCTATGCCGGAATCCCGGTCAAACACCTGCAACGACTACAACGCATCCAAAACGCCTCTGCAGACTGATCGTCAACGCCCCCCCCCGACGCAGCCACATCACCCCCCACTTGAGAGACCTACACTGGCTCCCCGTCGACATGAGGATCACCTTCAAACTCCTCACCCACGCACACAAAGCACTCCACAACACCGGGCCGAGCTACCTGAACGACAGACTCAACCTCTACCTCTACACCCACGCCCGCCAGCTCCGTCCCGGCAGCCTCACCCTTGCCGCTGTCCCGCGCATCCAGCGGACAACCTCCGGCGGCAGATCCTTCTCCTAACTCGCCCCCAAGACCTGGAACACCCTCCCCACCCATCTGCGTCAGACCCAAGACCTGCTCACCTTCAGAAGGCTCCTCAAGACCTGGCTCTTCGACCAGTAGCAGCACCCCTCTCCCCCTCAGCGCCTTGAGACCCTCAAGGGTAAGTAGCGCACTTTACAAGCACAGTGATTGATTGATTGATTGATTGATTGATTGATTGATTGATTAAAGACTGCTTTAAGTCTCTGTGTTCCTCTCCACAACCAAATTTCCTTCTGGATGGTATGGAGAGGAGTACTGCAATGCTACACCCAATCCTCGCATGGCCTCCTTGTAAGCCAGAGAGCTAAACTCTGGTCAGAATGTAATGTGCCAATTGCGTATGTTCCTATGAAGACTCGCAAATCTTTTATAACAGTTGAGCGGCATCTGCGCATTTGGGCCATACCAATAGGAATCTTGAGCAGGAATCCACTGCAACCATGATATACCTGTGAACCTTAACTCTTTGTAAGAGGCCGCAGTGGTCCAAGTAAACACACGCTAGTGGTCTGGCAGATGTCGCATTCCAAGACATAGTCTTTAGTCTGCTTTGTTAACACAGGCCACCAATAGCGTTGTTTGAATAAAGAAACTCTTGCATGTGCAGAACCTATCCCTTTGTGTGCTGCTAGAATTAGACCTAACCTACGATCATTTATTGGAATTACTCTGTCCCCCACTCCAGGAATCTGAGCAAGTGGAATGTTATTGGCATCTAACTTGTAGGAGTACTTGAGTGGTAATCTTTTTGGTACTGCGCTGCTGTTTTTGCGTGAAGCAATGACAGCCACCAAAATCTCACCATCTATTCTCATTTAAGAACGAGTGATTGAAGCTACGGAAGCCGTGTGTACAGCCCCCTTTGCTGCTTCATCAGCCAATGAATTCCCTTCAACATGAACGCCATCAGAATTGAGGTGGGCGCAGGGTAACCTTGCTAACAGTGACATTGCCTATTTTGCACAAGTAATTCAATGCTTCCTGCACCAGTTGTTTGAGCAAACTGCTTGAAAGCCAAATAACTTATTTGCACAGTCGCGAGCGCGCACTTTTAAAATTTGTAAGTTTTTTTAAAACAGTCTACTGTACAAATACTTTTGTTTATTCCTACCTGCCCTTTGCTCCATGGTCCGCCGTGGATGCTCCCGTTTAAGCGGAGGGAGACTCGGGCAAAACTCGCGTTTCGACGCGGACGCCATTTTGGGAGGGAGGGGTTAGCGTCCAGTTGGCTGTTACTCCAGGGAAAAAGAGCATAAAACAGCAATGGTGGCCCGGACGCGCAGTGGGCGCGCCGCTGGCGCACCAAAGGCAAGCCCGTCTGCGCCCGACGGCGCCCAGCCGGGGCCAGGGGCCAAGACCCCTGGAAAAAAATGACGAGATTAAGATACTCCACAGAAGATCTAGAGAAATATAATCCATATAAAGAGGAAAATTGTGACATGAAGTGGGTTTTCACAGCAGACAAGCCAATAGACAGTTACTGCAAATGTTGCAAACGTAGATGGTTAACCCCTCACACCACTTCAGATAAAGCATTAAGAAAATCGCTAATAAGCCAGAAGTGGGAATGTGGACTAATTAATAGCAGATCCCTACCCAAACACACAACGGAGCTACGTATATTACTAGAGGACACTAAACTAGACATCCTATTTGTAACCGAAAGCTGGCTCAAAGAGCACTCCTCTACGGACAGTTGTAGCGGTCCCACCAGGTTACAAACTGCATAGACTAGATAGGGTGGGCAAAACAGTAGAGGACTAGCTATAATTGTGAAGGCGGAACACAAGTGTATCACAGAACAATTTATCCTGGAGGACTGTGAATGTCTGCAATTTGCAATACAACTGTCCCCAACCTTGACGCTCTCAGGCCTATTAATCTACCGACCACCGGGCCCCCTTGGGGTATTTTTAGAAGAAGTGTCCAATGCAATGGCTAGTCTACTTCTAAAAAAGACTCACATTATAATACTTGGAGATCTGAATCTTCCTATGGAGGATAAAAGCAACCCAAACACAATGGGACTATTACCAGATCTAGAGAGCTTACACTTGGCTCAACTGATAGAAACAGCTACACATTAAAGACCAAATCTTGGACATAGTAATCTCCAATGTCCCCGATTTAACGGGTGCCTCTCCCGTTCCAGTGCCTTGGTCAGACCACTATTTTGGACCTTTTAGGTTACAAAAGACTGGACACGAACACAGAAATATTACACAGAATAATGAGGTGCTGAAAAGGCGCTGGGTTAAGATTAACACAGACAATTGGGGGGATATTCTGACAGAGGCAGTAAAGCCACAATCAGAAATACCAGGGTCAGTAGAAGAAGTCTACTTCAATGGGAATCCTGAATCACACAATCTCTAGACATAGTAGCACCCAAGACCATTCAGAAACATAGAATCAGACATAGAGCAGAAGGATGGTTTAACTCCCAACTATTGGAACAAAAAAAGGAATGTAAAAATATCGAAAGAGAGTGGAAAAAGTGTTATGATTCCAAACTCAAAACAAAATACAAAGTGGCCATTAGGAAATATCATGACAACATCAAGACGAACCAAGATAAGTTTTTTGAAGAGAAAATCAGGGAGGCACAGAACTCTACTAGAGAATTGTTTGCAATAATTAAGTCCCTGACTACTCCTTCCCACGACAGTGGCCCTCCCGAATCATCAGAGGACAGGTGTAATACCCTAGCCTTATACTTCCTCTCAAAGGTGACAGATATTTACAGTGGTTTTGAATCAGACAATGACCACCAATTAGAGAAGGAGGAAAAACATGCAGGGGTACCTTCACAGCAAGTCATTAGTAACTGTCCCAACATGGAAGAAAAAGACCTTGAATCCCTACCAGACATAGTGAAGTCGGGTTCTCCTTTGGACCCAACAACACCCCATATCCTAAAAACTGTATCTTCAATTGTGGCACCCACTCTTAGAAAGATTATGAATCAATCTCTTGGCAGGGGTATGGTCCCAAGGGCATGGAAACACGCTGTTATAAAACCCTTACTAAAAAAAGCCAATGCGGACCAATCACTACCAGAAAATGACCGCCTTATCTCCTTACTACCTTATGCAGGCAAGTTACTGGAAAAACATGTCAACAAGAAATTGACAGATTTCCTGCAGACCAACCACTGTCTCCACCCCTCACAGATGGGCTTCAGGACGCAACACAGCACCGAATCCGCGCTGTTGGTAGTGGTTGAAGAGCTAAAACAGTCACTATACACAGTTAAACCGGCGGTACTGGTCCTATTAGACTTAAGCGCAGCCTTCAATACGGTGAATCACCGCATATTGTGTAGAAGGCTGGCAGATAAGGGAGTAAAAAGTGTAGCACTTAAGTAGCTAACCTCATTCCTGGACGGACGCTCATTTCAAGAACAGGAAAATAATATCTGTTCCAAAACTATGTCACTTAAGTGTGGAGTCCCTCAGGGCTCATCCTTGAGCCCTACACTTCTTTTTAATGTCTATGTGGAGCCTCTTGCCAAGATTGGACAGGAATTCAATATCTCCATGACCTCGTATGCTGATGACATGCAGATGGTCATTTCCGTGGATCCAAAAAACAGCAGGGATGGGGAGAGGCTGCCCACATGTCTGATTAAAGTCAAGGAATGGATGACGGCAAGTTGTCTAAAGTTAAATGGGGAAAAAACAGAGCTGCTACTTAACGGAAACAAGGCAATACCGAGACCAATAATAAACTGGCCAGCCTGTCTGGGCAAACCACCCAACCCAGCAGATACAGTGAAAAATTGGGGATTCTGCCTAGATACGAACCTTTCCATGACCACACAAGCCAATAAAGTTGTGGCAATTTGTTTCGGGCTTCTTAGAAGCCTACGAAAATTCTAGATGGAAAACCCACTCAACTAAGGAAGACAGTGATCCACTCGCTGGTCACCTCACGACTGGATTACAGAAACTCACTCTTCCTAGGGGCACCCAAATATGTCATCCAGAAGCTGCAGATGGCCCAAAATGCAGCTGCAAGACTGCTGTGCAACATCTTGTTGCGGGAATCAGCGAAAAAGCATGTGAGGAAACTTCACTGGGTTCCAGTACAAGCTGGAATAAAGTTTAAAACCTTAGTCATTGTCCACAGAGCACGACATAGGAAAGGCCCCAAAAAAATAAGAAATCTGATTTTGTCCTACATCCCAAAGAGAATACTGCGCTCTAGAGGAGAAGTGAGGTTAGTTCAAACAAGGATATTTAGGGAAAAATGGGGAGGAAGATCCTTTTCCCATTTGGCCCCTAAACTATGGAACTCCCTCCCACTGGAACTGGGGCTTATAGAGGGAGAGCTACAATTCCCGCAAAAAGGTAAAAACATGGCTGTTCATGCAATACCCATAGGGTCTACTGTCCAATTCAGTATCTGACTGCGCAGTGCTGGGAAGCCTAGGGGGCAGCCATGCGCTTTACAAATCATTCACTCATTCATCACGCTGATGACCCAGTGTATGTATCATGTGAGCCCTCTGTAGTTCGGTTTTCAACTCCACTACCTGTTCCCATAGCATTTTATGCCTAATTGTGCCACCTTTTGCATCTTTTAACCCGTTTTGAACACAGTGATGTAAATATTCATTATATGACTGTACACATTAAAATGAATCGCACACAATTAGTGTGGGGAATTCTCGATCCGTATTTACCAGTGCCAGTATCAAGGGTTTTAACTCTGCCAGCTGTGCCATGCAGTCTCCTAGAGATTGCGTTTTTTTGCAACTTGGGTGAAAATTTCCATCCCGCATTCAACCTTTAACGATTCAGCATACCACGCTATGTTGTTGCTTACTTCCTATGGCCGGTTGAGCAGATCCGTCAGTGTAAATTATATATTTATACTGATCTAGAGGCATTATTTAATTTGTTAGAGGATATTCTTGTTCGTGTTGCAGAAATGCTTGTGTCTTTAGATTTGGGTAGTACCTGTATTCTACATCTGTTGCAGTGAGAGAATTAGCCCATTGTATCCATCTCGGATGTAAGGCTTCAGGATTAGGAATGCTTGCTTTTATTGCAGTCTCTAAGGCTGGAACTGGAGTCACTACTAATATTATTTGTTTCCCCTGAGCCAGTGCTCTTTCTCTGACTACAACAGTCTGTACTGCTGTCAGGATCTTTTCTGTAGATGTGAAGCACATCTCAGCATTTGTGTACAAATGTGATTTGTATGCAATTGGCACTGTTTCACCTTCATTATATGTCAGATAGATGTACCCAGATTGACCCGCAATTAAACGGATAACAGGTTGCGTACATTTACACGTGTCTGCAAGTGTTTGAAAGTTATCATGTCAGCTAGTAAGGAACAAAGTGTATCTGTGTGTTCCTGTGACCACTGTCTAATTGGAAAATCAGGTTATATTAAGTCGTAGAAAGGTTTTACTCTTTCTGTGTAATCTAAGCCGGCTAACGGTCACCTGCACTTAGCAGTGCCCACTACTACTCCTTCCTCCTTGGTGCTGCTCCATCACAATGGATGGCCCCATCCCTCCCTTGGCTCGGAGCCTGCCGGACAAAAAAAATAAAATGATAATACAATTGTTTTGTTATCATTTTATTTTTGTCTTTTGTGGGCTTCAGCAGGGGGGGGGCGTCGGCTTCAGCAGAGGGGGGGTGTTGCTCCTCTGCCATAACGAAGGAGCCACTCCTGTTCATTAGTCTGAAACTGCTGTGCCTATATACACGCAATATCTGATCACCAATGGGATCATGTCTTTTAATCAAGGGGAACATTTGGTCTGGGATTTTCCAGAGGTCATCATGTAGCAGCACCAGTTAATCTTCTGGACTATCTGAGAAAAGATTCAAGTTAAAACCGACTGTCAAGGTCATATATGCCCCATCGTTTGTCTGGCATAAATCTGTTATTATTTCCAGTTTTGGTGTGATCTCATGTTTTACATGATCAGATAAGTGGACGTAAATATTCATGACTATGAGCGGGGTCTTGAGGTCATGCACCCAACTGGCAATCACATCAGCCATGATCCAAGGTTCCTGAAGTGGTATTTCTTATGTTTTGACATCCAAGTCTGATGAGAGGTAGATCACTAGACCACCTTTAGGGTCCACCCTTTTGCTTTGTTTTTATTGCCGTGGTTTGGTACTCCAGGTGCCTGATCAGTAGAACTGGTGTCACAATGCAAAACAGGATTGTGGTGGTAGTGTTTCTCAAAAATGAGAAAACGTCCACACATATGAGTAATACAATACTCTAAACACGTATACGTGTATTGTCACTTATAAACAGTTATTGATGTGAGGTGCACTGTTGTCCTGTCAAACACCCACCACCAGGAGTGTTAAATTAGCAAAAATGAGTTTTTTGCTAATGTTAAATACCAAAGAGAAAACAGGCATTAATCAAGCACCCTCACAAGATATATAATGATCCAAGTAATAATCATAAGTTTGTACAATATAGTTCATTGATAGGAGAAAGACTTCCAAAATACGGATCCAGAGTCAAGCGTTAGACTTCAAATCTTTTTAAAAAAATCATTACAATTATTTCCAGCTTGTCCTGCTAAGCTGGAAATAATTTTAATGATTATGAAATAAAAGATTTGAAGTCTAACGCTTGACTCTGTATCCGTATTTTGGAAGTCTTTCTCCTATCAATGAACTATATTCTACAAACTTATGATTATTACTTGGATCATTATATTTCTTGTGAGGGTGCTTGATTAATGCCTGTTTTCTCTTTAGAACTGGTGTCACACACCATGTTTCCTGCATCATCACCTTGAATTGTTACAAGGATGCGACTACTTCTGCATCTTCAACCATGTTGCACAGGCCTTTTACATTCTACAAGCAGATCTTCAGGGATGTGGAGGGGCAGGGTATATGCCTGCTGCATAGTCATTTACCTGAGTGATTATTTACAGCGGTTGGAAGCCATAGCCAATATATCTCCTTTTGGTAAGTCCTATGTGGTTACCAAATGGATGTCGATGAACTTTTTGGATGGTTGTTTCTAACTTTTGTGTTTCTTAG
The DNA here is from genome assembly GCF_964263255.1 of Lissotriton vulgaris. Classification (NCBI taxonomy): domain Eukaryota; kingdom Metazoa; phylum Chordata; class Amphibia; order Caudata; family Salamandridae; genus Lissotriton; species Lissotriton vulgaris. The sequence goes on from NC_141697.1 coordinate 392,174,264, forward strand.
AATTGAAAATGTCATGTTCAGGTGGAATTAATTGTCTGTATTGGGTTCTTCATTGAGCTGTACTGGATATGCTTCAGTTGGGAATCTTGTAAGTTTTTTTTTTATTTCCACATATTTTTATTGTTTTTTTATATACAACATAAAAACGTAAAACATACAGTCATCCTCGCATTCTCGTTACAGGGTTTCCAGCCAAAGGTTGCTGGTTAAGTGGCGCACATTATGCCCCAATTCCTGAAGCATTGTTTTTCCTGCCACATTAGGTAGGCCTGTTCAACTATGGACCATGATATTAAGGTTAATTCATTTAACGTTGTCCCTTGGGAGAGAAGAAATGCAATAGTTTATATATCTGTGTTGGTTAAATGTGACAATGGCACGTGGCATTTAAGGAACTTTACTATAATTTTCCGATTAAGTACATAATGTGAGCCTCTTGATACGTATTCCAGTGAAAGCAGAATCTTGTTTCCATGTGATAGTCCCGTACCTGGGTTTAAGTTGAAGAGGCACCCTGATGTGCCTTTGATGTGAATGTTCATGTGAGCGCACTTAGGCCCCTCTGTGAAGACTGCCTGAACTCTCCGGAAGGCTTGTGAGACTTGTCACCTAGACGTAGGAGGATATTTGATGATGAGGTTTGTGCGGGAGGATATTTTACCAAGGATGTGATGTACTGGCGTTTCACTGTAAACTTCATATTCCTGTTTCTTTTTAAATTGTTTTCCAACCATCTTTGTCTATTCTGCAAGGACAAGTTTTCAGGACTAGCAGCAAGTTCATCTTTTTCTAATGAGAACTTCAGGCCTCGTAACGGTTTATGATTATCTTTGCAGACGGATGCTGTGCCACCATCCTTTGCTGCCACTATACTTATAGTTGATTCAAGCCTTGGTAAACTGTTTCCCACTGTATCTTGTCACCCGTTTGGATTGAGGGGCATCCTGAATCTTTCTTGTCCCACTAGAGTACTGTGTGTTATGAAACCTTACTTGCCCGGGCTTTTGCTTTAGAATGAATGTGTGCCTCTTGTGTTGGACAAGTTCCAGTTGCGGGGGAGTCACTCTGTGACAGTAGAATTGGGGCTGCCACATTGCCTAGTGGTAGAGCTGTATCCATGGCCTCCATGTTCTTTTTTGCAAAGATTGGATACATTTCTGTGATCTAGAATCAACAGCAGTAGGTTGGCCGACAGGCTATATATTTTTTCTTTTCCCAGTCATTTACTTTCATGTTTGGAAGGAGGCTTCCTTAGGGTAACGAGTGCTATTTCCATGGTTTGAGTGCCCTTCACCCATTAAACTACATTGTGCATCAACCTGTGTAGTCACCCTATAATGTGAGGATTTTAGTGTTCCTGTTTGAGAAGAACAATATTTAGACTCTTGTCACCAGCAGTGTTCCCATGGTCTGGTTCTAAATTAATTTCAGCTGTACACATCATGTGAGGAGCTGGCATTAATTGCGGTACTTTATGGGTTTCCTACCTTCGTGACTCCTTTGGAGTGATTAGGGCACTAGCAGTCTTACTATGCCCTACAACCTACTTTCTTTATTATATGGCTGAGCACATTGTAGTAGCTCCTAGATGGAGAAAGCCATATGTTGTTCTATTATTTTTTTAACATGAAGATATCATTGACATATACAATATCGCAGAAGGATGCAATCTGTTCCTACTTCACAGTAAACTGGTATTACAATATGGTGATGCATGTTCGAACATGTAGTGAATATAGTTCCTACAGATACATGGAGTCATAGCAGCAATTGGTCTCAGTACAGTATGTGGAACAATACTAATCTGTCTCAGTTCTAACTAAGGTATCCCCTTCTATACTTAACTTCATGTTCAGCCATGTGTGTAATTCTTTTTAAAAAAAGTATAAACAAGAAAAAAGCAAAAGGAAGAAAATCAACGTATTTGTCATCATGTAACGTGTGTCACCTGTACACCCCCACATACAGCAGCCATTTAGGTTATTCACAATTCGGTACCTGAACAAGCATAATCATGCGACAGCCCGGTGCATGAAGAACTAAACACCCACCCTCCTAATCATCCTCCTCCACAGAATTTAAATCCTCGTCCTCTGGCAAAGGTTCACAAATTTCTCCTCTATAAATGTTCCAGGGAGCCCAGATCTTGTTCCATTTCCGGGGGCACGCCCTGAATGTTGTTCTATTTTTGGTGAATCCTTCGAACTCAGCGATATGATGTTTCAGGGGATTATAGCAAACTTCCATTTCTATTTCCACTCTGCTGAGATTTTTATTATTGTTTGCTTTTGTAAATCTATGATAATTGATGATAAAACTTCCAATAGGGTTGAACGTTTGTTAAGTTGCGGGAAACAGGCACACTTGCTGGTGTCCGAAGGCTCTGAGTTGGCATTTACAGTGGTCGTTTTCGGGAATTGGGTGCCTCGAGCTTGTCATCAATTCCTGACGCGAACCCTGCTAAGATATTTAATAGGCCTGCCATTATTTGATTTTGTAAGGGCTGGTGGTCATGCTCCATGAACCCAAGGGGGAAAACCTCTCGACAGACCTCTCTGCACTCAAGCAATGGCGAGAGTTGGCATTGGAGGCCTCTTGTCCACCTGCTGGGTCTTTTTGCTCAACTTGTGAGTTCTGCTTGGCTTCCGATTTTGATTTTATGATGGGCACATTTTGCACCTTTAAAATGGAGGGACCCTCACTGATATCCGTTTGTGTTCTCTTGCTGGGATCTGAGTTTTTGTTCACCTTTGCTGATGCATAATCAGAGTGGTCGTATGCAACTGGTATTAAAAAGCTGGAAATTGTTGGAGTCCAGTTGTTTTCCACAGCCTTCAGATGGTGTTGTTTCCCTACACTGACAAGGCTTACCAGTCTGGGGTACTGTTTGTGGACTGGTTTTGCCCCTTAGAAATAATGTGGAATCAGCACCCATCAAAAAGTATCTTCCATAATGTCTGTTGTTCATCAATCAAGAATAAAGTTGTTTCCAAGTGAACAGCCAACGCGTTTCGTCTCATGAAAGAGACTTCTTCAGGGCACATAAAACTGTTTTAAAGAAATGTGGTATAAATGGAAAAGTCCCTCAGTTCAGATGCAATTATAGAGAATCTGTCAGTTCAGATTTTTCTCCTGAAGAGACTGAGGCATGGTAGCCTAAGAGTATTCGATCATCCGGCGTGGAGCAGCATCTAAACTTTTAGACATTGTTCTGCATTCTGTCCATCAACTGTGTTTTTTGCAATTTTCACCCCGAGTGGGCTGGGTATGTCAGACGTGAGTCTCAGGCTCTCCACATCACTGGAGTCAAGCTATCCAGGCTGAAGAAGGCTGATAGCCAGAAACCGGTCCTTGGATGCTTGATTCCGGTCTAGGAAAGACATGGCTTGGTAGTTCGGGCTGGACTGTTCCCATGAGGCACAGGTTCAAGGCTGATTTGCATATAGCCATTGTCTGACCTAGGGTGGTGTGGAGTGCAAAACAACAATGGATTAAGGCCCAGATCTTTGTACTGGGGTGAATGTAAGACATTGTTCTGTATTCTGTCCATCAACTGTGTTTTTTGCAATTTTCACCCCGAGTGGGCTGGGTATGCTCAGACGTGAGTCCCAGGCTCTCCACATCACTGGAGTCAAGCTATCCAGGCTGAAGAAGGCTGATAGCCAGAAACCGGTCCTTGGATGCTTGATTCCGGTCTAGGAAAGACATGGCTTGGTAGTTCGGGCTGGACTGTTCCCATGAGGCACAGGGTCAAAGCTGATTTGCATATAGCCATTGTCTGACCTAGGGAGGTGTGGAGTGCAAAGAAACGATGGATTTAGGCCCAGATCTTTGTATTGGGGTGAATGTAAGACATTGTTCTGCATTCTGTCCATCAACTGTGTTTTTTGCAATTTTCACCCCGAGTGGGCGGGGTATGCTCAGACGTGAGTCCCAGGCTCTCCACATCACTGGAGTCAAGCTATCCAGGCTGAAGAAGGCTCATAGCCAGAAACCGGTCCTTGGATGCTTGATTCCGGTCTAGTAAAGACATAGCTTGGTAGTTCGGACTGGACTGATCCCATGAGGCACAGGGTCAGGGCTGATTTGCATATAGCCATTGTCTGACCTAGGGTGGTGTGGAGTGCAAAAAAACGATGGATTTAGGCCCAGATCTTTGTACTGGGGTGAATGTTAGACATTGTTCTGCATTCTGTCCATCAACTGTGGTTTTTGCAGGCTCCTGAAGCAGGCACAAGCCGCACCGGCCTAATGCCAACCACCATTTTGCAGCCACGGATCCTTAAGCCTATTGCAGTTTTAGCCACACCACCAATGTAACTGGGCTGTCCCTCCTCCTGTTCCTGCACTACCACTCAACAGCCATGTGGAATCTGTCATTGTCTTGTAACATGAGATTGCCAAGAAATCTCCAGCGTCTCTAGGGATTTTCTAGCTAGAGGCTTCCTTCTCTATTGTGAATTACTTTTCAGGTCTAAATCAAAACCAGTAACAACTTCATAGGGGATATTGCAGAGTCATCTCTTTTTTTCCTTATGTCATAATGGTGAGCCCATGTCCAGAAAACCAGTAATCATGCTTGTCCTTTTATTTTTACCTTGTTAGTCCATCCTCTTAACCAGGCTATTTCACAGAAAATATATTTTCAGTTCTATTTAGCTAGGGCCATATTTATGACTCAGTTTGCGCCACTCTTGCACCATGCAAGAGCAATGCAAAATGTATGTCATATTTTTTAAGCCATGCAAAGACACTGTGTGGCTTTTAGTGGCTCCAAAAATATGAAGTAATGCAATGCAGTGTAAATCTCTGTGTTGCGTTACTCGGTTTAGGGAAAGCTTTCCATACACATTGCATGGGTGTTCCCACACAACTCTAATGGTATTTTGATGCAGATTTCCAAGCCCTTCGAAATCCGGTGAGGCAGAACAAAGAGAAATATCTTTATTTCTACTTCTTTTTTCCTTCTGCAGCACACATAGAAATAGGAAAACGCCTCTCAGGATTGCTTTTGTGCCCCTTCCTCCACAAAAACAATGTTGCCTACAACACAGTAACCCATGCACCATGGTGCAAGGGTGCCTGCATTGGCGCTAGGCTGCCAAACCAACACCAGTGCAAAGGGAAAAGAATGGAAAGGGGCGACCACTCGGTCCCCCCGAACGTATGGTGGAGTACCCCGATCCCCCCCGGGAAGCCATTTTGGGCGGGAGGCGAGTCCCGGCTGGTATGCCCGAAGCGGCGTAGCCGGGGCGCGCCTTTTCCCGCCCAAGAGGGGGCTGTCCTAGACACCTACACCGATGGCCACGCCCTAGAGGCGGATTGGAGGAGGGTCCACGCCCGCCCGAAGAAGGATAAAAGGAGCGACAAGCTAAGGAAGCATCCTCTTGTTCCTGTGCTCTGAAGCTGCACCTCCCCGTTGCACGTGAGCTCGAGACGGAACGAAGAGCCAATTTTTACCCACCCACCAGCCCCTGATGACAGCGATTTCTTTTGAATAAAGTCGAGTGGCATGATCTTGTTTTCTTTTACAGGTTGTTGTGAATAAAGTTGATAATTTTGGTATGTAATAAAGTTGTTAATCTTGCAACATGTATTTTGACAAAGTAATTGCAGCAGAATTAAACACAGTGCTTAGTGGAAGTTATACTTAGAATTGCTCAGTATAATTGTCTGTTTTATTCTTTCTTAGTTTTAAAAAAAATGTCGTATTTATTTCTTGGTCGGGCGGTAAGGTCATGATCGGTGAGCAGTAATTGGAAGATCCCTAGAGGTGGGGCGTCACCCATTATGGATGGGAGCGCCCGGGGGGAGGCGGCCATTGGCCCCTCAAACGGGTAGGCGGTCCCCTTCTAAGGATGGGGACGCCGAAAGGGAAGGCGGTCAAGGCCCCTCCCTGGGGAGGAGGGGCTACGGGCCCCTCCTTGGAATTTCCCGGGGCCAGGACATCTGCGACGGCAGATGTGGTAAGCAGTGTGGGGTGGGAGGGGGGTCTACGCTACCTTCTAGACACCTCACACGAGTCCTCGGACGACCACTAAAGATGGCACCGAGTAAACACGGGCCCCCGTTAAGACAAGGGAAATTGGAAGTTGGCACAGAGGTACAGTCCTCTGTGCGCCCGCCCCTCACAAGTGAGGGGGGAGTTCTGGTATTAGGGATCTGACACCGGTTACGACCTTGCCGTTGGCCCGTAATGTTAGGATGTACAATTTCAATTTTGAGTAATGCATTTACAGGATGTTTTAGTATCGGCTAGGAGAACCTTTGTATTAGAGATATGTTAAGGTTAGCCAAGAACATCGTAATGTGTAAATGAAATTGTACATGATATGAAACTGTTTATTTTAATGTTTTAATTTTGTTTCATATTTTAATAAATACGGCCGGGAGGGTAACTTCCTCCCGCCTTCCAAAAGTTCAGAACCGTTTCCGTCTTCCCATTCTTGGGGATCGTGTTGAGAGGGGGTGTCGGGTATCCCAACCATATAGGAATGCACTGTATTTGATAAATACCCCACATTTCGACCCTTTCCCTGTGATGGAGGGCAGCGGAGTAAGGTGACTAGTTGTGCTGCCCTGCACCACAAAGGTCATAAATATTGCCCTAGTCTTTAGAGTTAATAAATAATGTTCTTTTCCCCTACCATTCAATTTATATCTGGGTTTCATGCAGGTCATTCTAAGAAGTAAGAGTAGCAAAATATCAGGGGTTATGAAAGAGTGGCCTTTTTGCAAAGAAAGTTTTGAGTATGTTAAGTAGTCCTCCACTTGAACTACTTCACTTACTTACAAATGTTAGTCATGAATCTACGACTGGAGGTCTCTGCATGTCCTCTCTCTTGTGTGCAGAGATCTCTGACACATGTAATAAATGTGGGGCAGATAAGAGTACGTCACTAAAATTAGGAATATTCACGAGAAATTTAAGAAGGGGTTTAGTGAGGGACCTGTAAATAATAAGAGGCACCATCAAAAGAGCAAGACAATTGCTATTCACAAAGTGAAGCCTAAATCTACCACAGTAGTACTACTGACAAAATAGCTTAGTACTACTGACAAACTAGTTTCAGATCTACTCAAGCCAAGGAATGGAGTAACTCCAGCATCACACATGGTCAGTCGCTGGTACTACAACACACTCTCAAAGAAATAAATGGAAGCATAGAACTAAAAACACTAAGAACATTTAAAAAAATATATTTTTTGATTAAATAAATATAACATATTATATCTTGATTATGTTAATATAATTGTAGAAATGTAAACATATACAATTATAGATGAGTAGCAGTGAGTCATGGAGATGTTTTTCACTAAGGGTTCCTAAGTGACCTCCAATAGACAAGGAGGGGGAAGTTTGAGTTGCCATAATGTCACTAAGAACCCAGAGATGAAAAACAACCATGCTATTCACTTTTTATCGTTCTACTATGTCATGTATAATGCGCATACCTAATGAAAAATTAAAGTCTACAATGATTGATGAAAGGTGCGGGCAGATTGTTCAGGCTAGAGAGCAAGGCTGTGAGTTGAAGGATGGAAGTCAGAACACGATAAATATCTGTTCATGGAACGTCCACGGTTTCAAAAACATGGGTCAAGACCACATAACTCTGGCCTTTCTCGAACTACGAGATATTATACTCCTTCAAGAAACGTGGATAATGAAACCCACTGCAATAATCGGTTACATTGAACGTCATATCCTAGCAGTAAAATTCGCAAGATTTGGTCACCCGAGGGGAGGCTTATCTACATACATATCACAAAAACATGGATGACACACATAAGAATTAGATGCCGGGGCAAACTGGCTCCAAGTTACGGAAGTTACCGGAAAGTGTAACTTAAATAAAAGGGATTGGCAACTAATTATAGTCAACGTATATGTTCACCCTGAAAAAAAAATCCAAAGGAAAAATTTACAATACTAATAAATCTGATTATTGCGTTGCAAAAGTCGCACAAATTCTGCCCTTTGATCATTTCAGGAGATTTCAATTGTAACCTTCTAAAACAAAATAAAATAAAGAGGCAGGAGGACTGGGGACATCAAATCATAACGTAAGTGTTAGAAAGGTACGGCCTGTCAATCCTGAATGGCAACACCGCAGGGGATAGACCTTCAGCCATAACGTACTCCAACGGAAAAAGACAATCTACAATAGATTTCACCATCATCAGCTCAAATCTAGTCCCAAGGATAGACTCATTTCAAATTCCTACACATATAGAAAGTGACCATCACCCGCAAATTACAAGGCTCAATATAAAGTAAGCCGGGGTAAAGAAAATAAACACGTTGGGACAACATGTAGAAAAGTTTAACTTTAGGAAAGTAAAACAGCAAGGTACAAATATGGCAAATATAATGGATACCCTCAAAGAACATATCACTCAAATAGGGCCGCAGATAGAAGAAAAACGAATACCAATTTGGGAGGAACTATGCCTCTTCCTTACTCAAAGTTTTCCAGCCACCAACAGAAATACAAAAGGAATAGACATCAGAAAGGATCCATGGTTTAATCTTGCCCTACGAGACGAAAAGAGAAAGATGGCAAAAGAGGCACGCATTCAAGCCATGGTGGTCAAAATGGGGAAGAAAAGAGACAAGAACAAATTAAAGGAGCTACAGAAGAACTACAGGAAAATCCTGAGGGAAGCCAAGACAGAACACAAAGAAAAAATCTGGACACAGCTACTGTGGGCAAGCACTTTGCCAAACAGCAGAGCATCATTCTGGGGCAGTATAAATAACATGACCAAGGGAAGAAATTTACAACAAGAAGGGGGAATTGGTGAAAAAACTTGAATGGAGCACGTACATGATAAGTATAGCAGGGCGAAGAATGATAAGGACACAATAGCAAAACTCTCAAAGGACCAAAAACCGGCAGTAGCAGAATACGCAGGTCAAGCACAAGTAACAATGACCAATACCTTCTAATCGACAAAAAACAATTGAGAGGAATAATAAAAAAGGTTGAAAACAGAGGGGGTTGCAGGCCCGAATGGACTGCACAATGCACTATTCAAACACATGCCGGATTTTTGGGCCGATTACCTCACGCACATTGAATCTGATCTATAGTGAGAACAACGTCCCCAAATCCTGGAAAGGGAACATTATCTACCCAATATTCAGACAGGGAGATCACAATAAACCAGAAAAATACAGACTAATATCACTGATTGACGTTGAGGCCAAACTATACAGTTCATGCCTATTACTTCACCTGCAGGATTGGATGGGCGAGACTAGCATAATTCCAAAGTTTCGAACTGGTTTTAGATAAGGGATGGGTATTTTGACAAACCTGGCTACAGTGGCTCTCCTAACCGAAAAGGCAAGGAAAAAGAAAACTCGATTATTTGCATGTTTTGTCGATTTGAAAGCAGCATTCGACAAAGTAAGCAGAAATCGCCTCTGGGAAAAATTGGGGGCATGGGGGCTGCCGAGCAAATTACTGAACGCAATAAAAGCCCGCACAACGAAACCTGGGCTAGAGTGAAACTTGCACAGATCAAGGGCTAAAATAAGGCTGCGTCCTTGCCCCAAGCTTATTTAATCTATTTGTGGCAGATATCAGTAAATACATGCAATCAGAAAACTGCCACCGCCACATCTAGCCAAGGAGCCAATACCCTTCCTACAGTACGCACAGGATATCGTGGTACTGAGCCAAAGCCCTATCGGGCTACAAGGAGCGATTAACAACTTAGCAACCTATCTAGAAAGAGGCAACTTGGTAAATAAATAAAGAAAAAAACAAAGTTGTACGTCTTGCTGACCCAAAAAAAACCAAGTTTATAGGGCACATAAAAGGGACTCCAATAGAAGAACAAGTAGCCTACAAATACTTGGGTTTTAAACTAGGGCGAGGCTCAACACACAAAGAAGATAAAGTGGACTTAAAGGCAAAAGCACAATCATTAATCTTTGTGTACAAACTCCTGAATAAAAAAATTGGCTGCCCGAGTTATGCACATCATCTAAAAGTAATGGGAGCACAAATCGTACCAACATTGTCATACGCCCTAGTAGTTTGGTGCGGTAAAGAGACGGAACTGCTAAATGATCTTCAGACAAGGGTTTACAAAGCTGTTTTTAATTTACCAAAGTCTGCTGCTCCAGCTCAGGTCCGACTGGACTTTGGCCTTCAGAATCAGAAATTTCGGAGGATGAGTGGCTTCGTGAAACTATGCCACAAATTCCGCACATCTGAGCCAGGATCATTGAACAACATTTGCTGGAAAGAAATCAAAAGAAGGTTGATAGACGAAGACATGCCACATTCATGGGGAGCATACCTGAAAAAATCACTAGCGGAGCTTGATATACAAACAACGAGGGATAGTCCGTTAGAGCAGGTAGCTTATGGTAGATTGGTAAATAAAACATCAAAGAAGAAGTCCTTCCTGTAAGACAAAATAGCAACTTCGAAAACGCAGACATGGGTGGACTGTGATAAACTCTTATATATCAACAAAGCCTCAGGCATACTTATTGGCACATTTTAATACTGAGATAAAAAAGAGTTTCACAAAATACCGCGTGGGCATGTATGATTCGAAAGATCTACAACCATCCTGGCAAAGAAACCATCAAACCGCACACTGTCGACTATGCGGCTTCGGTAATGAAACACTAACACACCTGCTGTGTGCTTGCTCAGCAGTCAAGGAAATAAGGAGGGGGCTTTTAAGACCAATTTTTAACTAATTGAATTTTTGCATTGTAGGCAAGCAGTGATACGTTGGCTGGAAGGAACCTCAGTTATCTTGGCTTGCCGGGGTGTCAAATACCTAGCAAAAGTAAGGTACCTTTTAATGCAAGCCTATCTAGAGGCCAAAAATAAAGCATGACCAAGGACGGCAGGGGCGCCGCATCTATGACAGAGATAAAGTGGACCTTATATCTCGAAGAGGATCTAGCTGAAAGTAATCCAGGACTTTTTCAGACACTGCGCAATTGGGAAAGCTTTTTACTAGAGCCCGCACAGATCGCTATAAACTGTTAGATTACATTTTAGGTGTATTATAATATTGTTTCAGATTTTAAAATCTTGGTAACCATGACACTGAAAAGAAGTATTTAATAAAAGATTAAGTTCAAAATGTTTCTTTTAAAAATGTACATTGTAACGATTTTAAGTAATCATATACAATAAACTATTTGACTTGACCTTCTATTATGTTATGTTATTTATGGCCCTCAAACTCCTATGCCCCTGCGGTCAACTGCTACACAAATGCAAAAGATTAATGAGGAGCCAAATATGACATGGCCACTCAAAGCTGTCCCAAATGTAAAACAAAAGGAGCTGTCTAGGTGCCACCCACCCCCACCACTGTCAGTGCCTTCTCCCCACCTCTCCTCCTGAAGTTATGCTCTCTGCTGTCCTTCAGAGCATAGGACCAGACCTGCACTGACAAGCTCTCCTCTCTAAGAGACCTTTTAGAGCAGGATAGAGTTTCTGTATGAGGTGGCAAACAGTGGGAAGCACCCTTTGTTTCCCATATTGCTATGTCATTGCAGTGTATAGCCTGATTTAGAATATGATATTTACACAACTGGCACTCACTGAGAGATATACATATATGCTATGTAAATCAAGTATTCCACTAAGGCTTCAAACCCATATACAAATCACCTGGTACACAAGGGGAAGGAATGAGCAGTAAAGATTTTGCAACACCTTCAACCAATGAACTCATTACAAAAGCAACTAATCACACGCACACACAGTTTGCCCACATGAAAAAAGCATTTCACACACCCAAAATAACTTGCTTTATGTCAGTGAATATCTTTGCTGCTTAGCCTCAAATGTAGAGGAACAATTATTTGAAGAGCAGAGGGAGAATGAGTTAGATGATTTACTAATGTGGGTTACTAAATAGATTGATTAGGTTTAGCGTAAGTTATGTTAAAGGTAATTTGTAGTTAGCAAATGTAATGTGTTAATAGAGAGGCAGCTGTGTGTGTGACATCTTCCTATTTTGAAGAGTAGTATAAGGATAGAGTTGCATGAGTCATCACTGTGTGTTTCCACAAGTGATGATGTCTAATAAAAATGTGTGATGTTGAATTATGAAACTGTCAACGATGAGGTGAATGTGGAAAATCAATAATTTTTGGAACTTGCTGTGATGTCTGGAGAAATAGAGAAAGGAGATAATTTTAATTTTGTGGCAAAGTAAAAATATACATATTATATGAATGATCGAAGACTTTTGAACACCAGCTTAGCGGCAGGTATCATAGGTTTAAAATCAAATAATCTAATTGTTTGCTATCAACCAATCCACAGGTTTCAAAATGTCTTGTAGGCAGCACCAAATATAGTAGCCTTGAACCCATTTAGGCCTTGATTAGAGTGAGCCCCAAGTGTGGTTGTATAAATGCCCATTGCCAAAACCAGATAGATCTAATAAGTGAGCATTTGAGGTTTAACCACAGTTTTGGTATACTTCCAGTAATGTAAAAAGCAGCACCCTTAGGTGAAAAATACGTATCAGCTATAGAGAGTGCCTTAACACCAGACACTCTTTAACCTGAAATCAATTAGATTCACAAATTGAGATTCGTGAAAAACAGATGCTCCAGTATCAGACTTAAATTAGGGGACCAATGAGCAAGCGTTGTTTATTTACAACACTGCAGAGTGGCAAGGGGGACTTAAAAGGAAATTCCCATGCAGTAGATGATCAACAAGGTGGTCATTGCCCGAGGTTAAAGAGCCTGGCCCAAGGTAAAAAAAAGTCCACAAACTTATGACCAGTGGACATGGTTAAGCGAAAGACCTCTATTGAGCAGTGAAATAGCGTTATTTTCAAAGACATCTAATGTATCTATGAATGCATTTGTTTCTGGAGCCTATGGCTCGCAATGAAGTTTGAAACTGCTCACAAAAGCTTTTCTCTTCACAATTCATTAGGGACATGGAACATATTACATATTTCTGAAGAGTCTGGACTGAATTACCTGTTGTACACTTGTGCATTTTCATAATATTTTGTGTTGCCTCTCTGTGTGCTTTAGATTATATCTTATTTGTGTGGTCTCGTGGCAGTGGACCAATTAGGTGGGCAACATTGACTCAGTAGTATATTAACAGTGTGTGTATAATAGGATTGTGCAGCCTTTATTCCGTACTGCTGTTGTCTTGGTTTGTGTACTTCTGCATTCCTCTTACATGCAGTACTTTTCTTAGGAGTAATGCAGTAGTGTTCCTTTTTCTACTTATCAAGGAAAATTGAACACACCTGTATTGACACTTTAAAAAAATATTTGTTGTTGTGGTGCTTGGGGGTGTTGTGCTAGTGGTGCCTGTGGGTGTGCATTTAATAGTGTGTGTATGTTGTGTGTGTGGCATGCATTATGTAACACAAAAAGGCATTACACATTGCCTACGTATATTTTTCATGTCAACCTTACACATAAGTGTATTGACACATCAATAAGTCGTACTTACCAGTTTCCACTCCACCATGGCCTCACTATGTCAGCAAACCACTGCCAAGACACCGCGAGCACAACGGGAACATCTAAATTGTCTCAGTGCAAACCCGCTGGAATAACAGCAACTGAGGTTGTTAGCCACCAGAGAAGACTACCATCACGATGTTCTACTGTCTATTGCCACAACATAAAAATATGGTGGGCGGAGCCTGACGAAGTACTTGGAACCGCTACCGTGGCAATATGGCAGTAGTCCTACCAACATCTAAATAAGGCCCTCTGTCTTGGTTCTGTGCATTTCTGTGAGACCCAAGGCCATGCCTTGGGTCTGAGGACATCTGAAACAGAGCCAGTGAACCCTCCCGGACCAGAGTCTTTAAAACAAATAGCAGGAAGGGCTGTGTGCTGGGTAGGAAATGGAAGGACTCTGATCTGACCTGGGAATCATATATATCCCTATATCCCAATCAGAGCCACATGAATCCAAAATCTGAATTGAGAGAGAATGGGAATTTTAAACCTAGTTGTGGCAGGATCGTAACCTTGGTTTACCATTAAAAATGCCCATGATCACCAACTTCCCAAACAAAACTTCTTGGGACAGCTGAAGAAAAGATTGTCCTCCTTGATTAAATGAGTAACTTCTTACTACTTGACGGAGATCAGGGATAGAATGGAACTTGACCTATATTGGTGCATGGGGAAGCAAATGAAAATGAAAACTTGTCTAATAAAGCAGAACCGCATATTGGAGGATATTTTACCAGGGTATGTTTTGCCAAAAACAATGGCTGTGAAGCTTGGTAGTTCTGCTATAGGTGAACAAAACCTTTCCTTTTTAAAAAAAAACATCTATCATAAAAACAAGCTGCGGCTCATACATACTTTATGGGCAATAACTGTGACGCTAGATTTTTAGGTTCCAGAGGAGAGTAAGGAGTAGGAGGCAGGCTTGATCTTTTGTAAAACAATAAGTGGATCAGATTTTACCAACTCGAATTGTAAAAGATATAAGGGCTGAAAATAGAGTTGCCAATTCTGACATGGAAAGGCTGTCTGTGATATCTACACGACAGGCAAGTGAAGAACACAGGGAGTGTCTTTCTGCGCGGGGATAAAAACAGTACCCCAAATATAATTGGAGGATTTTAACTGTCTCCACCTGTGGATCTTCACTCCTGTGTGTGGAGTGTGAAGAGTCTCTGGGACAGAGAGATGCTGTTGCTTCAGAGAAACTGTGAGACACAGTTTGACATGAAGGATGGACCTGAACATGTTTTAAAGCCCCTGATGCTGAAACCATGGATTGTTTTCTAAAATACCAGCTCCAAAGAATTTAAGACTTGTTATCAAGATCATTTTTATCAAAGTGATTACCCTTCGGAGTTTGTGAGCTGGAAATGTGAGCAGAACATATCTTTTTCTAATACATCGATTCTAGAAACATTTTCTTTCTCAGTCACAGCTGACATTAAATCTGTGACCTCTCTATCCTATAACTTACAAGTACATTTTCGTACAAGGTTTAAATATTGAAATTATGGTTGAAAACCAGAGATCTAGGAACTTCAAACAGAACACAATTGAGGTGTCCCGTGCCTCATATTGCATTTGAATTGTCTAGTGAGCCTCTGTACAGCAAATCCTGAGACAAATATCCATAGAGACATGTTACAATTTACAAATAGTGGGTGGAAAGTATTTATTATTTTGCAACATGATCTGTGTACTAATAAGCCCACCACCTGATAAGCTAAGGCTACATAACACAATTCCAACAGGGACAGGTATCCTTTGCAAATGAGTTACTACCTCCTCTGATGTGTCGCTAACTCTTCAATGGCTGGTGACTGCAACTGCGATTACAATCTATTAATACATGACATTGCAAATCACAGGTAGGCAGGGACTCTACACCCAAGCCCCTTTGTGATTTTGATTCAGATTGAGTTGCAAAGCCCCTTTTGCGATTTAGAAAGGCTTTACAAAAAGCAAAAGGAGTTTGGTTAATTAAAAAAAACAGTTTGTAATTGCAAACTTATAAAGATGAGGATGAGGGCGATAAGTTGTAGAAATAGGTTTTATTAATATGTACAATAAAAACCCACTGGTGAGGAAAAACAGAGCACATACTCTTCCAGCCAGCTCCCACCATTATACACTCAAACTACAACATTCCAATAATACATCACATACTCAAAAAATGGTGACTTAACTATAATTCCAAACAGTGACATAAACAATGACATGCTTACTGTTGTTCCATACAACATTTCTTTATTTTTTATTAAAAAACTACAAAGACACAAAGACAAAATGTAAAGCTAACAGAAGAGTATATTAATAGAGTAAATCATGAATACTTCATTTGTGTTAGAATTTTCCACAAAAACATTACGCGTAACAAAATCCATTTGGAAAAATTGTCAGTAAGCAATGAAGAATCTTTGTTGTCTGCCTAGTATTTCATAAGGTCCAGAAAAATCCATAGATACTTTCTCTAATGGTCTTTGTGGAACTATCTGTAAATTAACAGGTTCACAAGACACTTTGCAAGGTTTATCTAAATGCACACACAGTGCAAGCATCCACAAAACCTTCCACATTCGCATGCATACCTGGCCACCAATAATGTTTCTTAAGTGACCGTTAAGTGCCTGAAACACCAAGATGACCATAATTAGCCAAATCAATCAGTTAGTTTCTAAGACCCACAGGTATAACAAACAGATTATGGTTTAAAATATATATTTTTCAATACTAAGACGCCTGAGCATAGCTTTGAAGTCTTGACTTCAGATTTCTACTGGGTGGCCACCCATTTACAACATATTGTTTCACTTTAGTCAACTATTCATCTTCAGTAGAAAACATTATCCAGTCCATTTCTGAAACCTTGCAATTACAGTTGTATTATACATCCACCACAGCACTACACACTCATGCTGATCAACAACAGTATCCTCACTAACTTTTTTCGATGACAACCTTGACAAACAATCAGCTGTTACATTTTTCCCACCAGAAATATGCTTTATCTCAGAATCGTATTCCTGTAACCTGGCAATTAGTTGTATCAGCCTAGAAGAGGCCTTACTTGACCTCACACCATCCATCATGTAAACTAACGGCTTGTGGTCAGTGACCAACACAAAAGGTTTGTCCCACAAAAAGTTCTTACATTTCTCCACTGCCCAAATGCAAGCCAATGCAGTGCTGTAATTTAAGGCCTCATTATGATGGCGGTCTGGTTTCCTGTCGGCAGTGCCGTCATGGGAATTATAATGCAACTACATTCAAGATGGTCGCAATGTGTATTTTTTGTATTGCGGCATGGGCTGCAGCACACCCGGCAGTACAGTCAATACACATTTTGCATATCCTGCACTATGTGGCAGGTACCATGTGGTGCCGGCCACATGGTGCAGGGATATGTAAGGGGCACCATAAAGGCCCTCCAGGTCCCATGTCTGAGGGCCAGGGATAAGGGGGGACCACTACAGGGCCCTAATGTCCCTTTCTGCCTGCCTTTTCATGGTGGGTAAACTGCCATGAAACAGCTGGCGGGAAGGGACATCGTAATCCCTACGGTGGTGTCTGGCAGGTACCGCCACTATTGAAGGGATTGCGGTTCGGTCTGATCCATGGCGGTCGGTCTTTCCAACCACCCGACATCAACATTCAGAGGGCGCTGAGGCTGAGGCTTGTGTATTTTGCTGTTCACCCTATGTGGGAAGGGTATGCCCAGATGTGGGTCCCGTGCTCACTAGGCCACTAACTGTCAGACCTCTGGTGTCAACTGCATTTAGCACAGCATCCAATAATTGATCATGTTCCTCACAAGATTTTGCAAAGATGAGGATATCATCCTGAAAAGCCTGTGACCCTCTTAGGTTCTGAAACAACACATCAACAAGCTTCTGAAAAACACTGGCCGCTGAGGTTAGCACAAACAGCATCCTTAAAAACATATACATCCCAAAAGGAGTATTAAAAGATGTCAAATCAATTGAAACATCATCCAAGACCACTTGATGATATGCTGACTTGAGGTCAATTATGGTAAAATACTTAGCATCATTAACAGCGTCAGTAACTCTTGTATTCTAAGCAAAGGATGACTGTCAATAAACCTTTGTTGAATGACCTCAGGTACACACACAACCGTAAATCTCAATTTTTCTTAAGTGTGATATCAATTGCAGAAACCCATTCAGAACTGTCGGTGGGTTCAATAATACCCTCCACACACAAATTATCCAGGTGTGCTTCAAGCTTTTGACAAACCCATAACAGTACCATGCATACTTTGTGTTGAATGGGTATAGCACCTTTTTTTTAGTTTGATATGAAGAAAATAATCCTTCACCTAGCCCACTTTATAAGTAAACCGGCATTGTGCTTAGCTAGTATGTCATCTATTCTGGAATTCTGAACTTCAATATGGTTCAAATAAATATCCTATAGCACAATGGTACAGTCAAAGCCAAGACACAGCAAATCATACTCCAAATCATACCAACCTACATTCTCTTTTGCATTGACCGCAATGTAATTTTTTGTAAATATGTTACGCCCTTGAAATGTTAAGTTGTTTTCGAAATAGCCTAACATTTCGATGTCAAAGTTACCATATACCTTAGGATTGACATCTGTTCTCCTCAAATCTACATTTTCCCGCTTTTCCTTAAATGTAACATCAGATACAATAGTAATAGGAGATCCAGAGTCTGCCATTACCTCCAACTTGATTTCCCCGATATGCACTTCTCCTAACGGTGCTTTAAATCCTATCCCTACAACACTCACATCAAAACATACTTGTGGATCATACAACGTGAGAGCTAAGCCTCTAATTTATCATTCACCTCACTTACTGCGTTAACACTTACTCTTGTCCCACTCTTCATACTTCTGCACCCACTCTGGAAATGTCCAAATGCATTACATTTGTTGCACCTTCTTCTTGTAGCCGGTCATTCTTTACTATTGCTAAGATGTCATTTGGATACACATCTGTAACTGCTAGGCTTGCTAGATTTGATTATACTAGGTCTAATATTCTTCTTTTCCATCTGGACTGCACATACAGGACTATTGATATTAATGTCTTCCAAGCATAAAACTTTAGATGACTCAATAGTTCTCTCTATCCCTTTCGATATATCTAAAATGTCAGCTAATTTGATGTTATGACATGCCAACAATCTTTCCTGGATTTTCTTGGACTCACAATTAAAAACAAATTAATCTCTTAAACAAATATCCACATTGGAGCCAAACTCACAATTGGCTGCAAGTATTCACAGTATTTCTCCAAATTGCTTCCTTTTAGAGAAAGCATGCTGCTCTATTATCACATTAGATTCATCAGTAAATTGTTTCTCTAATCTTGCTACAGCTTCCTTAAATATATCCCAACTGTCACCTTGATCTGCTGGTGCTGTTATGGAGGGTAAGTTTTCAGAAATTTCTAAAGCCGCTGACCCTTAATATGTGAATTCTAATGCCTTCTTCCTTTCAGCACACACATTTTTGCCATCAATAGCAATCAAGTAGTTCTCAAATGTCTTGTACCATTTCTTCCAAATAAGTACTTGTTCCCCACTACTTGCAAAAATATTGATGGACGGTTACACATTTGGAAGGTTGCCATAACTAGCACATGGCAATCAAATTGCCTTGGCTAAAACAAGAAGAAAATCGAATATACTTCAAAAGATAACTGAAATGAAAACTGAAATACAAAGTGCAAATACTGCAGAGTACAATATCACTTAGAGTCACCAAAGACAAGAAAAAATAATGTGTGTGTATTGCCGATTAACAATGTAGATACAACATGTGAAAGAAAACATAATATAAACCAGAAGCTAATAATGTTTAAGCTGATACAGGTGTGCGCATCACAGAAATATGACACGCAGAATGAGCCTCCAATGCAATGGAAAGAAAAGCACTCAGAATGATCAGAGTGTGCGCATCACAGGAACTAACTGTTGAAAGGGTAATCCTTTTAAATTGACATGCCAGTGTAGAGTTAATTAGTGTATGTATCACTAATACACATAGCAATGCAACAAGTTCAGATGCCAATTAAACGGGCAACAATGAAGACATTTCAATCAGGCTCAATCAAATATGGCCGTTGCGGTCGGGCCAATCTGCCTTGCAAATCAAACATATGACGCAGAGGTACCAGATCTAATCTTGTGATGCGCCATGACAGAGCCTCGCACAAGCAGCAAGTGCAGCAGGAGCAACTCCAGCGGGATATTGCACGCCTGTAACAAGCGTAACGTGTGCTGCCCAAACGGCTGCCAGGGCCCTCAAAATAACAGCAAGATACAGTATCTTTTGTACTCCTATTAATTACCGGAGTATACTGTCACACGGCCTTCTTCAGTGGCTGTTCCTCACAGCTGAAAACGCGAAAGCAGGGGATAAACAATATCACATCAAATCTTTAATCCCATGAATAAATATCCTTCCAGTTCTTCTTCACAGTGGGTAGAGACCTGTACCAACGTTTGTCACCACTGTAAAGATGAGGATGAGGCTGATACGTCGCAGAAATAGGTTTTATTTTATTTAGGCGTACAATAAAAACCCACTGGTGAGGAAACCAGTCCTCTTTCAGCCAGCTCGTACCATTATACACTCAAACTACAACATTCCAATAATACATCATAGAGTGAAGAATGGTGACTTAATTATAATTCCAAACAGTGACATAATGACATAGGTCCATTAGGATGTCGGACGGTGGCATCACCGCGGTGGTGGCGGGGCGGAAAAACTGCCTTTTCCGCCCGCGAGCAGCGGAACTTACGTTTGCCACATTAGGATAGGTAAACATAGGTCATTTCCTGTCCGCCACGAAGCGACGTGCGCCACCATCAAAGTGCGCCCGCCACGCGGTAGCGGGAGCCAATCGGGACTCTCCGCCGTGCTGAATGACATCCGCCTCGCTCAACAAATTAGGATGGCCCAAACAAGCAGAGGCACCGCAGCAGAGACACCGCCCAGCCTGAGCAGGCGGAAACTCAACAGCGGAGCAAGATAGCCGATACCCGGTCCTGACCACCATGAACCCAGCCCTCCATATGCATCCGGGGATGTTCCTCCGACAACACTATTGTCAGATGGGCCGCCGCGGATGCCGCCGCAGGTACGCCAATACACATATGCAACACACAACACACAGGCCGACACAAGGTCCAATCACCACACAGACACCCTGATGGGGGACACAACACATCCACACGGGCAACCACACATCACCCACCTCACAACAAGGCACCCCTCAGCATCCGGGACACACATCGACAGCCAACCAGCAGCAACGTCCCGGTCCAGGTCCCGTCACCGCCGCGGTCAACATATGCGCACTATGCAGAAGGCAGGCCAATCCAAGGCATGGGCAGGGCACAAACACCACAGGGACAAACAGCCCCCAACCACACAGCAACACACCTAATCAACCCACAGGCCAGGTGCCCATCCCGTGCACTTCCATGCTCACCAACAAGCACTGCAACAACAAGCACAATACACACTCCCTGCACCACACAACACACAACCAGGGAGACAGCCACTGCAGGAGTGGCAGACAAGGAACACACAACACCACTGCCACACACACTCAAGGCTCACAATCCTTGCCAGCACACACACACACACACACAAACAAACAAACACACACCCTGGGTGTAGCCACAAACACAACACACATACAGGGATGCCTCAACCGATGCCTGCACAAGAACAACACACAAACAATACAGGAATACATCCTGAACTCCAACAGAAACACACCTACCCTGTCAGCCAAACTTGGGAAAATCAATGGGAGAACACACACAACAGGAGTACACAAAAACATCACTCAGGAACAAAACACACACACACCATAACACAAATCACACAAGTAGTGCATGTGGACCAACACACACAGCCACATCAAACCCATCACAGATGCACATGAAACCTCAATCAACATACACCACAAGACATCAGGGGATGCACATCAGGCAATGCCAAGGCCACATACACACAGCACTGCAAGCATTGTCTGCAGAACAGGCATGATTGACACAACTGCACCACACACCACAAATCAGCACTGCACAAATACAACACCACACCCAGGAACTGAAGCAATACCACATCCTACATCCACACATCCAACACAACAACTACACATGCACCACTCTGGGATACAAGAGCACAGCCACCTCCACCAGAGCACTGTCCAGCACACACAGCTGAATTGCACATGACCACTACAGAATGACCAATAGCACAAGGCCAGCACACATAAAGGATTGGGGCAATGTCCAGAGTGGAACAACACGTATGGCCCAAGAACTGCACCACAAAGCACAAGCCCACACATGAAGTGATGGTTAGGCACACACACATGGAAACCAAGGGGAAAGCTGATATCTAAGTCAAACAGCCTGCATGTCAGTAGCAGACATGTAAGGGGTGTACCACACACAAATAGAGGGACGTAACACCCACAATGGGCATGCACAAGTGGCACACATAGGGGATGGCCTAAACCCACACACACCATGCCATACAGGAGTGCCAAAACCACCATGTGCCTGCAATGCATGACAAACACAAACACAATGCCAGTGTGGAGCAGCAGGGCCACACAGTTCACACAAAACACCCAAGACACATTGAGGATCAATCAAACACAACACTGATGTGCAACTCACACACTTTGTACACTCCAAACTGACAAAGACAACAAGGAGGAGTCACACACAACACCATGGACACACCAACACACAGCACAGTGCACTACAAACAGCTCACACAAGTGCATACACTCCTCTACCCAGGGCAAGACAAAACAAACAACAGGCATACAACTCCTGGGTGATACATGTGTGTCTCACACAACACAGGGGCACACACACATCCACTACAAACTCAAACCCTTCACACTGCACACCTCTGCTACACCCAACACCACGCATCTCTTGTAGGCCATGGCACCAGGACCAAGGCGCAACACAAGATGACTATACACATACAAGGCTGGGCACACAGAAAGCAATCAACACACATACTACATTACATATTCCAGCCAGCTTCGATACATTTGCACAGCATCACACCCTGTGCTGGCAGTGTCCCCCAACCAGACATGTGAACAGCGTAGGCAACAACTGCAAATCACTAACAAGATGACTGCAAACCAGGTAAAATAGCCATCACAGATCACACAATTTCCAGGCTCAGAATGGACTTAAGACCCTGTCACCCCTGCCCAAAATTATGATGGCTACAAAGAGCCTTGCAATGTTGAAGTGATACATGGAGCATGGTGCACAGGCAATCAAATGCGAACAGAAACAGAACTGAAATCAGCAAGGACACCGACAAAACACACACCAGAAGAAACTGTATTTATTCACATATTGCACAGATGCAGCGGTACAACAATAGTAGACAACAGCAAGGCTCAAAATGATGCAAAAATGATATATACCATGCACAGGTGAAACACAAACAGGAAGGCCAGTGTCCATAGCACAGGGGAGAGGCCAGCACAGCAGAGCAACAGGGTCAGTGTCCATGGCAGGGGAGAGGCCAGCACAGCAGAGCAACAGGGCCAGTGTCCAAGGCACAGGTGAGAGCACGACACAGCAGAGCAACAGGGCCAGTGTCCATGGCAGGGGAGAGGCCAGCACAGCAGAGCAACAGGGCCAGTGTCCAAGACACAGGTGAGAGCACGACACAGCAGAGCAACAGGGCCCGTGTCCATGCTAGTAAACAATGGTCAGGACTAGCACACCTGTATGAGGCACAGGCGCATGAGGGGGATGTCAACTCACTCCTGGAAGTCATGCAGACTTGGACCTGGCTGTCTGTCGGTGACAGCAGGCCCACTTAACTGGGGTGACAGAGCCCCAGGTGATGTGGGGCTAACAGTGGATTGGCAAGCTGGAGGGCTGTGTGGACCAGGTGGCATAGTGGCACATGGAGGTGGAGTCATGCAGACTTCTGACACAGTGTGGGGGGGAGAGGTCGGAGGGATGCCCTTCCACTTTTTGGGAATATGAATTGGCTCCCCTGTCTTGGGGTTGATGGGAAGTGTTGATGACCCAACAGGCACACACACCAATTGTCCCACATCAGGTGCAGACACTGGCACTACCTCTGGTGATGTGCTGGATCCTGCGGAACGCTTGGTCTGGCTACACCTCAGGACCGCCTTCCCCTCTTTGCCTGGTGAACCCCCTTCAGTGGCCTGCTTTGCCTTTGTGCCAGGGGTGGTGTCGACAGTGCCCTGCTTTGCCCTAGTGCCAGGGGTGGTGTCTACAGTGCCCTGCTTTGCCTTTGTGCCAGGGGTGGTGTCTACAGTGCCCTGCTTTGCCTTTTTGCCAGGGGTGGAGTCTACAGTGCCCTGCTTTGACTTTGTGCCAGGGGTGGTCTCTACAGTGCTCTCCTCCACCTGCTTCAATGGACTCGGAATTGGGGTAGATGTGGTGGGTGGATGTGTCCCTGTGCTCTTCCTAGGTGTACCCCTGATATACAACACATCCTCAATGGACACAGACACTGCATGTGTAGGTCTGTGTGAAGTTTCAGTGACAGGAGTGTCTTTTGCCGGTGATGCCTCTGCGGCATGTGAGCCTGATGTCTGCCTCATTGATCGCCTGGCCTTGATCTTCCCTGACTGGCTCTTGTCTGTGCATTGTGGGGTGGCCCTGCTCATGCTCAGTGGGGATGGTGTCTGTGGGCGGGAGTGCCTGGGTTGTGTCTGTTGTGTGCTCCTTCTGCTGTATCTTTGGTGACGCAGGCGAGTCGTGGTCACTGTCATCTGATGTGGCCACTGACTGGGGGGTGGACAAAGGCACCTGAGCTGCAATGGGTGCATGTGCCTGTTGAAGGGCTGACGTCACTGTGGATGACAACGCCTGGACTGTATGGTGTAGCCCACCCACGTCAGAGTGTATGCCCTCCATGTATGCAACCACCTGGCCTAATTTCTTGTCATGGTCACTGAAGGCATTGAGCAGGGCGGTCTGGCCCACACAGAGCTGACGCAGGAGCTCTACACACTCTGCAGTGAGGGCAGCAGAGGGGACAGGTGCAGGGGCAGCAGTGCCAGGTGTGAATGTGACCCGTCCCCTCTTAGTGACACGGATACGGGTAGCACCAGAGGAAGTGGATGGGAGGCTGGGCACTGGCCGCTGGGTGGTAGATGATGATGCAGACTCCCCATCCCCTGTGCCTGCCAGCATGGATGCATCCTTGCTGGCATCAGATGAAGTGCTACTCTGTGTCTCAGCCACAGATTCCTCCTGCATACTTCTGTCTCCCTCAGATGCGCTGGTGGGCTCTGTATCACTGGCCTCCGCTGCAGCTGTAGTGCTACTCTCGGCACCACTGGGTTCGGACGCATGTTCCTCCGTGGTCTCTTGCGAATCTGCATGAGAGAGAGATACAGGGTTGTGTAAGTGTCATCATCTGGTCACACGAATTCATGACAATGCACTACAGTAGAGGCCCATATCTACATGGTAATCACCACCCCCTGCAATCACTGTGCAGCAACACACAACATAGACCACAACAGTGCCTGCAATGTAGAATATCTGCCATGAGTGAGCCATGTTGATGCCACACAGCACTACACCCTGCCTGTAGATGAAGTGTACACACACAACTTGATCTGCCCACACCTTGGGACATGATGAGGGTACAACACTTGTTACCACTAACAAACCTTCAGGGAACAGGAGGGGACAACACACACACCTATTAGGACATCACAGTCTCCAATGCCACGTAGGCCATAGCAAGCACCATGTGGTAATCTAGGGCACATGATTTGCAGATGTTGGGGCACCAACGATCATGGTGCAGGCAAAGTCGGCATACATAAATTTACACTCAGCAAGTGGACACTGCTGTTCACCCCATAATAGATCACCCACACCATCCCAACGCTAAATGACCATGTGGATCCCAACACATCTAGCAATGGGAAAGTACAGCAGCGTGGATCTGCTCAGTAAGGCCAGGGTGGCACAGTACCTGATACAAGCACACATCACAGCAGCCACTCACATGACACAGCACAGCAACACACGCACATCGCATGGCTCAACGCTGCCACAGGCCCTGTACACATGCATCCACTCCAAGCAAGTCACGCTCCCCGGATACTCACCAGCCCTGCCTTGCTTGCCATGCTCCTTCAGACGTGCATCCAGGTCTGGATGAGTCACTGCCAAG
This sequence comes from Lissotriton vulgaris, assembly GCF_964263255.1. Classification (NCBI taxonomy): domain Eukaryota; kingdom Metazoa; phylum Chordata; class Amphibia; order Caudata; family Salamandridae; genus Lissotriton; species Lissotriton vulgaris. The sequence continues at coordinate 392,200,002 of NC_141697.1, forward strand.
ATGCGTGCCATCATTGGAGTCATGCTGCACCGTGCCAAACGCCCTGTGCGTGGTAGCATCCCCAATGTCATCTCAGCCACGGTTTTTGCAAGCCGACTGATGTCGTCCCACCTCTTGTGGCAGTGTGTGAGTCGGCGGTTGTATACCCCCAGGGCTCGCACCTTTGCCTCAATGGCCCTCCACACGGCCTTACGCTGGTTTACCTTGAGCTGCATGTATGAGAGAAAAGAAGTGTTAATGACCAGTTCCACAATGTCAGGTACCAACATCAATCAGTACAGTAGCAAGACCCAGACTCAGGACCTATTGTAATCTCCCTCCCTCCCAAACTGGGGGACCCCTCACAAGGGCACTTAGCATGGCCCACACAGATGGGATTGCATGCACACATTGGGGCGTAGAGGGTCCAGGATAATCTCACAAATGCAAGATGCATTAACATGATATGCATCGTCAGAAGTGTGTAAGTCTGCAATTACATAGGGCACAGATGTGGCATATGTAATATTCAGTGGGAAGGAACTGGTGCAAGGAACATGTAAGTCTGGTGGTGTTTTTCTTATGTGTGGGCAGCCACTGTCCGACTCTCTGGGTCACACTGAGTCAGACAACAGGGGCACACAGAAATACTCACACAAGCTATTACTGTCCTGGCACCTACATGGCAAACATTCGGTGGCTCTGTATAGCTGACAATGTGATACTCCCCACTCACACATACAGGACCAGGCATGGCAAACAGTGACATTGTGACACACACACTTCCTCGCCCTGGAGACAGCTTGTCTGTCAGTGTCTGACACAACCCCACACCCTCAGGCATATACTGCAGCAGCACAACTTAATGTCCGACACCCCCCTGCCTGACAGCTGACTTCATGGTGACTTACCACGGCATTGGGACCACCAAACAGCCTTGGGTACTGTGCCAGCACCTCGTTCACAAGGACCTCTAGCTCCTCGCTGGTGAATGGACTGGCACGGATCTTCTCTGTCCTTGCCATCCCTGTGGACATGGAAAACCTGTGGCGGAAGTGAGTGGTGAGGGGTCCCAGGCAGCAGGCTCAGGAGGCAGCAGCAGGAGAGGGTCCCAGGCAGCAGGCTCAGGAGGCAGCAGCAGGAGAGGTTCCCAGGCAGCAGGCTCTGTGAGCAGTGGAAATGTGAGGTTCACTCCCACACACTTATAGCCCCTGGGGTCTTCTGTAACCTGCAAAGCAGGACCAATTGGTTGCCCAGGTCTGCCTCTTTCAAAATCATCCAATGACCGCCTGCGCGCTGGCGGAGCACACCTTCCGCGTTTTTCAAATGTGCATCATGCCACCGCGATCATCGCTCCCATTGGCTGTGGGCAATGCTCCATGGCAGTGATGCACCGTGGGTTCCTGGGGTGCGCTACCGCGATGGTGCATCATTCAAAATCATCCAATGACCGCCTACGCGCTGGCGGAGTACACCTTCCACATTTTTCAAATGTGCATCATGCCACCGCGTTTATCGCTCCCATTGGCTGTGGGCAATGCTCCATGGCGGTGATGCACCGAGGGTGCCCGGGGTGCGCTACCGCGATGGTGCATCATTCAAAATCATCCAATGACCGCCTAAGCGCTGGTGGAGCACACCTTCCGCGTTTTTCAAATGTGCATCATGCCACCGCGATTATCGCTCCCATTGGCTGTGGGCAATGCTCCATGGCAGTGATGCACCGCGGGTGCCCGGGGTGCGCTACTGCGATGGTGTATCATTCAAAATCATCCAATGACCGCCTACGTGCTGGCGGAGCATGTCCACCACCATATACACATGTCCATATGCCAATGGCTTCCGCACTTGTGAAGGGGGTGGTGCTGGTGTCACACTGCCGGGGACAGGCGGTAGGTACCGCGATTCATGCGGCGGAGCATGCCCACCACCATGTACACATGTCCATATGCCAATGGCTTCCGCACTTGTGAAGGGGGTGGTGCTAGTGTCACACCGCCGGGGACAGGCGGTAGGTACCGCTATTTTCATGACCATTAATGGCTATGTCAATCCTGAACACTGTATCAGTACACAGCAGCAACATGGTGAAGGGCACATCATTGTACACACAATGCCATACTTCCATGTCAACCACAGGTGGAAGCACGTTTAGTGTGACACACTTTGGTCTGTGGTCCCTGCCATGTTACTTATGCATTTCATGGCTGATGATGCTTGACACTCTTGAGGTGGTGTTCATGATGTGGTACAAATCCATTTGTGGGGGGTCAGTGATGACCTTGACAAGGCTTGTGTCACTGCATTGTATTGTATCAGGCAGGTGCATTCACAACAGCTCATGCACACAAGTGAACGTTTTCCTGATACTGTGATCATTGTGTTGATGGATGTGTGCAGAGTTTAGATGATGCATTGAGGTGTGACAGGTACAGCAGATGGGTGTGATACAAACATGGTAATTTCCAAAACATTGGCCGATTTTGCTGCACCTTGCCTGCACATGTGAATTGTGATCTCCAGTATGTGCGCTTTCACATTCTCCGATGTGTTTGTGGCACTTGTGTATTGACAGTGGAGAGGTGTGCCCTCTGTGTGTATCAAAAGGCCAGCCATGTAATCTGACAGTCAATGTTTTTCTATTACATCATTGATGGTATGTGCTGTGGCCATCTCATGATAGTTGTCACTGACATTTAAATTTTTACTTCTCAACTAGGAGGAGGCCAAATCTCCTACGTCACCTGACAGTGCTGGAGGACATGGAGAATATTGCATTAATTAGGAAATTCCGCCTGGACAGACCAACACTGAAGATCCTGTGTGATCTATTGGAGCCTCACCTGCAGCCTCGCCGTCACTATCCTACGGCATTCACACCCACATACAAGGTGATGGCAGCACTCAACTTTTTTGCGACAGGTTCCTTCCTCTCCGGCAGGACGCAACGGGTCAGACTCCCCCCTTTCCTCTCAGACCCCACACCTACCACCTGAGGAGTCCCCCAGGGCTCCTCCCTCAGCCCGACGCTCTTCAACGTCTACATGGCTCCACTTGCCCCCATCGTCAGAACCTACGGACTCAACATTGTGTCATATGCAGACGACACCCAGCTCATCCTCTCCCTATCCAACGAGCCCAACACCGCCAGACGCAACTTTCGAGAAGGCATGGAAGCCGTCGCCAATTGGATGAAAAACAGCTGCCTAAAACTCAACACCAACAAAACAGAAGTACTCATCATGGGCCCAAACCCCGACGCCTGGAGCCACACCTGGTGGCCCACCGCCCTCGAAATCCCGCCAACCCCCACAGACCACGCACGCAACCTGGGAATCATCCTGGACTCCGAGCTCAAAATGGACCGCCAGATCAACTCTGTCTCATCTTCCTGCTTCCACACCCTCCGCCTCCTTCGTAAGACCTTCAAATGGATCCCCCTCAAACACAGAAAGACAGTCAGTCACGCCCTGGTCACCAGCAGACTCGACTATGGCAACGCACTCTATGCCGGAATAAAAAAAAAACTCATCCGCAAGCTACAGAACATCCAGAACGCCGCCGCAAGACTGGTCCTCAACCTGCCAAAACACTGCCACATCTCCCAGCACCTGCGCACACTCCACTGGCTCCATTTCGAAGCTAGAGTCACCTTCAAGATGCTCACCCATGCTCACAAGGCCCTCCATGGCACCGGACCAGTATACCTGAACAGCCGGCTCAAATTCCACGCACCCCAAAGGACCCTACGATCAGCCCAGCTCTCCTACGCCGAGGTCCACCGCACCAGAAAGACCAGATCGGGAGGCCGCTCCTTCTCCTTCCTCGCGGCCAAAGCATGGAACGCCCTTCCGCTCCACCTCAGACAGACAACACCGCTCCCCATCTTCGCAAGAAACCTCAAAACCTGGCTCTTCGACAGACCCCCTCCTTGATGGAATGGAACCTGCACTCCCCACCCCTAGCGCCGTGAGACCCTTACGGGTGAGTAGTTGCGCTTTAACAAACTCCTGATTGATTGATCCAGGAGACCGTGGCTAGCATTGGAGGGAGGTCACAGTCCATGTTCAGCATGGTGCTGAGGGATGTTCTTGCTGCCATGATGCTGTATCGAAATCGCTACATCCATTTCCCTAGGGGAGGAGAATTGGCTGCCGTGAAGGGTGACTTCTAACCCCTTGGGCGCATCCCACATGTTCTTGGTGCCATCGATTGCACCCATGTAGGTCTGGTGGCACCACAGGCGACAGAGCACATATATAGAACCACAAACATTTTCATTCCATCAATGTGCAGGTGGTGTGCCTTGCGGACATGACCATTTCACATGTGTGTGCGAAGTATCCTGGCTCGGCGCATGATTCATACATCATGAGGAACAGCATGTTGCCCCGGATGATGGAGAATCTGCATCCCGAGCGTGCTTGAATCGTGGGTGAGTATGCCTACTGATATGGTGTGCTGTGTGTTACCTGCTGCACTCTGGCTGTGCAACATTGCAATGGGTGTTTGTCATTCACAGGTGACTCTGCATATCCCAGTCGGCCATGGCTGTTGAGCCCCCTCAGGAATCCCAGGACCCCGGCTGACATCCGCTACAATACGCCCATGGCAGGACCTGACGGGTAATTGAACGGACTTTTGGCCTGCTGAAGTCTAGATTCCGCTGCCTTGACAGGACAGGAGGTGCACTGGCATACTCGCCTGGGAAGGTATGCAAGATAGTTTTGGCATGCTGTATGCTGCACAACCTGGCCATCCACAAGGGGATCCCCTGCTCCTGGACGATGGTGAGGAACCAAGGCCACCACCTGCTCCAGGACCTGAGTCTAGTGTTGAGGACAGTGGAGGGGATGAAGGAGTAGACCTGCGCCAGCAGCTCATTGAACGGTACTTCACTTGAAGGTGGGTGACGAGGTACAACGTGTACATTGTGTGGTGTGGTTGCTGTTGTTGTGAAGGGCTAGGCGCGGATGTAACAGACAGGCACACATTCAGTCACCTGTTTGTGGTAAAAGTGACATTGACGTTCCATATGTGAACGTATGCTGGACCCTATTTGTTCACACCTGCAGCCCATTATCTAGTATGCCTGTAGTGTCTTGTGTATGTTTTGTGTAGTGTTCTGCCTGTGATGGCACACTGAGACCAGTGATTGTTGTTCTGTTGTGTCTTCCTAGGTGCTACAAACGAATCCTACACTACATACTGTACATCATTTGGACACATCATGGACATTGTCTACATTGTAAATATTGCACTAAAAACGATACAGCACAAAATCTGGTGCATCAGGTATTTTATTTTGACAGTGGACATGTGATTTGTGCGGGAATATTTACATGACAGTGGGGAATGAGTAGTGAGTTGACAGTCCTGTTCGCTGAGATGCAAGAGTAGAGTCCACATGGATGTGGTGACCCAGTCCAACAGACAGGTGACATTGCCAAGGAAATGTGGATAAAGACAGTCCAAACAGTCAATGCAGTAGAAAAGAGGGTTGTTATCACAGCTGGCTCTGTGACTGGCGTGTGGCAGGTGTTTTGCCTCCGGAGACTCCCAGGCTCTTCTTTGGCGGTGGGGGGGCCTGCTGAATGGCCAGCGGCATCAGGGGACTCGTCCCTCTCTTTTGACACAGGGGAGGATGGTGCACGGTCATCCTGCAGCACAACAGGAGGGGACGGAGCTGGTGGTTGGGACACAGGCCTGTCCCTCTGCAACGCCACTTGCTGGCCCATGAGGTCCACTATCTGTCCAAGGCGGTTGTCGATGGACCTCATCAGCAGGATGAGCTCCCTTAAAGTTCATCTGACCGGCCACTTTGTCCCTGGACCTCTTGGTATGCTTCCACTACTCTGGTGAAGTGGTCCAGGGATGGTGTCCACTCCTCCCGAGGTCTGGTGGTGACCCTGGCCCTCCCACCTGCTCTTCTGCCACGGACCTCTTGCCTCGCCACTGTCGGTCCACGCACTCTCTCCCTGCCCTCCACAGTAGTTGCTGTGGGCTGGTCATCCCCTGGGACAGGGAGGGTGCTGCAGGTGGTACTGGTGGTATTAGAGGTAGTGGTGGTGGCGGTGGTGATGGTGGTGGCTGCGGTGGAGGCAGAGGCTGTGACAGCAGGGGTCTGCTGTGCTGTTGTTGCAACAGATGTGGTGGTGGGGAGGATGGGGGCCTGTGACCTCTGGGTCTGTGGCACACCAGATGGGCCGGGCTGGAGCTCATCGTCCAGACTGTCCTGGGAGTCCACATCTGAGAGTCCATGTGCCAGGGGTGGAGACTGGCTCTGCTGGTCGTTCGTGTGGTCCTCAGCAGTGAGTTCTTCATCACCTGTGGAGTAGATGGGGAATGGTCAGTGTTGGGCACTGTGCAAGTATTGTGTCAGCTGCGTATAAATGACTGTCAGTACACTACACAAATATGAAGTAACCAGTAGTACAATTCATGTGTGTAATTTCATGGTGCCGAGGAACATCATTTACTCATACATGTTGGATGTCAATGCATTGCATGCAATTGTTGCTGCGTTTTGGGATGCAGGTCTCCGAACACACACATCAGGAAGAGTTAAGATAGCTACCTACCGGTTAAGTGAGGGAGAACAGTGAAATGGCTGACATTTGCTCCTGGGTGGGGGAGGCCTCCATGCTGCTGGGGTGTGGGACAGGGGCATGCTGGTCGTGGTAGTGCAGGCCTCCCACCCCCAAACATGTCTCCCAGTGAGGATGGCTGCCTACCTGTTAGGTGAGGGTGGACAGTGCAATGGCTGACACATGCTTCTGGGTGGGGGAGGCCTCCAGGCTGCTGGAGTGTGGGACAGGGGGCATGCTGGGAGTGGTGATTCAGGGCCTCCCACCCGCAAACTGTGCTCCAATATAAGATGGATACTGACCTGTAAGTCTGTATTTTGGACTGTGCAATGGTTGACACATGCTCCTGGGTGGGGAGGCCTCCATGCTGCTGGAGTGTGGGACAGGGGGCATGCTGGGAGTGGTGATTCAGGGCCTCGCATCCCCAAACTGTGCTCCAATACAAGATGGATACCGACGTGTAAGTCTGTTTGTTGAACAGTGCAATGGCTGACACATGCTCCTGGGTGGGGAGGCCTCCATGCTGCTGGAGTGTGGGACAGGGGGCATGCTGGGAGTGGTGATTCAGGGCCTCCCACCCCCAAACTGTGCTCCAATACAAGATGGATACCGACCTGTAAGTCTGTTTGTTGAACTGTGCAAGGGCTGACACATGCTCCTGAGTGGGGAGGCCTCCATGCTGCTGGAGTGTGGGACAGGGGGCATGCTGGGAGTGGTGATTCAGGGCCTCCCACCCCCAAAGTGTGCTCCAATACAAGATGGATACCGACCTGTAAGTCTGTTTGTTGAACTGTGCAATGGCTGACACATGCTCCTGGGTGGGGAGGCCTCCATGCTGCTGGAGTGTGGGACAGGGGCATGCTGGGAGTGGTGATTCAGGGCCTCCCACCCCCAAACTGTGCTCCAATACAAGATGGATACCGACCTGTAATTCTATTTGTTGAACAGTGCAATGCTGACACTTGCTCCCTGGGTGGGGGAGGCCTCCATGCTGCTGGGATGTGGGTCAGGGGCATGCTGGTAGTGGTAGTGCAGGCCTCCCACCCCCAAACATGTCTCCCAGTGAGGATGGCTGCCTATCTGTTAGGTGAGGGTGGACAGTGCAATGGCTGACACATGCTTCTGGGTGGGGAGGCCTGTATCCCGCTCAGCTGTGGGCCAGGGGGCATGGTGGAAGTGGTAGTGCAGGCCTCCCTCCAACAGACAGACATCACATGAAAGATAGCTACCTACCTGTTAGGTGAAGGGAACAGTGCAATGGCTAACACATGCTTCTGGGTGGGGAGGCCTCTATCCTGCTCAGCTGTGGGATAGGGGGCATGGTGGGAGTGGTAGTGCAGGCCTCCCTCCCCCATACAGGCCTCCTAAGCAAGATGGCTAGCTACCTGTTGTGTGAGGGTGGACAGTGTAATGGTGTTTAGGTATTGCAAGGAGGTACTTCTCAGTGTGTTGTTTGGCATTTGTTTGTACTTACCAGCCTCCGCTCCCCCGGCTACTCCTGTGAGACTCTCAGGAAGCAGTTTGGCAAGCACCTTCTCCTCCCATGGTGTGGATGTTTTCAGTGGGATGGGAGGGCCACTGCCAGTCACGTTCGCCAGCATCCAGTTCTTACTCCTCCGCTCCTTGACAATCCTCTTGAGATCATGCCACCTGGACCTCGTCCCGAACGGTTGCTCCCCCACGCTCCCTGGCTCCTGCTTGCAATCTTCTTTCCAGCGCCCTTAGCTGAAGCGATTTCAATCAGCCCTCGTGTGTGGTATCGTAGCTCTTGTGACTCTTTAGCTTCACTGACTCATAGCGCTTTGTGCTTTGCTCATTGTGGAAGCGCTTTAACGTAACTGCATTTGCCCACAGCTGAAGCACCTTCAAGCAGCCCTCGTGTGTAATATCATACCGCTTTGTGCTTTGCTCATTGTGGTAGCGCTTTAACGTAACTGCATTTGCCCACAGCTGAAGCACCTTCAAGCAGCCCTCGTGTGTAATATCATAGCGCTTTGTGCTTTGCTCATTGTGGTAGCGCTTTAACGTAACTGCATTTGCCCACAGCTGAAGCACCTTCAAGCAGCCCTCGTGTGTAATATCATAGCGCTTTGTGCTTAGCTCATTTGGGTAGGGCTTTAACATAACTGCATTTGGTAGCGCTTTTTACATATTCGCAGCAGTATTCCGTCCTTTGTGCTTTCACTGCTTACAGTGCATTCCTTCATAGCTGGCATTGTACTGTGTTGGTTTCGATTCCTATCCCTCCCACCATTTTGTTGTTGTGCTTTCCCCTGGCCCGCCTCCCCGCTACCACCTCCCAGCTGACCCGCTCACGCTCCGCCCCCTCCACTCTCCATTAAAAGCAGATGTCCCAACGCGCAGCGTCCACGCGCTACGGCCGCGCCGAAGGTGCGCCAAAGGTAAGCCCGTCTACGCCCGTCCGCGCCTGGACCGCGCCCAGCGCCAGACCCCCTGGTCCCCGCTCCACCCACCCCTCTCGCATTACATACGACGCCACCACCCTCCTAGCCCTTAACCCCGGCCGACCCCCCAACTGCGTCCAAGCCGCTCCTGGACACACCCATGGACCCTTCTCCTGCTACTCCTGCAAGTTCGACGGCACCAAGACCAACTCCCCATCCACACACACAAAACAGACATCTGACACCAACCACCTACAATGCATCCTGCTCAACACCCGCTCGGTCCACAAGCACGCCATCGACCTCTGGAATCTACTAGACACCATCTCACCGGACGTCGCCTTCCTAACAGAAACATGGATGAACGCCTCATCAGCCCCAGACATCACCATTGCCATCCCGGAAAGCTACAAGATCATCCGTAAGGACCGCACCGACCATACTGGAGGAGGCATCGCTATCGTCCATAAGAATACCATCCGCATCTCAACCAGTTCTGACGTCAACCTTGCCAACACCGAACACCTTCACTTCCAGATCCACACCGACCCCAAAACCACACTCAGAGGCACCCTCCTCTACCGACCTTCAGGACCCCGTGCACAATTCAGTGACGACATTACTGACTTTGCCACCCTACACGCCCTCCCTTCCGAGGAATACATTCTACTGGGAGACCTCAACTTTCACCTGGAAAAGAGCAATGACAGCAACACCGCCCCCCTTCTGGACAACCTCGCTAACCTCGGACTCAGACAACTTGTCACTACCCCCACCCACATTGCAGGTCACACTCTCGACCCTATCTTCACCTCCAGCAAACATGTCTCCTTCAGTCACATAACAGCTCTCCATTGGACGGACCACAGCTGCGTTCACTTTATCTACAATAAGACCACAACCCACAACCATCCTCAACCTACTCTGCGAAGAAACTGGAACAAAATCACCATCGACCAGATCTCCTCATTGCTTCTCCAAAATCCCCCTGCCCACTCCTCAAACCCCGACCAAGCAGCCATTAACCTAACCCAATGGCTATCCAACAGCGCCGACATCCTAGCACCGTTGAAAAAACGTCCAATCAAAGTAGGCAGCAAAAACGCCCCCTCGTTCAACGATGATCTTAAGAAATCTAAGAAACTCTGTCGTTCCCTCGAGAAGGCCTGGAAAAAAGACCCAAACACCAACACCAAGGACGCCTTCAAAAACGCTACCCGCATACACCACCAACTTATTCGAACTGCCAAGAAAGCCGCATTCAAAGATCGACTAGACAACAACGCCCACAACAGCAAGGAGTTATTCAACATCATCAAAGAGTTTACAACCCCACCGCCAACTCCAATGACATCACCCCCTCCCAAGCCCTCTGCGACTCCCTAGCTTCATTCTTCCACAACAAAATCGCAGACATCCATAACAGCTTCGACAACCGACCCGGAGACCTACCCACCCATCCTTCTGCCACACCTTCACCCCCCCTGAACATCCTTAATGACTGGAACACAATCTCCACTAAGGACACCATCCGCCTGATGAACTCCATCCACTCAGGATCCCCCACAGACCCATGTCCTCACCACATCTTCAACCAAGCAGACTCCATCATAGCACCACACCTCCGAGACGTCATCAACTGCTCCCTCAACTCCGGCACCTTCCCAGAAAGCTGGAAACACGCAGAACTCAGCGCCCTTCTCAAAAAACCCACAGCTGACCCCACCGAACTCAAAAACTACCGCCCCAGCTCGCTCCTTCCATTCCCGGCCAAAGTCATCGAGAAATCGGTCAAGAACCAGCTCGCCGCCTTCCTCGAAACCAACAAATCCCTCGACTCCTCACAGTCCGGCTTCCGAGCCAAACACAGCACTGAGACCGCACTCATCGCAGCAACAGACGACATTCGAACTCTTCTGGACAACGGAGACACAGTCGCCCTCATCCTCCTCGACCTCTCCGCAGCCTTCGACACAGTCTGTCATAGCACCCTATTACAGCGCCTCAATAACATCGAAATCCAAGGAAAAGCACTGGAATGGATCACCTCGTTCCTTGCCGGAAGAACCCAGAGAGTCCGCCTCCCACCATTCAAGTCAGAGGCCACTGAAGTCATCTGCGGCGTGCCACAAGGATCTTCACTCAGCCCCACCCTCTTCAACGTATACATGAGCCCCCTCGCGGCCATCGCACGCCAACACAACCTCAACATCATCTCCCACGCTGACGACACTCAACTGATCCTTTCACTCACCAAAGACCCTAATACTGCCAAAACCAACCTACATGAAGGAATGAAAGAAGTAGCCGAGTGGATGAAGCACAGCCGTCTGAAATTGAACTCAGACAAAACAGAAGTCCTTATCCTGGGTACCTCCCCCTCCGCCTGGGATGACTCTTGGTGGCCTGAGGCCCTGGGAAAAGCACCCACCCCGACGGACCACGCACGTAACCTGGGCGTCATCCTGGACTCCTCACTCTCTATGAACAGACAAGTCAACGCCGTCTCATCATCTTGCTTCAACATTCTTCGCATGCTCAAAAAAACATTCCGCTGGATCCCCACCGAAACTAGGAAAACGGTCACCCACGCACTGGTCACGAGTCGCCTGGACTACGGAAACACCCTATACGCCGGTACCACTGTAAAACTCCAGAAAAAACTCCAACGGATCCAGAACGCTTCAGCCAGACTCATACTAGACATCCCGCGTAAAGACCACATCTCTGGTCACCTGAAAAACCTGAAAAACCTCCACTGGCTCCCCGTCAATAAGAGGATTACTTTCCGCCTCCTAACCCACGCGCACAAAGCACTTTACGAACTTGGACCCGAATGCCTCAACTCACGTCTTTCCTTCTACACCCCCTCCCGCCAGCTACGATCCTCCAACCAAGCCCTTGCCACTGTACCTCACATCAATAAAACCACCATGGGAGGTAGATCCTTCTCCTACCTGGCAGCTAAAACCTGGAACTCACTTCCCACTCACCTTCGCCTCACTCAGAACCACCTAGCATTCAGAAAACAACTTAAAACTTGGTTATTCGACAAGTAATTCCCCTCCTTTCTTCAAGTGCCTTGAGACCCTCCGGGTATGTAGCGCGCTATATAAATCATTTGACTTGACTTGACTTGACTTGACTTCATGATCTCCGTCCTGAATATTGGGGTGGTCTCTACTGCATTCACCCTTTGGACTATCCTTTCCCGCATTTGTGTCCTCGTGGCTAATGGTGTCTGTTGGACCAGGCTACCAAAAAGTTGTGGCTCTACTCTTACAATCTGATTGACCATGACTGTCAACTCACTCTCTGTGAATTTGGGCATTTTTTTTGTTGTCATGGTGTGTGGTGGTTGGGGTGTTTGTGGGTGCAGGGGTGTGGGTGCAGGGGTATGGTGTTGAGGTGTGAGGTGTGTTGTGTGCTGTGGGATTATTTGTGCTGGTGTAAAGGTGGTGGTGATGGTGGATGTGTGTGTGTGTGCTGTGCTCTTTTGCCTCTCCTGTTAGATGTGGGGTATGGCCTTCTAATCTGGAGTGTTGCAAAGGATTTGTGAAGGGGGTGGCTTTATACTCAGTTGTGTGGGTGTGTCCAAGTGGATTTTGGGTGTCAGGTGTGTTGTGGGAGTTGTCCAGGGTTATTATTTTAATTTTTGCTTTATTTGTTTTATTTGTATGTGTGTTATGTATTTGGAGGTCATGGCTGATTTATTTTTGTGCACTGTTTGGCTTCACTGCGGTGTTTTGGCATCATCCGCAATGTTTTTCATGTCCCGTCCGCTGCGGTGTCTATGCTGCAGCTCTTCCGCTATTTTTCTCATTCACTTCTGTGTGCGACCGCGACGGTCGGTAACAGCGGTTCCGACCGCGACCCCCTCGGGGTTATCATAATTTCCCGTGCGGTGTGTCCGCTGTCCTTGCGGCGGGTTGTAGCTTTTCCGCAGCTTTTCCGACGGCTTTGCTTGGCCCGCTACCTCCACTGTGGGTGTTTAGTGGCAGTTGATCCTAATGTGGCCGTCAGTGTATCCGTGGTGCAGGCGGGCGGTTGGTTTCCGCCTCCATGGCGGTCAGGGTGATTTTCCGCCCGCTATACTAATAACCCCCTTACTGTTCCATAAAACAAAATGCTTAGATTTTGCACTTCACTCTGTTTGGAGCCACATTATGGTTTTGTAGATTTGGCCTTGCCTTTACATCCTTAATTAACGGCAGATTTATCCAAGACGTGGCGCCTCCACAAAGCTGGTACAAAGTCCTGAAAGGGTTGTTATTTTCCAGTGAAAACCTTTTGTTGCACTGGAAAATATCCCTTTATATCAAAAATTGCACTTTTCACCACTTTGTGTCAAGAGAACATTATATGAGTGTTACATGTGCCTTCCAGTGAAGGTACTCATGTTTTTATGACACCAACATTCCAGCTACTAAAATCGTCAGACCAGGCTGTGCCTCCTTGAGGCAGCTGCAAAGTTTGAGGAATATATTTATTTCTCCAAACAGTTCATGCCTTGCATGTTTGCGGCACTGCACTATATAGAATTTTCATATGGATTTACTTATCATGCACAATCTTTGCTAGACAATATGTACACACCTTTATACCATTGTGCAAAGCTGGGTGTAGGGTGCTAGGCAAATGTTTGTGAGCTAGGGTAGGTGAAGAGAGCAGCAGCAGGCATTATTCAGTAAATATGGTTCTGCACTGTTTTCTCTCACTTTGGATAGTGCACTGCATTGTGCTAGAAGCTAATACATCTGCCCCCAAATGTGTCAATTAAGGAGCTATTCCATTGTATAAGTAATGTGATGATGCTTTGTTTGTGAAAGCAGATACATTTTTTTTTTGTAAATATATTTTTATTGAAGGAATTAGTTATAGTTACACAGTGAAGCTTTAAAAACACTGATAGACATCGACTTTTTGTAACCATATATTGATGTCATTATAGCCTGGGACGAGTGTCCGTACCCTCTGAGGGAACAATTTTTGAAATTATCTCCAGGTAAGACCTCACATGAGGTACCCTTGCACTACGTTCAATTCCATAAAGACAAGAGGGTTGTATCAGCTATATCCTTCCTTCGTCTCTCTCTAGGTTCATACCACGTACACCTAATCTAGAGGTATGACTTATTTGCATGTCCATACACATGTTTTCCATCGTTGTGTTAGGTTTCAGTACTAATGATATTTTTCTTACATTATTACTCTCCAGCAGTATAATGACTTTTAACTTACTGCCTAAACATCAGAGAATTAAGATGTTGCTTGTACGCTAGTCTCTAAATATCGCCGCTTTTTAACTCGCCATAAATGTCTCCATTGTTGAATGTTTCCTCACAATTTTCCACAAAATTTCTCAAATTGAGCTAAGATTTTGATAACACAATGTATGTTTGACCACGATTATTAACATTAATTTGTTAATGTGCCACAAGTTACCCCTTCCTTTTTTCATCCTTCCAGGTGACCCTTATGAACCATAGTGGGTAAGACTATTATGTTGAGATGACCCATTTACGTCACAAATAGTGATAGTATTTTTACACTCTGTTTGTTTGTTTATATGTCCTGACGAATGCTCCTAGACCCACGGGCCAAGAGAGCAGAAACATGTTGACGTTTTTTGTCTAAATGAAACATGCTAAGGATTCCTAATTATCCTCAGAGCATACCCACAAAACCTTTTAAACTAGTTGTCCAGCGATATGAATAAATAGTAGTTAGTCGCTTGGAGACTATTTTATCTCTACCTTCCAGTGGGGTGACACAACTTATCTCTGGATACTGCCACGATAAACCAGAGATTGCCTCGGGTGAGGCTGGCAAGATACTAATTGTCAAACCCTATGACTGTTGCCATAACGTCTGTGTGGGGCGGAGAACAAGATATACCGCTTCTCGGAAAACACGACGTTTATGAGGGTTTTTCAATATATATCTCTTGGTACAAGTGGTCACAAGTGTCCTATCCGCTTTTGATTAAATGTGCCTAGTCCTGGGGAACTGATAGGACAGCTATTGCTCTTCCCTCATTTTGATAAAACTCATAGTTACACAGTGGTCAGCGATAAGGCAATCGGTGATGGTAACACCAACGGTGAAGTAACATGGATACACGGCCATTTAGCCCACAACCCGGAGCAAGTAATGCTGCAGTGATGCATGCGGGTCCAGCGGCCTTCTAAGTATGACCATTTATAAATTAAAGTTTCACTACTGCTTTTCTAAAAGAAAGAAACCCCCCCTCTCCAACTAAACAAAACACACCCAGAGGTCTAGTGTCCAAGCAGCTGGTTCAATAGGCTAACAGTACATTAGGGAAGGTTATAATGCTCCCTTCTCCCTCTATCCCCCTCCCCCCTCCCACCCGCGCCCCCGGTGCTTAGGTAGATGTGTAAAGAGCGTGTGGTAGGAGACATTACGCATTCTTGCGGGAATGCTGTGCGCTTATTGCATTACGGGGACGCAGGCTGCTCATCGGCATCACTATCGGTGTCACTAGGTGTGTTGTGATCGCGCAGGGCCTGCACCAATGTCTCCCACGCCTGTGCTGACTCTAGCACCTTCTCATGCTGCTGCCGCCTCGCTAGCTGATACCTCAGGGTGCTCTCTCCCTCAGCCCTTTTAAGAAATTCATTGCGCCATTTAGTGCCCGTTGGACCAACTCGCGCCTTCCAGTGTCGAGTTATTTCCTGTTTCGCCAGGAGTAGCCCCATGTCAATAAATTTACTGGTAACTTTGTTCTTGGGGGTATGAGGAAACCAGTGCAAGACCCCAACCGCAATGTCGAAGTGTAGGGAGTGCTCTGTAACCCTGTTAAGGGTGTCCCCTATCAATGTCCAATATGAGGACAAAGCGGAGCAAGACCATAGCATGTGAATAAGGTCAGCCCCAATCGTCCGGCATCTAGGACAGGCCGCAGTGTCAGAGGCGAAGTATTTTTGTATCTTCTCCGGGGTCAGGTATGCGCGGTGCAATATGTAAAAGTGAACCAATTGGAACCGAGCGTTACGCGTGCTCTTCCAGGCCCGGCGCATCAGCTGAGCCCACGTGGTCTCCGGGATGTCCCTCCCTATGTCTGCCTCCCACCGGGTCCTGAGTGTGTCCAATGGAGGTAACCGCTTGTTAACCATCCTGGAGTACAAGCACGTTACAGCTTTGATCGTTCCCGCCGCCATCATGACATATTGACATGCCGCTGACATCTGTGGTTCTTCAAAACCATTCTGCCAGTGCACTTGGAGTGCCCTCGTGACCGCCGCATGGAGCAAGGTATACCAAAGCGGTCTAGAATCGTCTGGAAAGGCAGCAGCACTCCATCCTCATAAAGGTCACCTATGATCTGTATGCCCGCGTCCTCCCAAACCCGTAATTGTGACCAATCCCCTCCATGTGGTAATGCAGTGAGCATCACAAGTGGGATTTCTGTGGCGTAGGGGTGTTTCATTCCTGACTTGCGGTGCACCCGGTTCCAGCACAATCTAATAGTGCGTTCCTCCTGTGTGAGGTCCCTCAGAGCCAGCCTCTGTTGCAGTGCAATATAGGAAAGAACATGTCTGGGTATACCCAGCCCCCGCTCCTCCTCCGGACCCGAAACTCCTGTGCTATCTCTTGGGTGTAGGTCTGCAGTTGGGCGGCCAGGTAATACGTTTCAAAGTCAGGTACAGCTAATCCCCCCTCCGCTTTAGGTCTTATTAGGGTCTTAAGCACAACTCTGCGGCAGCCCGATCCCCAAAGGAATGCCACGAGCAGTGAGCTCAAGTTCCGGAAGACGGCCGGTGGGATCCAGACCGGAAGCGTCCGGAAGTAATATAGTAGTCCGGGAAGGGCCACCATCTTCAGCAGTGCTATACGTCCTGCCACCGATAGCGGCAGGGTGGCCCAGAAGGACATGCTACCCTTTAGTGCCCGGACGCATCGGGAAATGTTGCCCTCTAGGATGTCAGCAGGGCTGTGGTAGACGTAAACCCCCAGATATTTGAGGCAGCTAGGCACCCATCTGATCGCCCTAGGAGTGTCGGGTTGGGGCTCTCCCCCGCGAACCGGGAACAAGCAAGTTTTCGACCAGTTGACCCTGAGGCCCGATATCTCACCGAAAGCAGTGAGTACTGCGTCGACCCCGACCAAGGCCTCTCCAGCATCCTCCAGGAAAAGCAACAGGTCGTCAGCACAGAGGGAAATGTACTGCCGCCCTGACAAGGTTCGCAAGCCTCTATAATAGGCCCCGGTGCGAACCGACAACGCCGGGGGTTCCACTGCGAGCGCAAAGAGCAGCGGGGATAATGAGGAGCCCTGCCTCGTACCTCGCTCTACTGGGTACTGTTGGGAAATCAGCGGGCCCGATCTTACCCTAGCCATCGCCGAGGCATAGAGCACCGCAGTCCAGCGCAGGAACCCCTCCCCTAGCCCAAAGCAACCAAGCCCTCTACGAAGGTATTCCCATTCTAAACTGTCAAAAGCCTTCTCCAGGTCGATTGAGAGGATCATGGGTTGGGGGGGCCTCGTCGTGGTCCTCCTCCAGCAGGCGGAGCAAACGGTGGATGTTCATCGTAGTATTACGCTTGGGGATGAATCCCGCCTGGTCTTTATGCACTAGGGAGCCCATGTGACCCAGTAATCTCGAGGCCAGGATGCTGCTTAATATCTTATAATCAACCGTAAGCATCGAGAGCGGCCTGTAAAACGCCGGGTTGTTGCTCTCCCCATCGGGTTTGAGCAGGGGGACCACCAGGGCCTCACGCATTGAACCCGGAAGGCTCCCCAGACGCTTCACCTCCCTATAGACTATCAAAAGCCGCGGGGCCAGGAGGTCAATATAGGCGGAGTAGAACTCCACTGGAAGTCCGTCCAGACCTGGGGTTTTGTTTCGTTCCATTCTTTTTATGGCGCTGCGGATCTCCCCCAGCTCTACGTCTCTCCCCAATTCCTTCGCCTGTTCAGGCTCCAGAACGGGGATTGGTAAATCCTGAAGGAAGTCATCAATGGGGGTAGTGTCCGGTGACATCCTACTTCGGTACAAGTCCTCATAGTAGCTCAGGAAACAACTAAGGATTTTGGGTTGGGTATAAACCTCTATGCCCTCTGCATCGCGCATAGCTACCGTGGGAGAGGTGCGCCTCTTAGGGTTAGCCAGCCAAGCTAGGAGCGCTCCCGATTTATCACCCTCAGCGAGCGACCTGGTCAGATAAGCCTTGTAGTCAAAACTACGTAGCCGTTCAACTTCAACAGCTACAGCTTCCTTCGCCGCCGCAGTCTGTTGTTGAAGCTCCGGGCGGCCAGGACGGAGGAGCTCCATCTCGCGAAGTTTCCGATCAGCCTTACCAAGGTCCTCTAGAAGGACCCGTCGCATCCCCACCTTCTTCGTGATGCAATAGCCCCTAACTACCACTTTAAATGCATCCCATTCTGTGGCCCTTGCACCAGTCGTACCCTCGTTCTCCGCGAAGTACGCAGCGATTCTGTCTTCCAGTTCACTCCGAAACACTAGATCTTCCAGTATCTCGGGGCGTAGCCTCCAAGTCGGAACACAGGGGGTACCCGGGAGCCACCTAAAGTCGGCCAGTAGAGGGTTGTGGTCGGAGATAGTCCTCGCCAAGTACTCAGACCTCGCGGCCGTGGACACTAGTTCCGCCGATCCCAAGAACCCATCCAACCGCACATGCAGTTCATGCATGCCGGAGAAGTGGGAGTAGCCCCGGGTATGCGGGTGTTGGGCTCGCCAGATGTCCATCAGTCCCCATTTAGTCTGCCATTCCAGTCTACCCTTGGCTACCCGGTGGGTTGGTGAGTCTGCAAGGGGAGGGTGAGATCTGTCAAGATCAGTGTCCACCACCGAATTGAAGTTCCCCCCGATCAAGAGAGGCCCCGATAGGTAGTGGGCCAGAGAGCCCGACAGCGCCGCAAAAAAGGCCAGCTGGTCCACATTAGGCGCATAAATGCTGCATATGTTCAGATCCTTTCCCCCCAGTTTACCAGCTATGGCCACAAACCTCCCCTCCGGATCCACAGTGTGTCTAGTTACCTGCAGGGGAACCCCGGCCCGCACCCAGATCAACGCGCCCCTAGCATAAGCTGAGTATGTGGTGTTGTATAACTGCCCTCTCCACCTGCGCTGAAATGCTAGTCCCTCCGCCTTCGTAAGGTGTGTCTCTTGTAAAAGCGCAATCTGTACCCCTCTACGCACCAGGTAAGCGTGGACCTTATGTCGCCTGGACATGGAATGCAGCCCGCGCACATTCCAGGTAATGCATTTCAAAGTGGATAGGTCAGCCATTGTTCCATGGTGTCTCACCAAGTCTCTCCCAGTAGTTCTCAAGTACAAGTAAACACAGTGATTGCCCCGCATCGGTGGCGTACCTCCCCCCCAACAACAACAAAACAACCCCCGAGCACGTCCCCCCCCACCCTCCCCAGAACAGGTCCCAAATAGTACCATCTAGTTCCCATCCAAACTGTACCCACAAAGAAATCAAAAACTATCCTGAAGGTAGCCACCGCAGGTGTGCCTTAAGGGCAAAGTGGGGGTCGAGCGTCGATAGGGAGTCTCCGCACCTCAAAGCTACCGAAGTGCGATCGAGCCCTGAGTTATCAGGGCTGAAAATGGGCTTGACCCCAACCCACCCCACATCCAGTTACCCAACAGTCCCCGCAAAGACTCATCCCCCCCCTCACCGCCTCCCCCTCCGTTGAAACCGGCTCACCCGAGATCACCCTTGGCCATCGAGCAGGCCCTCTGCTGTCTCTGAGGTTATCACAGGGAGGTTCACACTATCAGTCTCGGAGTCCTCCGTGTCCATGTGGCCCCCACCTCCGCCAGGCTCCGAGTCTTCAATTAAGGGTCCACCTTTGCAGCCTGACATGCTGGATACCATCTCCAACACCCCCGCCGTTACGCTGTAGTCTCTATTGTCGAGGGTCGGCCAAGTCTGCCTCGGCGATTCCGGATCCTCTTAGACCTCCGTTGTAGGCCTACCTCCGAGGTAGTCGAGAAGGAGGATCCAGGTCCATCCTTGCCAGCTCTGTACAGTTCAAGCCAGCTACACGCTTCATCCGGGGTATCGAAGAATTTGGTTGTGCCATCCAGGATGATGCGGAGTCTTGCCGGAAATAGCAAAGAATACTGGATGCTCTCACTTCTCAGTTCACGTTTGATTGCTAAGAAGGAGGCTCGCTTCCGCTGGGTCTCATAAGTGTAATCCGCAAAAATGTTCACCCTACTGTTTGCCACCTGGTACGGTCCATTTAGTCTGGCGGCATTGAGAAGCAAATCTCTGTCGCGGAACTGTAGCAACCGCGTCACCGCCGGACGTGGGGGTCGGCCTAGTTGCGGCGGCCTTGACGGCACCTTGTGCGCCCGTTCTAGGGTGTAAAAGCAGGAGAGCCCCTCAGGCGCCGCCACCTTCCTGAGCCAGTCCTCTAAGTAGGCCACCATGTCACCACCTTCGTTTTTTTCCGGCAGGCCCACCACACGGATGTTGTTCCTTCTATTGCGCCCTTCCGCGTCCTCTGCTCTTCTCTCCAGAGCATCTATGCGGGTCAGATCGTCCTTCATGGCGGCGGCTAAAGTTTTTTGCGCAGGTTCTAGGATTCCAACTGAGCTCTATACTTCCTTGACTCTGTTCGAGAGCTTACCGTGGTCCGCCCTGAGCAAGCCCAGGCTCTTCGCGACCTGGGCAATGTCTTGTTGGAGGGCCGATCGCGTATCAGTTATCGCCGCCAGGATCTTGTCGAGTTGTTGCTGGAGGTGTGGACTTCCCGACATCTCCGGGTCCAACCGATTTTCTTTATCTATACGTCCGAGGCGGCCTGAGTGCCACCCTTAGTACTCTTCAGCTTCACCATGGTGGCCGCGGTCTCCAGCGGTGGACCTGGTGGTCGCCCAGTCAAGGGAGGATCAATCGGAGTTCCTTCGACTCCCGTCGGAAGGCCCGTGCCGATGCGGACCGCAAACCAGTTTCCGGTGTGGCGGCAGGAGATAACACGACTGCCCGTAAGCCAGGCGCACAGAATTGGGTGCTCGCCCAAGCGGGTTCATCCAACCGCGGAGAGTATAGGAGTTCAGTTATAACTGTTAGTGGGTCTCTGCAGGCTCGGCGAGGGTGCCGGGATCAGGCAGCAATGGCGTCTGTCGTTGATGCCACGTGGCGCGAGCACCAAACGAACCGTCCCCCCTGTCAGGCCACAGTGGCAATGGGCCGGGCGAAGGCTGGCAGCACTCCTCCTGGTAGCAAAAGGGCGGAAGGGGGGGGAGAAGGGTCACTATCAGGCAGTAGCGCCCAACCGGGGTCTCCGATCCCCTCAAGTCACCGTCACCTTCGTCACCAATTGCAGGCCTTACCGACCACCAGGTTCGGCCTGTGTGGAAACAGTGGCTAGTCCGATCCCCGTCCTACCACTCTCTCTGCCCCCCAGTATTCGGGCTGGGCTCAGGACTCTTCCAGTGTGGTTCAAGTGGGCCTACTCGATACCGATGCCAAGGATCGAGATGGCTGAGGTCGGTGTCGTCTCGAGTAGGACGAGGTGTCGAGCAGCTCCCCCTTCTCTCCGCGACTTCGTGGCGTGTTCAGGGCCCGGCCGAGCGGCGGTCTCAATGGACACCGTTTGGAAAGTTCACAGGCGTCTCCATTCGCTCAGGCAGTCGGCATTAGCTTCGTTCCCCCATATGGGGAAGGAAGAAGAAGGTGTCGCCGGAGTCGCCGGTCCCCCTAGGTCCCCGGGCCGCTTCAGGACCACGGAGATGAAGCGGGCGCCATCTTGAGCTCCGCGCCGCTCGCCTCGTGGGCTCTCGTTCACCTCTATCGGGCCTCGCTACAGGGCTCCAAAGTCGCCCCCCGGCTCAGCACTCACTGCACTCAACCATCTGGGGGTCGGGGTGCCCGTGTCACCCGTGGATCAGGATTAATGGCGGCTCGATCGCGGAGCCGAGCGCTCAGGCGACCTCCACCATCGGCGCTCAAGCCACGCCCCCGTGAAAGCAGATACATGAATGTTATTTGAGAGATTGCAAAGCACAGTGGATATAAAATCGATTCCAACAAAGATCTAACAATTAAATAAACTATTATTCAATGATTGAAGTTGTAGGACATTGTTAGAAAGTAAATCATCTATTCAGCCTTCTAAATACGAGTTGATTCTCAAAGAAATGCAGAAGTTCAGTAGGGACTTTTTGAAATTATATTATGTACAAAATTGGAATTAATTTGAAATCAAAGTCTGCTTTAGTCAAGCCAAGGAAAGAAGGCATCAAGACTTTTGAAACAATACAAGATGATTACCGTGTTACATGGTATACTTTTTATATGCCCTCCCGATGGCTAGATTTCATCTGCCTACTATTATATGGAGAGACAATTGGATGGCACCAGCCATGTCTGGTAACGCTTAACATCTCATTTGGGTCTCACCTGAGGCCTATGCAATTTTACAGGTGTGCATTACCGACAAATATCTCAGGGATTTTTTTCAGAAATTAGGCTTACATGTGCTGGGTGTGCTCATGGTTATTGATCAAAGATTCTGATACTAGAGCTGCCACATTTTCAAGACAGATCAGACAAAGAATTTGTCTGAGTGGTTTATGGATCACAAGGAAGAGTTGCTTCTAATGAGGAATTGGAGCTAACAGCAATGATAATATTATGTTTACTAATCATGATAACATTTAAGTCAATAAATGCTCTCCCTTTGATCAAGAAAAGCTTGTTTTCTGCAAGAACGAAGTAATGATGGAGGAGGGGTTTAACAGGCACAAGGCAGTATCTGAAACTTGGGAAGGACAAGGCAGACTTTGTGGACTAAAACAGGTTCGAACATACCATGCTGGGTAATGCCTGCAGAGGCAAAACAATACAGACCAGGCACTTCCCATAGGGAGAGGATGTGGCCTAAGGGCCAGAGTTACCGATTTCAGATCCAGTGGGAACCAGATTCGAGTCTCAGCATCTGTGTCAACATCCTGTGTTTCTGGGAAATCACATAATCTCCCCATGCATACAATTCAGCGTCTTGAGTCCCTTACAGCTGATTTGACACTCTTTACAAATCCTGGTTTATTGTTATATACTGTACAATAAACAGTAAGGAGGAAGTCTGACAGTAACATAGACTATCTTAAAGGATAGTTTATATGCTCCTTGGAAAGGATGAGACAAAATATAATTAAAAAAGGAGAGGAAATGTTACTCTCACAGAGTCTAGAAAGGCAATCAGCAGTTCTTAAGGAAGAAGAGTGCTTGGCGAGTCTCTGTGCAAGAGGAACTAAGACTTCGACTCTTGCTGGCATCCTTAAGCATAAGACTCAGGATATCAACACAGCACAAAAGGAAGAAGGGAAATAGATGAATACAATCTGATAAAAAGAACAGGGCTAAGGGAAAATCAGCATTGGAATTGAAGAACAGTGATAGCAAATAGAGTAGAGGATAAAGGGGGCCAGGCCTCCAACGACCTCTCAGAAATTCTGCAATATGGAACTTACTGTAGGTAACAGATGGGGTTCATGGCCTCCAAGGACCCTCAGCATACAAGGGGAGTTCATCCCCCAAACACTAGGGCGCTAGGAGGCACGTTTGCAGAGTGGTGGAGAAAGGGGGAGGGCATTGGATGACCTTTCAGCAATCCCACTGTGGGGACCCTCACCAACCTGGGGGCTTTATTCCCCAACAAGCTGTGCACTTGGTTGCCCCTTTACAGAGTGACTGAGAAAGGGGGCAAGACTCAGGTGACATCCCCAGGCCAGCTTTTTATACCTCTTTAAATGCTATTAGGGGAGGGGGGCGCATAGTTCCCTCCCCCAGGGGATTTCGGCTCCAGTGACCCCAAACCTGGGCTGGCCCTTTTTTTAAATAAAAATTGTAATTGGGAAGGGGGGACTGCGCGGTTCCCCTCCCTGGGCTGATTTCAGCCCCAGGGACCCCATCCCCTGGGGACTGACCTATGTGTAATAGAGGAGGGCGGGCCACATGGTCCTCTTTCCCGGGCCTATTTCAGCCCTGATGATCCCATCCCCCGGGATCCAGCTATTTAGAAATGGGGGAAGGAGAATGCGCATCCCCCTCCCCTGGCTGATTGGGCCCTAGGGACCCCATCCCCCAGGGCCTGGTTATCTTTCTGTGGGTTCCCCTAAGGCAGCCCCTCTCCAACGAGAACGCGGGGAGCCAGAAGGCTCTGTAGTCCCTGCTGGCTTCTCGACTCGTGCAGGAGCTGGCATTGGCTTTACACATAAGGAGCTGCTCGAAATGCAGCCTCCTGTGTGTGAAAGCAATGTGTTTGTTTCCCTGCTTGCTTGACAGCGGGCAGAGAAAAAGAGGAATTTATTTTATTCATTTATATACTTGTATAGCGCAGGACTCGACCCCCTGAGGGGTATCTCTGTGCTTGTGTTCTTCTAAGGTGCCTAAACCATAATCATAAAATACGCAAATTTTAGGATGTCAAGAACAGGTGTGTCTTTAGAGATTTCCTCAGCTTTCATAAAGCACGAGCATTTGTACTGCTCTCGCTTACTGGAAGCAGAGTGTTTGCTGTCACTTGGCAGGAGCGGCTGAAGCTCTTGCTAAGCCACAGAAAACAGCCATGTCCTGGGGGAGGGCATCCCAGGACTCAGCAGGAGCCGGCCCTGGGGGTGGCGGTCCCCAAGGCCATGTATGGCTCGAGGAAGAGGTACGTTTTTTTTGGGACTCAGCTCAGACTAATCCCCAAGATGGATGCCAACACTTCCTGTTTAAAGTGTTGGCAGTCGATAAGATTTTAACACAGGAACTACTGGATCCATGGAGGATGAAATTCCCTACATATAAAAATTTGGATTCCCCTTAATATTTCCAAAACTACTCGGCAGATTGACACCAAATCACAAAAAACACAATCTGTAGACCAAAAGCTAACTTTCTGCCAAATGTGGTGTAACTCTGTCTAGTGGTTCAGGCGGTAGTCGTGTCTAAAGGTCCTATGGGAATTAACATTGGGAAAACATGTTTTGGGACCCCCATTTTTTCTTGGCCCCCAATTGACGAACCACCCCAAAACTTTCCAGACAGCAGCTGAAGTGAAAGGCACATTTCTTGAATAAAATTTCATGAAGATTCATCGGCTGGTGCCAAAGATATAGGCAACTGAATATCATCTTTTGATTAGAAACTAGGTGCTAACTATAACTACCTACTGGTGACCACAAGTAGGTCACATATAAAACTCTTACTACTCACATTTAATACTTTATCTTATTTTTTTACTACGAGTATACCTTTACCATTCATGCTTTAACAATGAAATTCATTGTATAGGCATCCGTAGTAAAGACATACTCGTAAAAACTTTAATTGTGAGGCAGGCAATATAAAGATGTTGTTGTAATGCCTTAATTTTGAAGGCATCTCATTGTTTAGCCTATGCTGTAAAGGCTGTTTTCCGCCATGTCCGAATGTCATTATGTCTCTCCCTTTAATTTGAATGGATTCCAAAAATGACAAAATTAAAGTGTGATCAAAAATCCCAAATTCACTGTAC
Organism: Lissotriton vulgaris; assembly: GCF_964263255.1. NCBI lineage: Eukaryota > Metazoa > Chordata > Amphibia > Caudata > Salamandridae > Lissotriton > Lissotriton vulgaris. Next base: position 392,225,488 of record NC_141697.1, read on the forward strand.
AATCTTTTGTAAGAATATCTTGGATTAGGCATCTGTTCGGATGATATTACTGATGATGTTACTGGAATACCTTAAAGAGATATTCTGGTGTTTCATAATCTAAAGTTCTTTGGGAAAACAGGAGATTGAAAGATTTCATGTTTCTGTATTGCGAGCCAATGAAGGACATTCAGCAGTGCAGTAAATCAAATAATATCCCTGAGTAGTTTCATGTGGCAAACGGCACTCTCAATCACTGAGTTCACTTCAGGGATGAAAGACAAGTCAGAATCTAAAGCTGCCTCATAGCATTGTACATTCTGTTGGGTTTGGGAGTGTTTTCCATCCATGCAGGTCACTTTAAAGTTGAGGGGTATTGGTTGATAGGACAAAGGAGCAGGACCTCCCTTGTGACATTTACAACTTCCTTCTGGGATTTTGCTGTAGCCTCTGTCTGTTGCTGTCTGTTTTTGCTCCCCAGATGCATCTATCCTTACCCTTGGATGGTCTTGCCTCTCCCTCCATATGGCTTTGGGAGGAGCTGAAACTAGTTTGGGATGGTTGTTCCCTGTCTGCTGGTGCATCTCTGGAAAACTGTAATCTGGATCTTGTTCAGGCATCCACTGATTAGAGGCAGAGTTGCGTTTTCTGGATCCCGTCTTGCATATCTTTAAGGCAGGCACCGACTCGCTCCCTTTTTCCTGACTTACTTTGCTACTATAAGTTTAACTTATTGCCATGACCATACATTGATTTCATATCTGATGTAAGAAAAATTAATTATTTGTACCAGAGAAATCATAGATGCATTAAATATCAATAATGACGGTGCAGGTCTTTGGAGCATGCAAACATTATTTGTATATGGTTTGATCGAGCAGAGCTTGAAGGCTGGCTTTGGTTTTTGAAGAAATATCCATTTACCCCTAAGCTTAACTTATTGCCATCAGCAAATATTGATATCTGATGCTGGAGAGATTCATGATTAGCACCATAGGGATCTTATATGCATTGTATATCAACAATGATGGTGCAGAACCTTGGGACATTCCAGAAGACTTTGAGACTGCTTAAGATCTTGGCAGATGGGATATCCTGTCAAAAACATGACAGCTATCCCTTCCACCATAATACAAGTGCATTATATCCTACGGCACTTGTAATAAAGCGGATGGGATATCTGTTTTGTGACGGAGTATCCTATCCCCCAAGATCTAAATGAATGAATGAAAATGTATTAAGAGCATGGCTACTCCACATGGAGCATTGTTGCTTTGGAATTGCAAAACAAAGAAGGCCAGGAAGAAAAGACAACTTGCTCACTAATCATAAAAGAGATGACAACTAAATAGTAAACTCAGGAAGATTTGTCTAAAAAGGACAGCACTTGTTACCAGACCCTAATTCTGTCTAAAAAGCCATGTCTTGAGTTTGTTTTTCCAAAAATTGTTTCTGAGCATTCCTGTCTCATACAGGGGCAGAGTGTTTCACAATTTTGGGGCTGCGTAGCTGAAAGAGCAGCCACTCATACAAATTCTTTTGACGCTAGGGATCCCAAAGCAGGCCCCTTGTACTGTTTATGGCGGAGCCTGGTTTGCAAGGAAAGATTTAAACTAGACTGAAATAAAACCATTGTTTGCAAAATCAAGGCAAAGGTGAATGAAGGGATTGTTTCCGTCAACCCTATTGAGCGACAGAGAGGTCTGTTATGGCAGGGTTTTTGGCTTTATTTAGCAGTGATAATAGATCATTATTCTTGCTCGCATCTAGTATAGGCCTTCTTAGCCTGTGTTGGCCCTTTTAAGCCCTTTTTCCAGACCTAGAAGAGGATAGCTGCTTAATATGCCTTTATTCTTGACTTTAACCTGTCTATTGCCTATTGGCTTTGACATATTAGACATATTGGTATGGTTCATGTAGGTATTCTGACAGAGCTAAGGAGCATTTCACCCCTTTCAGGCCTAAAGCTAGAGAGACTCCATCTTGATGGAAGCAGAGAGGCTTTTCAGGGCAAAGGCGAAGTTTATAGTTAAGGCTGTTTTCCACTTGGAGAGAACCGGTCTGGGCCAGCCCTTATCGGTAGGCTGTATTATTCTCTGTGTAGAAGACACAACAAAAGGCCGGCCGGCTGGTGTGTGTCCTTGATGCGAGGTGATGCAGAGACCTGGTAAGCGGAGGGCTGATGGATGGAACTTTCCATGAGGAAACAGCATTCTATATTTGTGAAGTGCAGAGGCGGAGTCAGTCAGTCAGAGGGGAGTCGAGGAGAGAGTGAGTCAGAGGGAGTCGTGCAGAGGAGAGTCCAGCAGAGAGGAGAGCAGTGGAGTGGAGTTGGCAGAGAGAGAGAGAGGGTTCAATCTGGAGAAGAGCTGAGTTGAATAGTGAGCTGGAACTGAAGGAAGCAGTCAGAAGCAGTTGTTTATCAGGAGGAAGTGTGAATAGCTGGAGTCTGAAGTAATGCCTTTTAGAAGAGATAGAGGAGAGCTCGTGGATTAACCTATGGGAGCAGATGGAATTGGACATTGGCGCAGAGATAGAGCGAATAAGAGAGACAGAATGAACGGTGATCAGAGCGGCAGGAACTATTAAAAGATTGAAGACGCAAAGTGGAGAGACAGTTCGTGTGGGGAAGAGGAGTCCAGAGACAGAGCGATCAGCGCAGAGGTGTACCCAAGAGTGCAGGAGAGGAGAGAGAGCATGAGATGAGCCAAGGCACAGACGAGAGAGGAACCCAGATGACAGCTAGAACAAGACTTCACACTAATCAGGTGATATTGTTTTCATCACATTAGCTACACTTAATCTTTTCCCTTTCAGCGGAGTGTTCCTGTTATGTGTAATCTTTTCTCTTTCAAGCGGTGTGTTCTACCTATAGTCTTTGTTAGATGTGCATTAATGTTTATATTACTGTAATAAACCCCCCCCCAGTTTTTAACTAACTGGTGTGTAGTCCCTATTCTTGTTCACTAAAGGTAAACGGCGCTTCTAGGTAATTGCCAGGTGCATGAATGGATGAGTAATCCCAATCAGGTGAGTGGTGATCACATAAATAGGGAGTGAGTGAACCTTTGATGCCAAGAGCAGAGAGTACATTATATAATCCGGAACCACATCCAAAGTCATCATTGTAGTTTCATCCCGAGTAGACAGCTGAGATAATATCCCAATATATATATATATATATATGTATAGGTGTTCATAGGAATGTGGTCGTCGTTGATATGCGGCGTTAATGAGAGCGATAGGAGGGATACTATCGTCTAAAGCCACCGGATTGTGGCATAAGATTAATGAGAGCACTGGGGGGTCGAACCAGTGTGTAGGTTTCGCAGGATCGCGAACGATTTGGAAAAGGAGAGCACTGGGGCTGCAGACCCACGTGTGTAGCAGATCTGCCCTAGGGTAGAACGGTCTGGGTCAGGGTGGCCGCGAGACCAACTGATGTGAATAAGTGTAGTGTAGGGTATGGATATCCCTAGTAATCAGTGAGTATTCTTAGTATCCCTATAGATTTAGTGGTGTTCTTAATAATATGAGCTTGTATATTGCGAGTTCCCTATCCTCAGGTAGGTACCAGGTGCCTGGATATAGAGGAGTCCTGAGGACGGAAGGTGAGTACGTTTTGGCTGGGTCACAGGGGCCCCTGGGGGCTGATCCCATCTAAACAGAAAATCCAGCCATTACATTTTGGCGTAGTCGGCATCTTACGAACTCTGTGTGACCTCCATGTGCTTAGATTGTTTCCCATGTGTTGTGTGGGAGGGTCCTGAACGCCATTACATTTTGGCGTAGTCGGCATCTTACGAATCCTGTGTGACCCCATGTGTTGTGAGTAAGCGCCAAACATTACATTTTGGCGTAGTCGGACAGTTTACGAATCCTGTGTGACCCCATGTGTTGTGAGTAAGCGCCAAACATTACATTTTGGCGTAGTCGGCATCTTACGAACTCTGTGTGCCTGGCCATGTGCTTAGATTGTTTCCCATGTGTTGTGTGGGAGGGTCCTGAACGCCATTACATTTTGGCGTAGTCGGACAGTTTACGAAGCCTGTGTGCCTGGCCATGTGTTTAGAGAGTTGCCCATGTGTTCTGAGGGAGTGCCCTGAACGCTAGTTCCATCTGGCGTAATGTTGCAGTTTATGTAGCCTGTTAGACCTATTGGCTTGAACAGTTGCAGCGTAAGGAGATTGTATTACATCATGGCATTTGGTTTATTCAGGGTGGAAGGAGTGGTTTTCATCTTGGTGTTTAAACTGTCAGAGTTGAAGGATGGCGTTACATGAGGAAGCCAGTTACATCTTTGTGATGGTCCAATTGTATAAATGTGTGTAAAAAATGCTTTTAAATTGCCCATTCAATTGCTTGCTGCATCTGCTTATGCTGTGCAATGTGAAATGTGTTCATTGTTCTATGATCTGTGGAGTTCTTTGAATATAGCTCCTTGTAAATATGACTTGTGAATAGCGCCATATTTTTGTGACTTGTGAGGTGCATGTTCTCATGTTGATCTATTGTGTTCCTTGTGCATTGCGCCTTGGAAATGTTGTTTGTGAAAGGCTTGTCTTGTAAATATGGCTTGTGAATAGCGCCATGTGGTCATGGCTTGGACAGGGCATGTTATCATTACGTTTGGCAGGAGAGAGCTGGATCTTTCTCGGGTGCTTGGGGATAACGTTTTTGAAAATATGTGTGTGTCATTTGTAAACGTGAAGAAAGGTGCTGATGATTTTCCCATGTAAAAATGGACGTTGGGAAATGATTCTGTTTGAGCTGCCAAAGGGTTAATATCTTGAGTTGAGATGGCAGCCTTTATTTTTTTTACATGCTGTCAACATGCATGGTTATCTGACCTGACTATAGAAGTCAGTGAATTATTTTAAGGATTTTTGATGGTTTGATTTTGACTTTTTTTTGGTTCCTTGGTCAGCCTACGTGCTTTGTCAGTTTCTTGACGGAAAGGTAACATCTTGTGTTTTGAGAAGAGTTCTGTTCATTTCACATTCCTTTTGAAATGCGTCTACGAATTTGTGTGGGTTCACTTTGGAACTGAAGTGTTTATAAATCAACCAGTGAATTACGGAGAAAGCTGTTCTTTTAAAATGAGAGAAATGTTAAAAAGATAGCCCGTTAGAGTGCACGCTACGAGCTGTTTTCATTAATTATTTCTGTGAGGGGTTTCCATCTAGACAGGAATGTGTTGGTTTTACAATAATAAATCTTGCCCGACTGTGCATGGTAACATGTGCTTTTAATTAGTGACTGGCAACTATTTGCCTTTGAAATGAAAATGTTCAAATGAAAATGTATGTTTTTATAAATGTGAACTTAAATACAATGTTGAAATGTATCTGCATTTTTATGCTGTTTTACAAATTATTTCTCTTTGACATATGGACCCTAAATAAGTGAAATGTCTTGCCTTTAGTTGAGTTAGTTGGACAAACGTCTTTTTACAAAAAAAAGAACTGGAGTTTTTTTTTTAATTGGCAATGCACTGTAACAGAATTGTTTTTGTTAAACTCGAGCTTCTGTTAGTTACAAAATAAGGCAGGAGAAATTTGTTTTTTGACCTTGGCAAGACCAGCTGGTCTGCGCAGACGAACTTTTTTTCATTCTGCAAGTTTCGATCACGTCCCAGTGTGTTATGATTGGCTACAGTTCAATTTTCTTCCGCGCACGGCTTGTTTATTTAAGGGCGGGGTGGCCTGGCTCTTCAGACTCTGACCTGGGAAAATGGGAGGCTTGCAGTGCCCTGCTGATGCTGTCATCATTTGGCGGTGTTCCACTTTTTTTTTCACACTGTAGCATGGCTCTTGCCCAGAAGGGTGAGACTGGCTTAGTTAGGATTAGGGTATGTTAGGCCCCACTCAATGTTACTAAAAGTTAAATTTTGAATGTTTTAATTAATTAGGATATTTCCTTTTCAATAATGAAAGGCACCCGGGGTGCTTTTTAAATGGAAAATTTTATTTTACAAGAATAATGATACTTCTTTTCTTGTTTCTAGGATGGCTGCAGTTGGGGTGCGTGCGTGCGTCTGCCCACTCCCTTTATTTGTTTTAGCTTTTTATTTTCATGTTATTATTTTAGTTTATTGTTTTGGATGATGGAACCAGACCAGACCAGACCAGACCGGGTGATGGATGACCGCATTGGAGGAAGTGCCCAGGATGCAGGGTGGTGGCCTACACTGAAGAATTTGGACATTAAATAATCCCTTGGACAATCAGGCCCCACTTTTAAAGCAAAAAAAAAAAACGCGTCACCTTTTATGACTAAGTTATTTTATTCCCTGGCCTGCAATTTTGACATCACTACAAGCAGGCCCCACTTTTAAAAGAATATGTCACCTATTATAGTTTTTCCAAATGAAGGACTTTTTTCAATGATGGTGCGCACATGTGTTCCACCGTGTGATTTATAATGTTTTTTTTTTTTTTTTGTTACTGTTTTTACATTTTCACCTTGATTGATATGTATTAATGTTTGCCCAGACCTTGCAACTGTATTTCTCAGATTTCACTTTAAATTGACAAATGTCAGCAGGTAGGCCTCATTTAGGCCTATTGTTATTTTCATCTCACATATTAGCACCTACACCAATAGTTTCATGAGTCATCATTAGCTTAAGTTGCCTATAGTACGTAAGGCTCATTTAGGCCCTTTCTTGTTTTCTCATTAGAAATTGAAACACATTTAGTTTTTAAGTTCACAACTGTAGGTAGGCCTCATTTAGCATTAAGTTGTCCGAAGTAGGCCCATTTAGGCCCCTTGCTGTTTTCATTCAACACATAAGTCCCTACATCACTAGATTTCACCAGTTATCATTAGAAGTTGAGGAACATTTAGTTTGAGGATGCTTTGGTTAGTTTCTTTCGTTATCAGATCCAATCTCAGATATGTTTCAGCATTCAAGTCAAGGGTGCTTTGATTTGTTTTTAGGTTTCTATTCCCTACAATTGAGTTTCAGGTGGAATTTTCTTGAGTTGTCATTGTTTTTAGGGAGTTTTTTAGGTTTTGATTTGTTGATAGATTGTGTTGATGTTTGTTTATTTAGATGTTATTGTTTGTCAGATGTTCGCAAGATAAGGATCTAAGGGTGGTTGGCAGAGTTTTTTGGGCTTTATTTAGCAGTGATATAGATCTTAATCTTGCTCACATCTAGGATAGGTATTTTTAGCCTATGTTGGATAGATTATGTTGATGTTTGTTTAGATGGTTGTTGTTGTTTATAAGATGCTCGCAAGATAAGGATCTAGGGTGCAATGTTATGGCAGGGTTTTTGGCTTTATTTAGCAGTGATAATAGATCATTATTCTTGCTCGCATCTAGTATAGGCCTTCTTAGCCTGTGTTGGCCCTTTTAAGCCCTTTTTCCAGACCTAGAAGAGGATAGCTGCTTAATATGCCTTTATTCTTGACTTTAACCTGTCTATTGCCTATTGGCTTTGACATATTAGACATATTGGTATGGTTCATGTAGGTATTCTGACAGAGCTAAGGAGCATTTCACCCCTTTCAGGCCTAAAGCTAGAGAGACTCCATCTTGATGGAAGCAGAGAGGCTTTTCAGGGCAAAGGCGAAGTTTATAGTTAAGGCTGTTTTCCACTTGGAGAGAACCGGTCTGGGCCAGCCCTTATCGGTAGGCTGTATTATTCTCTGTGTAGAAGACACAACAAAAGGCCGGCCGGCTGGTGTGTGTCCTTGATGCGAGGTGATGCAGAGACCTGGTAAGCGGAGGGCTGATGGATGGAACTTTCCATGAGGAAACAGCATTCTATATTTGTGAAGTGCAGAGGCGGAGTCAGTCAGTCAGAGGGGAGTCGAGGAGAGAGTGAGTCAGAGGGAGTCGTGCAGAGGAGAGTCCAGCAGAGAGGAGAGCAGTGGAGTGGAGTTGGCAGAGAGAGAGAGAGGGTTCAATCTGGAGAAGAGCTGAGTTGAATAGTGAGCTGGAACTGAAGGAAGCAGTCAGAAGCAGTTGTTTATCAGGAGGAAGTGTGAATAGCTGGAGTCTGAAGTAATGCCTTTTAGAAGAGATAGAGGAGAGCTCGTGGATTAACCTATGGGAGCAGATGGAATTGGACATTGGCGCAGAGATAGAGCGAATAAGAGAGACAGAATGAACGGTGATCAGAGCGGCAGGAACTATTAAAAGATTGAAGACGCAAAGTGGAGAGACAGTTCGTGTGGGGAAGAGGAGTCCAGAGACAGAGCGATCAGCGCAGAGGTGTACCCAAGAGTGCAGGAGAGGAGAGAGAGCATGAGATGAGCCAAGGCACAGACGAGAGAGGAACCCAGATGACAGCTAGAACAAGACTTCACACTAATCAGGTGATATTGTTTTCATCACATTAGCTACACTTAATCTTTTCCCTTTCAGCGGAGTGTTCCTGTTATGTGTAATCTTTTCTCTTTCAAGCGGTGTGTTCTACCTATAGTCTTTGTTAGATGTGCATTAATGTTTATATTACTGTAATAAACCCCCCCCCAGTTTTTAACTAACTGGTGTGTAGTCCCTATTCTTGTTCACTAAAGGTAAACGGCGCTTCTAGGTAATTGCCAGGTGCATGAATGGATGAGTAATCCCAATCAGGTGAGTGGTGATCACATAAATAGGGAGTGAGTGAACCTTTGATGCCAAGAGCAGAGAGTACATTATATAATCCGGAACCACATCCAAAGTCATCATTGTAGTTTCATCCCGAGTAGACAGCTGAGATAATATCCCAATATATATATATATATATATGTATAGGTGTTCATAGGAATGTGGTCGTCGTTGATATGCGGCGTTAATGAGAGCGATAGGAGGGATACTATCGTCTAAAGCCACCGGATTGTGGCATAAGATTAATGAGAGCACTGGGGGGTCGAACCAGTGTGTAGGTTTCGCAGGATCGCGAACGATTTGGAAAAGGAGAGCACTGGGGCTGCAGACCCACGTGTGTAGCAGATCTGCCCTAGGGTAGAACGGTCTGGGTCAGGGTGGCCGCGAGACCAACTGATGTGAATAAGTGTAGTGTAGGGTATGGATATCCCTAGTAATCAGTGAGTATTCTTAGTATCCCTATAGATTTAGTGGTGTTCTTAATAATATGAGCTTGTATATTGCGAGTTCCCTATCCTCAGGTAGGTACCAGGTGCCTGGATATAGAGGAGTCCTGAGGACGGAAGGTGAGTACGTTTTGGCTGGGTCACAGGGGCCCCTGGGGGCTGATCCCATCTAAACAGAAAATCCAGCCATTACAAGGTCATTAAGCAAAAAATTACAAGTGTAGCCATAATCTAGAGTTGATAAAAACTCCTCCTTTCTTTACTAAAGTGGTTTCCAAGGGAAGAAACTGGTCTACAAAACAAGAAGGTACGTGTGGGGTGCCATTGACCTGCTGATAATAGCTTTTTGGCCTGGACCTTTCATGGCAAGCTTGAAATATTATAGTAAGTATCTAGGATGTCTAAATCAGCTCATGGTGTCTTCAGTATGGATATGTGACTTGTATAGTTAAGCTTTCAAGAATACGGGTACCTAGGCAGGGGAGTGATTGAGCGGAGGAGGCAGGACAGGGAGGTCCAGGCTGTCCAACTTTGAGTGAAACCAAATGTGGGTCACACAATCTTTTTCAGAGCAGGTGCAATCTTGACCTCATGACCTGCTCTTCAAGAGATAGAAAAAACAACTAGGCTGCGGTGAGGCATTTTCAATTAGGACAGTGCCTATAGGTAGAATATAAGATTGAAGGGCGTTAATCCTCTTGAAGAAATAACATAACAGCTTATTGTAGAGTTTTTCAAAGTGACCTAGAAAGGAGATTGAGGGAGGAGTGACGGCCAAGCAAGCACTTTTGGGCCACAGTTTCAGATATGAGATAAAAATTCGACAGTCTCCCCGATCTCCTGCTACATTACAAGTGAATCTTGGGAAGCAAAGTTTATGCTGCTCTTCCAAATAGTGCTATTTTTATCATTGATACTAAGGGGCCTATTAGGAATGCGGGTGGGTCGCCACCGCCGGCGCGGCGGTGGCGATCCGCCCACCAAATGTCCCTGTGTCACCCCCTGCCATATCAGTATGGCAAAGTGCACCGCAGCGGATGGAAAGACTGTCCGCCGCCTTTCTGCCGGTCGCATTGCCGGTCGGACGGAAAAGGCACTCAATATGGTGGTGGTGCCTTGCAGGCACTGCCATCCATATTATGATGGTAGCGGTAGAATGCCTTTCCATGACGGAGACTCTGCCATGGAAACGCATGCAGTAAACACTTTGGGGGTCTGTTGCGAGCCCCCGGGGGTAGGGGGCTGCACTTGGGGGGTACCTATGGTAACCCCCTACAATGCCACGCACAAGGTGGCAAGCACCGCACGTTTGTGCATGCTAATGAACAACATGCAGTTTTTGCATTGTCGCGGGCGCTGCTTACAGCACCGCCCACCGCAATGTAAATGATGTGGGATGAGACTGCCAGGGTGGCGGTTGCATCCTAAAGGTCTTCCGGGCCCGCCGCACCTCTGGCGGTCGGTCCTGTTTACTGTAACAGTGGCAGGCGTACAAAGTCTGTCCGCCATAGTAATCGGCCCCTAGGTATTTAAAATTGGTAAGTCTGACAGTGGATGCGGTCGAAGAAGGTCTTATTGAAAGCTTGGGAGGTAAAACTCCAGGGCCTGATGGTGTACTGATTGATTTTTTCAAATGTATTATTCAACTCTGGTCACCTGTTTTAACTAATGTGTTTATTAATTTGGCACATATAGATATCCCAGACTCTTGGCGTGCTTCTATCATCGTCCCCATATTTAAGAAGGGCAATTGTGATGATCCTAGTTGTTATAGAATGATCTCTCTGATTGATACAACTGTTAACATTTTAGTTTGTGTCATTTACAATAGAGTCCAGGAGTGGGTCCAATCAGAATCTATCCTCCTCTCTGCTCAGCATGAGTAGAAGTAAGATAGGGACCATTGAGCAATGTACCAATCTAAATTTTATAATTGGCAAATACACTGTCATTTAGCGTATGCCACTTTATCTGGCATTTATGGATTTAGCCATTGCATTTGGCGGCAGGGTCACTCTTTATGTGAGCCTTATTGGTCCTGAATTCCCTCATTGTGCAGGTCGGCTGTGGCATTCCCGTCTTGTTTTCCACGCGTCTGCAGGTCAAACTAAGAACCGTGAGACATTTTTTATTAATAGTAATTATTTAATTACAAATTATTTATGGTAATTGTGTAATTATGTATGGGTACGGGGTGGGAAGTAAAATAATTATAGTTAATAATTATTTTTAATTCATATTAATCCTTTATTTGATAATTGATTATTTTAATTGTGTCATTAATTTTATTTGCGTTAACTTGTAGGTGCGGGTTGTGGGTTACAGTGTGGGAAGTAAATTAATTATATTTCATTATTAATCCTTATTTATTAATAGTATGATTTATTTGATAATTATTTTAATTCTGTATTTTTTCCTTTACATTAGGTTCGGGTTGTAGGTTTTATAGGGATTCAGGGTGGGAAGTAAATTAAGTATGATTAATAAGTATTTTTAATTCCTAATATTTATTTATTTGATCATTTGTCATTTTAATTGTGTAATTATTTTCTTTGCGTTAACTTGTAGGCGTGGGTTTTAGATTTTGTAGTGGTATAGGTTGGGAAGTAAATTAATTATAATGAATAATTATTTTTTTATTAATATTAATCACTTAATTGTGTACGTAACTGTTTTTTAAAATACATTTCAGGAGAGGCTTGTTGGTTTTTTAGGGATATAGGGTGGGGAGTAAATGAATTTAAATTAATATTTGTTTTTAAATTAATATTAATTATGTAATTGATAATTAATTATGCTAATTGTAAAATATTTGTTTACGTAAATGTTAAGTTTTAGCTGTGGGTTTTGTAGCGGTATACGGGTTGACTGGAGTGGGAATAGTAAATGTTACCCCTCCACAATAAAACACTTTCCCTACTGTTGCATAGATTGGAGTGGGAATAATACATTTTAACTCTCACATTCCAATACTTTCACTACTGTTGTACTGACTCGAGTGGGAATAGTAACTTTCACTCCTCCAGAACCCAACACTTTCACTACTGTTGAACTACCTGGAGTGGAAATAGTACATTTTACCATTACGCAATCCAACACTTTCCCTACTGTTGCCCTGACTGGAGTGGAAATAGTAAATGTTACCCCTCTGAAATCCAATCCTTTCACTACTGTTCTAATCACTGTAGTGGGAATGGTAAAGGTTTCCCCTCCGCAGCGCAACTCTTTCCCTACGGTTGCATGGATTGGTTTGGGAATAATAAATCTTACCCTTTCGCAATCCAACACTTTTGCTACTGTTTCACTGTGTGCAGAGCAAGTAGTTACATTTACCCCTCATGAGCCCAACACTTTTACTACTGTTGCACTGTTTGCAGAGCAAGTAGTTACATTTACCCCTCATGAGCCCAACAATTTCCCTACTCTTGCACTGACTGGAGTGGGAATAGTAAATGTGTCCTACTGTTCTATAAATTGGAGTGGGAATAGTATATGTATATTTTAAAGAATGTTATAGTCTACTTTGCTTTATTTAAAATCAAATGGTTATGTTTTTCTGTATGTAAAAAAGGTTCAATTATTAATATTTGATATTTTATTACTAAATTGATGACTTATGTTTACTTTTTAAAAATTGTTATTAAATTGGTATGTTTTTTAAAATGTTATTATGTTATTGAGTATCTGAGAGTGTGTGTATATATATATATATATATATATATATATATATATATATATATACACAAATGTATTTGTTGATTAATTACATTTAAAATACATTTTGGAATAAAAATATGAATTGAAAATATTTGTTTAATAATATGTTTAATTATATTTATAACTTAACATATATATATATACATATATGAAATCACTCTCTCCTCTTTATATATATAAATATATATGTGTTTTTAAATGTTTTGAATACATATAATAGTATATTTATTTCAAAATTAATTCAATATATGTAATTTGAATTATATTAGTGTTACTTTTTGATATATGTATAGTTATATATATTTATTTTAAAAAATGATATTTGTACAATGATATTAATGACAATGTTTTTTTCATTTAGATTCTAACGATAGCATGACAATATTTTTAACGATATTTATGTGATGATATTTTGGTATGGCGATATTGCCAGAGGTGATATTTTGTCAGTTAACTCATGTGGAGCACAGAATACTCCCACTTCTCAACAAACAGTGTCTGCAGTGTATTTATATATTGATGGGAAGCAACAGGGTGCTGTACATTAGGCAGGGGATTTGAAATGATTTACAAGATTGTGTACCTAAAGTGAGGATTTTACAAATACGTTTCACACGTTACTTTTTTTAGGTACAGGGATATGAATTGAATTGCCAAGGATCACACAGTGTTAAAGCAGAGATTCAAACCTGGGCCTCAAGGTGTCACAGCTGGAAACTATAGGCACAAGGTCAAATGTCCTCCTGTGCTTTGACACCCTTGTCTTTCTTTACCCCTGACTCCTACACTGACCGCAACTTCATTTACCACCTGGTCATAGCAGGTGGAATATGGAAGCATATTTGTTTCTGAAAGGGGGTTGTCACAAGTGGATTTGGATCCAATAACACAGACCTGAATGTCACTTCCCCATACAGGGACAAATGCTAATGATCAATCAATCAATCAGGCGTTTATAAATCGCGCTACTCACCCGCAAGGATCTCAAGGTGCTGAGGGGAGGGGGGGGGACGGTGGCTCTGGATCAGTCGAAGAGCCAGGTCTTGAGGTCCTTCCTGAACGTGTGCAGGGACGAGGTGCCACTGATGTTCAACTGGAGCATTTTCCAGGTTTTAGCTGCGATTTAGGTGAAAGCTCTTCCCTCGGTTCTGTCTCTGCGGGCACGGGGGACCTCTGCTAGGGGGAGGTTGGCGTAGTGGAGGTTCCACTCGGGTACATGGAAGGATACTCCTTCGTTGATGTATGTGGGTCCGATGTTGTTGAGGGATTTGCAGGCGTGGTTGAGGAGTTTAAAGGTGACCCTCTTCTCGACTGGGAGCGAGTGGAGGCCTCGTAGGTGCTGTGTCATATGCTTGTGGCATGGTGTCCCGAGGACAAGTCTGGCTGTGGCGCTCTGAATGGTCTGAGTCTGTGCAGAAGAGTTTTGTTGGTTCTGCCGTAAAGGGCATTGCCGTAGTCCAGTCTGCTGGTAATGAGTGCCTGGGTGATGGTCCTTCTGCAGTCGGGAGGATCCATTTAAAGGTCTTACGGAGGATGCGGAGGCAGTTAAAGCTGGTGGAGGTGACGGCATTGATCTGGTGGTTCATGGAGAGGGAGGGGTCCAGGATGATGCCGAGGTTCTGAGCGTGGTCTGTAGGAGTGGGTGGGCTCTCGAGGGTGGAGGGCTCCCAGTTGTTGTTCCAGGCACAGGTACAGGGGCCGAGGATGAGGACCTCAGTCTTTTCAGAGTTAAGCTTCAGGCAGCTGTCCTTCATCCAGGTTGCCACATTCTTCATTCCTTCCTGTAAGCAGAGTCTGGTGTCTTCAGGATTCTTCATGAGCGAGAGGATGAGCTGGGTGTCGTCAGCGTAGGAAACAATGCTGAGACCATGCTGTCTGACGATAGTGATGAGGGGGGTCATGTAGATGTTGAAGAGCGTGGGGCTGAGTGAAGATTCTTGGGATACACCGCAGTTGATGTCCGTCGGTTTGGAGATGAAGGGAGGGAGTCAGATCGTCTGGGTTCTGCCGGAGAGGAAGGTTTGGATCCAGTCGAGGACGGCTCCTTGTATTTCCGTGTCGTGTAGTCTGGCTGTGAGAGTGCGGTGTGAGACTGTGTGATTGTGAGCCTACTTGAGCCCCCTTCGGGTCGCGCAGCGGTGACGCGCAGCGGTGCGCCTTTCATCGCGCCAGAGTCCAGCCAGAGTCCTGCCCGTCTGCGCTCGTCCGCGCTAGGCAGGGCCTGGCAGGGCCCATTACTACTTCAGGATGCTATCTTCTGTAGATATTCGCGCATTGCGCCAAGGGGTAAGTGGTTGCCGCCACGGCACTTTGGATCCTCTTAGCGGTCCTTATCAGTGCCCTATTTGTTCCTTTTGTCTCCCGGCACCACAACCCATCCTGCGTTTTCAACCTAAACCCCCTAGAGCTCACATCACCGGACCCACACGGGGCCTTGATATCATTTCGCCTCTTAAAATATTTCTTTTGAATGTAAGGTCACTGGCCTGCCACTCGCAAGAAATTTTTTCACTAATTAATGATGAAAATCCAGACATTTTCTTTTTCACCGAAACGTGGCTTCATGATAACTCTATGGCTGTGATTAACTTAGCCCTCCCAGTTGGCTATACCTTGCACTCATCCCATCGTAATGGTAGAGGTGGTGGCATTGCAGTCGCATTAAAAACTTGCTATTCGTGTGCCTGGTCTCCCACCACTATAGCTGGTTGTGAGAGTGCGCACTTTAACATCACTGTAAGTCCCTATTTCACCTTCGCGGGACTTCTAATCTATAGGCCCCCAGGTCCGGATGGATCTTTTCGTGTCAGCCTTCCGGATGTGGTCTCTTCTTTAGTTTTGAAAACCAACAATTTTACGGTTGTTGGTGATCTGAACCTCCATATGGAAGCACCACTTTCCAACCCAGTCCAAAGCTTGCTTTCTGATCTTGAGGCATTTCACTTAGTCCAACTGGTTGAATCCCCGACTCACATTGGTGGACACCTGTTGGATCCTTTTCTGACAAACATCTCCTCTAATATTGAAGTGCTCCAGCCCAAGCCTATGGCCTGGACTGATCACCATCTGATCGAAACGCATATTGCTATTGACATCCCTTTAGCCAATAACAACTTGCCTAAGACTCTTAAGCGTCCTTGGAGAAACCTGAACTTAGAGCACTTTCACCATCTGTTGCTGCAGCACCATCCTCAACCTCCTGAGGAAGTTTCTCGTGGCTATGACGACTTTTGCAAGTGGCTAGAGCAATCTTTGGATACCCTCATACCAGCTAGGTGGAGCAAAGCTAAATCTGGCTCCCCCAGTCCCTGGTATGATGAATCCCTTAGGGCACTGAAAGCATCTTGTAAAAAAGCAGAACGCGCCTGGCGCAGAAACTATGATACTGATCTTAAAGCAACCTATAGATCTTGCATCAGGATGTATCATAAGGCCATATGTTCAGCCAGGGCTGCTTTTTACTCACAAGAAATAAAAAACAGCACCAACCCTACTAAGACCATTTTTAGGGTGTGTAAGGACCTCACCAACAAAAGAACTGCCTCCACGTTCACTGCCTCTATGACGCATTGCGAAGATCTGGCCTCATTTTTCGTCGAAAAAGTGGAGGCCATATACAGGTCGTTTGCCACGCCTTTTGTCAGTGAAATTAATAGTGCCCCTCCGGTCTCTAAATCCCTATTAGCCATTCCAGGTCCCACCCAAGAGGAGTTCCTAAATTTGACGGTTAAAGTTAAATCAGGTTCTCCGGAGGACCCGATGAGACCCATGCAATTTCGTGATTTCGCAGATTGCTGTTATCCGGCGATGCAGAGCTTAATAAATCTTTCCTTTAGAACTGGTAGTGTTCCCACTGCTTGGAAGCAGGCCACTATCATACCAATCCTAAAAAAAACGTCTCTTGACCCTTCCAAATCAGAGCATTACCGACCTATTTCCCTCCTTCCTTGGATGGCTAAAATAGCTGAAGCTCACGCCAATAGGATCTTATCCCTCCACCTGCAAGAAGCAAACATACTGGACAACTCCCAGAATGGGTTTCGAGCCGGCCATAGTACCGAGACCGCTCTTTTGGCGGTGGTGGAACATATCAGGAATATACTTGACCAAGGTCAGACGGCGGCACTGATCCTATTGGATCTAAGTGCCGCGTTTGACGCGGTCTCCCACCACATCCTTTTACATCGCCTCGCGGAGGCAGGAGTTGGAGAACAGGCGCTTGAATGGTTTCGATCATTTCTTACGGGTCGAACCTTTAAAGTTTCTACTCCTCCCTACATCTCTGCCCCACGCCCCATTCTGCAGGGAGTTCCACAGGGCTCGGCCCTCAGCCCCACCCTTTTTAACTTGTATGTTGCACCGCTGGCGCAGGTAGCTGCCAGTTTTGGGCTTACAATAGTGTCATACGCCGATGACACACAATTGGCGGTGTCACTCAATGGCGATTCCAACATGAACGCCCCCACCTTTCAGGCAGCCCTCAAAGCTGTCGCTGGCTGGATGGCGAACAATCGCTTACAACTCAATGCCACCAAGACGGAGGTCATTCTCTTCGGTAGAGACAGCGAGCTCTGGGGAGACCAATGGTGGCCTTCTGAATTGGGCCCTGTTCCTACTCCTGTAACCGAAGTCAGAAACTTGGGCGTTTGGCTTGACAATCAATTGTCTTTTATTCCCCATATCAAACGTGTTGCAGGAACCTGCTTCGGCGCTCTACAAAGCCTACGGCCTATTTTTAAATTTTTTGACGCGGACACCAGGCAGATCATAGTCCAAGCTCTGGTGCTGACCAGATTGGACTATGCCAGTTCCCTGTTTCTGGGTGTTAATCAAGCTGAGCTTGGCCGTCTTCAGAGGGTACAAAATGCGGCGGCTAGGATGCTGGTCGGCCTCCCCAAATTTGTTTCAGCTCGCAGCACTATCCGTGACCTTCACTGGCTCCCAGTAGGCCAAAGAATTAAGTTCAAGGCTTTGTGCCTCACTTTTAAAATTCTCAATTTGGCCTCCCCTCCCATTCTTACCCAGACCATCCTCCACTATGTCCCCGCAAGAGCTCTTCGGTCTGCAGGGTCTGATCTGGCCATTGTTCCTCGTTTTAAAAAGTCCAGAATGGGTGGACGCTCTTTCTCGGTGATGGCGGCTACTCTATGGAACTCTTTGCCTGCTTCACTTCGTTCCATCCACGATTTGTTTCAGTTCAGGAAACAATTAAAAACCCATTTATTCTCCGCTGTATAGCTATGTGTTTGGTCATCATTGTTGTGTTGTGTCTTCTATCTCCAAAAGCGCCGGGACGCCTCTTGGCTGCGGCATCTGCGTGCTATACAAATTTTAATAACATAACATAACATAACATAACTGTGTTGAAAGCTGCGGAAATGTCTAGGAGGATGAGGGCCGCGGTTTTTCCCTGGTCCAGCAGCGTACGGATGTCTTCAGTGGCAGTGAGGAGGGTGGTCTTGGTGCTGTGGTTGCTGCGGAATCCAGACCGGGAGGCTTCCAGGATGGAGTTCTCTTCTATGAAGGCGGTCAGCTGGGCGTTAACGAGTCTCTCTGTGACTTTGGCCGCAAAGGGGAGGAGAGAGATGGGCCGGTAGTGCTTCAGGTCCGAATTTACGGCCTCTTTACAATGTCAGAAAGGCTGTCATGAAAAGGCTGTCAGAAAGTACTGTCATAATCCAAACAATGGAGACAAGCCAGGCTCCACTGTCATTAGAGGATTATTGTGGCCTCTAACACTCTGACCGTGTTCAAATACCGCCAAAGGTTTCACTCCAACCGCCGCCATCTTAATACGGCGGTCAGACTGAAACCTACAGCTGGTCGAAGGCTTTCCGCCCGACATTGTAATGAAGCACTTTGTTGTTTGAGAATGTGAGCTAGCAAATACTGTTTCGATCCATGTTATTTCTCAGCACATAAATCCATCCATCTTGTAATCAGAGCCTTGTATATTGTTATTGCAGTAGTCTTTTCTTTTTAGGTTTGAAATGCAATTTGTTTCCCTTTTACTGCATTCTTTGTCTCTCAGCAGGAGTATATATGGTATCTTCTACTACAATAACAACTGAGCGGAGTGGGAATTTGTATATATATTTATTTATTTAACCTGTATTTACTGCCCATGAAAAAACAGCCCTTTTAGGTTTGGGCACAAATCACTTTCTTTGTTTGGGAAGACCTCATGTCAACATACATCTCTCACGCACAAAATACACAGAGTACACAAAGTGGCTTTGGATGACCTTTTAGCTTTTGTACTGGAAGGATACCCTTCTCCCCAAGTCCCAATGGCCAGGTATGCAGTCTTACCCCCTCCCACTGGAATGGCAGTTAAGAGTGTCTGATCATGCGTTTGTGTACTGGCGTTGAGCAGACGTCAAGATTCTGTGATCAAGGCAGCAAGCTTCCATGGCACTTCTCCAGTCACGCTGTAAGTCTATCTCAAACCGGTGGCATGTTCTCTGTAATCTTGACCTTTTTGCTCTTCCATGGCCCAATCCAACCTGCATTTTCTTCACTGCTGCTTCAGGGTGACTATGCTTTCATTTCACCACAGCCCCCTTGCAGGACTATGGGGGTTGCATGAAGGCGTACATGGGGCGATTGCTCCTTCGGGTCATAGCACTGCACAGAGTGATGACCCTCTTCTTGTTACAGTGATGCACCATGAAAATGGCCCTCAGTCTTCACAGCGGCCCTGTATGCCATTCAGGTTGTCACAACAGCGCCATAAGGAAGCGGCCATCTTCAGGTCACAACGCTGCACAGGGTGATGGCTCCTCTCTCTATATTTTCTCCAAGTAAAAGTGCAGCACTAAACATAATACAGCAGAAAAGCAGTTCATAAATGAACAGGGAAGGAGGGCATTAGCTAGCAATGGTGCAGCAGGAGCAGTGACACCGGGGTACAAGACCCTGAGGGACCAACTGAACACTTATTGTTCTATTTAAATACTAAATTAGAAGCCAGGAATCCCAATTTCCTTGCTTGACCTAGGGACCATGACACCCTTGCAACACCATTGAAACAGACTGTAGGCAAAGCACCCTACAGTATAGTGTTTTCCCAAATCCACTGCTGCAGGATATGAAATTACATTTCCATGTCTTGGATGTTTTTCAACTGTTTGATAATCTACAGTGAAACAGTTCACATTAAACAGAAAGATCCCTGGGTTTGCCATGCCACTGTTTACTGAATCATCCAGTGCAGGTGTCTCCAACCGGACACCTTCAGTGTAGCTCAGGCCTTGAGTTCATTTTTAAATTAGCACAGAGTCACATTTTCCTTTTAAAGTTATGGGAAGACTGCGTTTATTTTACATTATTATCTTCAGGCAGATAGTAGGGCCTGGTAATGAGCGGTGCTAGAGTCAGATTTATGACCCAGGGCACAGATGTGAAGAAGTAAAGCACTGAGGTATTTAGATCTTAAATAAAAGTCCTTGTCAACTCAATATTGGAGCACGAGAACAAAATGATGTTTATGAATGCTTTTATGTGGGAGGGAGAAAATTTAAATGAATAGTTAACTTAATAATTAAGCTAACTCTTCATTTTAATGTTCTCCCATTATTTTTTATTTTGTTATTTGAACAAATCAGAAACATTACAATCATCAATCAAGATTTAGACGAATGTACAATGGGGAATATATAGTTATACATAACTAGTGAACATTAAAAGTAATAATTCGTTCTAAATTGGACAACTTTAGTTATAGTTAAATTTCAAATTGTTGTATTTACAAAGAGCAAACCTCTTATTCCTAGTGGCCAGTATACACTGTGCCATATGTATAACTCAAAAATACAGTCACTATTATGTTTACTGCCACTATTCTTTTGGTTGGTTTACCTGCAATAAAAAGATCTATTTAAACATTTAAACAAATACAATCATTGTTTTCAAATGGGGGGAATTTTAAGTAAAGAGAAATATTTCTATGAAAAATTGAGTTAATGTTTTTCTCCCCTTTAATTAAGCCAATTACATCTTAGTATTTTATGAAGCATGTTTCTTTACTGTAAATTTCACCTTTTCAAACAAATGGACATGTTTTTTGTTTTTTTATAAATATGGCACTGTGTCTACAGGCCACTGGGTTGAGGATGACTGCTGTTTTTAATATCACACTTTGAAATGGGAGAAAATTTAAATGATGAGTATTGTGGAATCTAAATAAACATAAAGTTAACTCTTCAGTTTAATTTTCTCCCTTTTTAAAATGTCACATATACACAACAGAAGACATCTTGCTCCCAGTGGCCGGTAGACATGGTGTCATATTTATAACTATAAATACAGCCATTTTTTTAAGTGGGAGAAATTCAAAGTGCAGAAAAATGCTTCATAATATGAAAATTTTTGCAGAACATTTTTCTTGATTGTATTTATGTGTTATACATGTAACAGTGCCACATATGGCAAAGGTATGTACTTTGCCAGAAGTACATATGGCACAGGTTCTCATTCACCGATACACATATATCCCGTACATATGCACACAGGATCATGCATGCCCAAAGACCACACTGTCACTGATACACATGGCAGCCTTGTTATGGTGCCCCTAGTCAAAGTAATTGGTTTGAACCAGCATATCTGGCTTTATGGACATTTTGCTTAAAGTCAATTAAGATGGGTGCTGTTGTGTCTGATAACACTGCACAGGTGGCTTGGCCTTCTGTTGCTCACAATAATTTTCAATGATCAAAAGTAGCTCTCACTACAGAAATATTTTGAGACCTCTGTTTTAGAACTTTTATAGTATCAAATCCCAGACAGGTAGTCTGTAAGATAGGTTTTTTTTCATAAATGAGACTTCATGGCCTTGAATTTGCGAAAACTGGATTCCCCAAATACTTTTCTCATCAATATTTGCTTTCCAATGCTCATATCCTTGCATTGCCAGATTTTAACCAAACTCAGTGGAATAGATCAATTTGTTGGTGGTGATTAGGTTTTTCTTTGCTTCTGTGTGAAATATAAGGCTGAAAGACTCAATCTGTCATCACTCTAATAATATGGTAATCTTTAAAATACATTTTTGTGTGTAATTGCATATTTCAATTGGTTAACTTGTTCTATGTATATAATAGTTTGCATAGTGAAGGTAACACTACATTTCTTTGTAATTTGCTGAATTCAGATAAGGAGCTTCATTACTCAAAGTAGCATTTCCCTGTAAATCAAACATCATTCTTTTGACAGTCTCTATGTCCCAGTCATCTGAAACAGAACCTGGAATAATGTAATTCTCGGCAACTTTTATCAGTTAAGGTAATTGTAGTGTCACAGTAGGTCCCATTACCTAGTATGGAACCCTTTCCCAAACTACGCCCAGGATAAACTGTGAAGTTTGCAGTGTAGAAGTCTCTTTGAGCTCTGTGGGATAAAAAAATGTGGCTGTAGTTCATGAACCACAGGTGGTGCAATTGTTCTTGTAGGGAGAAAGTGTCCATTCAGTAGCAGTAGAACAACGACTATCATTGATAGCCACATGATAAAAAGTTCAAAAAGTGATCCGGGCATAGGATCGAGCTGGGATCAGGGACCACATAACCAATGATGGCGGGAAGCAATCTCTGGTGTGAACTGATTGTAGAGTGTTTTAAAAAGTTCTCTGTTTAGTTGGCTTTCGAAAAGACATCACCTCGAATGATGTGGAGTGAGGTGGTAGTTCATAGTAAACCATATAATTGTGTTGAAAAGTAACAAATATAGTAATGCCAGGATCAGATTTGTTTTGGAACTTAATGCTCTGCATAGAATTGGAGTGTGCTCTAATATAACTGGCTGGATACTCAAGCTATTTATGTTACTGTTTTGTTCAAGGGGTAATTCATTCAGAGTAGTGAGGAGTTTAGAGTTTCTACTTTGAATCTCTCTTGGTCTCTGCAATGGTCTGCTGTAGAGGATCTGCCACATGGTGCCTTTTCACTTGGTTGATGGGCATCTATCTGTTTCTCCTTGAACCAAGAAAAAGAGGTAGGATGACGGTTCTTTTGCCTTTTACCCCAAGAACTGGAACAGGTGGTCTGCATGATGGTTCAAAAGCTAGCTTGTTGTGGATTATTTCGCAAACTTGGTCTCCAAGTTTGGGAACTCTCACCTCAGCAGCAGTTATACCCTTTTCTAGACAGGTGGCAGTGGCAGGGTTGACATTCGACAGCTTGTCTCTGACTTCTTGGATACTCTTTAAAACATTCTAATGTTTCTCCGAGTCAAATTTATTCTCATCTGCCACCTTTCCAGGATTATCTAAACCATGCACATACATAAAAACTCAGAAGACAACCTCATATAAAGTGTGGCCTCCCAATATTTATCTAGGGAAGTTATGTAATACTCTCTGGACTCCATACAAATTATGGTACCAACTTACACCTGAACTATTAGTATCCTAGCATTCAAGGTTAGTTTAATTATGCTGTCAGAACGTTGAACTAAACTGTTCAAGACAGCCCTAAATGGATTGCTGAATTGTAGACAAACTCCCAGTCAGACATTGAATTCCTATTCGCCTTATAGGGAAACGAGGACCGTTATCTGAGTGAATATTCTGCCCCTACCACTACAAGACATTGAAAATCCTTTATGTCTGCTGAAGCACATGCATTTCTCTGTGGCCACACCCATAAAACATGTATCGATTGCCACCAATATATATTTATATCAGTTAACAGAACATATTGTTTTTTTTTAATTTAATTTCTTTATTAGATAGAGACCACAGGTACAAAAATAACCATACATTCGATTATAATGAGTTATACAATGCAGGATCGGATCATAGAGATTACAGATATATACAAGATGTTTGAGACTAGAGGACAGCTTATGCTACTGAAAAATAAACCGTTCCCGTATATCATTCATTGCTTGCATTGACAAGATCAGGTCAAAATACCAGCATCAGGTCACCTACATTAAATCCTACCAAGTCACATGCAGATATATGACTGATCAGTTTATATTAAATTGTCCTTAGATGATAATAAAGGAAAAAGAAAAAACAGAAAACAACAAAAAAAAGAACAGAAACCATGTAGGTACACTAGATAGCTTAACCTCACACTTTTTTATGTCCATATATGCCCTAACTGCGCCCCATATTGCCTGCCACAGTGCCTTTTTCCGCCTCCCCTTCAAAATACACAAATTGTATTCAATATTATACATAAAAAGAAAACGAGTTCTCCACATATCAAATGAAGGGGCCTTAGTTTGTAACCACGCTGAGGCAATGCACAACCTTAGCACTGCTGATGCAATGAATATCAAATAACGAGCATCATTACCGTGATCTGTACGCAATCCACCTGTATCTATACCCAACAAAATCTGACTTGTTGAAAGTTGTATAGGAACACCCAGAATCTCAGATAGAAACCCGTTTGTGTGTCTAAACAATTCTGATAATTTCGTGCAAGTACCAAAGATATGCACTACATCAGCATGTAAAGTATTACATCTAAAACACTTTCCATCTGGGTCTCCCCCCCACTTTGCAATTTTATCAGGCGTACGATAAAAATAAAACAAAGTCTTGTAATGTTGTGTCTTCAAGTTGGCGGACATAAATAACCGGCCAGCCAGTACAATCGAAAGCTCCAACGGTATATCAGGGTTCCTTAATCTTTCTTCCCATTTTATTCGGTGTGATTCCAAATCATTGGGCATTGCCTCTATAGTTATTTTATACAATGCCCCGATGCGTGCGCGTTTTTTATTTGCCTCAATAAGAGGATTAGCCACGTTCACTATGTTCAATTTAGTAAGATATTCACGCAGCTGCAGATACTTAAAAAAATGCAGAGTAGACAACTGATATTGTTCCTTCAATTGGGAGAAAGATTTTAACCCATCTGTATTATAGAAATCTCCAACTGTTATTAAGCCTCTTAAGCACCAGTTAACCACTATGCGATCCCAGCAAATACTGGGGTGCAGGATCGGTGCAGTTAATGGGTTATAGATGGACACGCTTCCAATATTATATTGCTTCCTTATTGCCTTCCATGCCTTATACGCAGCAGCAATCACCTTAAACCTTGTGCGCTTGTAATAATTCCAGTCTATGTCGATAAAGAGCCGATTCCTAGCTTCAGCCCCTAAAAGTAAAGAATATATAGAAGGTTGCAGTGCTGGCTCCACAGGTCCCTGACCAGTTAATAAGATATTCATTCGCTGCAGCATACATACATAATAATACAAAAGAAAATCAGGGACTGCCCAGCCACCCACTGCCCTGGGCAGCACCATATATTTCTTAGCCCGTCGCTCTTTCCCCTGAGGCCACATGAACCTCATACAGATTGCTTGCAGTTGTGAAATGAGTGCACAGGTAATCTCTAATGGTAAACATCGGTAAAGATATAACACTTTAGGTAATACCATCATTTTCAAGACGTTGCATCTACCTACCAGTGTCAGATGTAAACATTCTAACTGATCCAGCTGCTTACGGACCCCATGTGTCAGCTTCTGCCAGTTAGCCTCTACCGTGGCCGAGGCTCCAGCGCTAATCTGCACTCCCAAATAAGTAACCACAGCTGAGACTCGTGGATCATCGTAAGACTTAATATTCATACAAAGTATCTGAGTCTTAGCAGTGTTTAATTTATACCCCGATACCGATCCATATAGTCGTGCTAGATTTTCAATTTCAGGCATAGCCATAGTTGGCCTTGGTGAGAGCACGGCTACGTCGTCAGCATGCGCCAATACACGGTACTGCTGAGATTGTATCCTAACTGGAGGCACCCGACTGCTCTTTTATATCATTTTTAAAAAGGATCTATGTACAAAGCAAAAAGCAGGGGCGAGCATGGGCATCCCTGCCTTGTCCCTCGCTGTATTGGCACCACTGCTGATTGAAGCCCCATTACTTTAATCCGTGCGCTAGGTTGTTGGTAGAGCACCTGAATTGATTTAATAAAGTTTGGGCCAAATCCCTGAAGTTTCATCAGGTCCCATAGGAAGGCCCACGACACTTGGTCGAAGGCCTTCTCTGCATCCAGTAATATGAGACTCAGTGGATTCCCCGACACGTTTGCATGATCGGTTAAAGTAATCACCCGGTTAACGTGATCAGTTGTGCCGCGCTTTGGAATAAACCCATGCTGATATATAGAAACCAAAGAGGTTATCTCTTCTGAAAGTCTAGTAGCTAAAATCTTTGAATACACTTTCCCATCTGTATTTAGTAACGAGATAGGCCGATATGAACCTGGTAGGTCCGGCGGTTTTTCCTTCTTGTATGTGGCTAACATGTCCTGTTTAAGAACTTGAAAAAAGGATTTATATATTTCAAGCGGAAGCTTGTCAGGTCCAGCAGCCTTTCCTGCTGGATTTAATAGCCGCTTCCAGTTCAAACATCTCTATAGGGGCCTCCAGAATATCTGCTAATCCTTGATCTAATTTTTGCCAGTCATTTTTCCCAAGAAAGGATAAAGCTCTATTACTGTCATATTCTTCTGCCGTATATAACCGGGCGTAGAATCTTCTAAAAACTTCTAGAATTCCACTCTCAGTTTCTTCATTTTGTCCGGCTTCATTTTTCATACTTTTAATCCGCTGAGCTGCTTCCCTAGTCCGCATTCTCTGAGCCAAACACCTCCCGCTTGCCTCCCCATACTCTTACACCATCTGTCTCCTAGTCTCAAAGGTCTTTGCTGCTTCCTTGCGTCAGTGATTGTTAACTTCAGCTTTAACTCGGGTCACCTCAGCTGATTTATCATAGGTATCCCTATTATGAATGATATATTGAGTCAACAGCTCCTCCGCCTTACCTAAATCCTAATAAAGTTCCTGTAGCTTATTTCGAAGCTGTTTTTGAGCATACAATCCATAGCTGAGCACCTCGCCCCTAAAAGCAGCTTCGAACGTGTCCCAAACTATCCCAACCCCTGCGCTTCCCCTGTTCAAATTAAAGAACTCTAGCACCCAATCCCTCATATATTCTTGAAATTTATCTTCAAGTAATAACTTGCGATCAAAGGAAAATTCACGGGGCTTGCGGGACGGATATGCTATCCGAATAGACAGCACTACTGGCCCATGGTCAGAGGTCACTCGGGGATAGACCTGTATTTGTGCATCGTGAAGCAGATTATGCGAGACTAAGAAATCTAAGCGAAACAGTTTTTGGTGAGGGGCCGAAAAGAAAGTTTATCCGGGATCAGTCTTCCTAAGATAAGCCCATGCATCTGTTAGCCCATGTGCCTTCACCATAAGTCTTAACGCCCTATATACCTTTGGTTTCCTGCCTACATACATATACATATATTGATCACTACCTAATGATCCAGAATGGAGGTTGATATTTAAATCCCCACAAACAATTACAGGAGCCGGCCAGGTCACTAATTCAACATTCAGATGTTCCAGGACTACAGCCTCATCAAAATTTGATCCATAGATGGAGCAGACAGTGCATTCAAAAGTTCCTACCTTACATTCCGTAATTGCCCACCTACCACCAGAACATATTGAACCAATGTGGTCCAAATAAATCACCCTTAAAGGAATGTTGGAGACTGTGAGAGGAGTTGGCAAGAATCTTTTGACAGTGCAAACCTTGATTTGTTTAAATATGTCACACCATCTAACATAATCTCTAGTTTGTTCATATAAACCAGGCCACCAGTAGCATTGCCGTAGCCTAGATATGGTTGTAGTGACCCCTGGGTGGGCAACGGCCAATTCCTTAGGAGCATCTTTGATTATATCTATTCTAGACAGCTTAATAGATCTGTCTCCCACTTCTGGTAGTGCGACTACAGGAGTATACTCTGAATTAAGGGTGTAAGAGTACTTGGGTAGAAAGCATGCAAGCAGCTTTCTACCTTGCTTGGTTGTGTGTATGGCTGTTAAGATATCTGAGTCGATCTGTGTTTGAATTGTGGTAAGGAATGGCATTTTAACAGTCTGAATTGCGGCCTTCAGGGCTAAGTCATTCGCACAGTTCCCTTTGGCTTGAATTCCATCACATTGATGGCCCAAAGTGTGCTTCATATTGATCAGTGGAAGCTTATCTTGCAAGACAGCTACCATCCATCAAAATTGTTTATTTTTGTAGATTTTCTCTTTGAATCTTTGAATGCCAATCTTGCAAGTCAACTTTGTAACCTTGTATACAGAAGGATCAGTTGGACACAATGGGGCATATTTACAAGCCCTTATTGCCACAGGAACGTCACTTTTAACGACGTTCCTGTGGCAATAGGGGCTTCGCCTCTTTTACAGGGCATAGTTAAGCCACTTACCGTGGCTTAACACCGCCTTGTACATAAGGCACCCTTCCCGCTATGCTTAGTGTAAAGGGGTGGGCAATGGGTGTTGCGGTGGGCGTTCCTCTGCAACATCGATTGATTTTGACGCTGCCCCTATTTACAAGGGGGGTGTAAATTGGCGGCCGCACCAAAACTAAGACCAAGGAAAACCTGGTCTTAACATGGTGATACGAGGAGAAAGGCTATATTTCTCCTTTTTTTCTATTTCTATGTGTGTTGCATTGCGCAGCACACATAGAAACAGTAAAACACCATGAATGATTGTTTTTATCTGCAGGAAGGTGTCCCTTTCTGCACATAAACAAACATTAAGAAAATGACGATTTGCAGCTTCTATATGTGCTGCTCAATGCAGCACACATAGGAGTTACAAATCCCCATTTGTGATTGTTCATGTGCAGGAAGGGACATCCCTCAATGCAGGTACCCTAGCAGTATGGTGCAAGGGTGCCTGGGTTGGCGCTGGGCAGCTTAATTGAGCACCAGTGCTAGGGAAAACACAGGGATATGCTGTATCTTTGTAAATACAACACATAATTGAATTTTCAGAATGGCAGAGCCTGGCATTAGCATTTTGTGCTTAACGCCCCATTCCCCCATTCCCTTGTAAATATGCCCCTATGTGTGGGAGCTGACGAGTCAACCTTTTGTAATGTATGTAGCAGGGCATGAAGTTCTGAATGTTGCACAGTGCTGTCACCTAGGAGTTTAGTGTGGGTTTGCTGTGGATGGAATTCACCATCTTTCACTACACCTTTCACCACTGCGCAGGCTGTGGAATACTTACATACTAAAATACTTACATGTTGTTCCTACCGCTGGTTGTGCTGAACCATCCATATAGAATATGCTCTGGTAAGACTCAGTGGGCAAAGCAGTTGGAGTTAGAGTAAAATATTGTTCATTTTGGGGAAAAGCCACTCTACAAAGAGTTGGATGTTACTGAAACTTTACATCCACATCACTTAAAGATGAGCCCCACTGCACCCATCTTGGGTGAAGGGAGCGAACATTATGAATGCTTGCCTTGATGGCTGCCTCTAGTGCTGGTATGGAAAAAAAATATACCGTATTTTCCGGCGTATAAGACGACCCGGCGTATAAGACGACCCCCTACTTTCATGGACAAAATGTAGGTTTCATGATATATTCGCCGTATAAGACGACCCCCACTTCCTAACGTCCTACAGTCCCCTTTCTATCTCCATGGACTGAGGAGATCATGTGGTACTGACGCTCCTCTCCTTCCGATGAGCGTAAGAATTGCGGAAGGAGAGAGAGATCAGCACACGTGGAGGAGCGCCTTGTCTGCCTGGGGGATGTGCAGCTGCAGTCCAGGTTTGGTTCACGGCGCCATTTGTTTTCTTTTAAAGCTTGCGCAGTGTTTGAGTTGCCTCTGGCTGGCGAGGGGCTGATATCGTGTTGCACAGTGCCACCATCGCCTATGTAACGTTCGTACTTCTGCTCTGCTCATTAGCAGCCTGTGGTACCGTAACAGTACCGTAATTTATTTTCAAGACCGCCTACGTTCTTTGTTCTGTGCTGGAGTTCCCTAAGCGGCACCCATTTCAATTGAGACGCGGTCTGACACCTTCGGGTGAAGTCCGCGCTATGTAAAAAATACCGCCATTTTTAGTAACCGGCGTATAAGACGACCCCCGACTTTCCAGAACATTTTAAGGGGTTAAAAAGTCGTCTTATACGCCGGAAAATACGGTAATCATGAGTTTTCCCTACGCCAAATGGCACTCTTCAAAATAGCTGTCGGCACACTTGTAAGAATATGTTAAATGGAATTAAAATATTCTTTGGCTGGGGAATACAAGTGAGATACAATAGAAACAGTGTGAGCCTCATTGTAAATCACATAGGTATAACCTGAGTGACTTGGTGTGACTCTCATACAAATGTTGTTCTTATTGACGCTTCTTTGTAAATACTGAGCGTCTAGCATGTCTGCTTCCTGAGTACGTAAGATATCAATGTTTATGGTGATGTGTCCAATGTTTTGATGAAAACATGGGAGGAATCAAGTCACATAAGGGCTTCACTCCCTTAGAGTACTACGGCAAGTAAGTATGTCCAAAGTTGAAAAATCACAGAAGAGATCACAACTTCTTCAGTGTGTCTTGTAGCACACGTCTGGGGAAAATCAAGGGCTACACCCTTGCCCTCACTGGATAAGTTCTATCCTAGGAAGGTCACCATCAGGTAGGCAATTTTAGATTTTTAGTTAATCAAGCTTGACAAACCTATGGACATAGGTGCTCCCTTATCCCCAGTTGGAGGTAACCATAATTACCACAGATGTCTCCATAGTTATGTAATTATGGTGTATGTGTTTATGAATATTGAAGGAACTACTCAAGGCATACCTGTAAGTTATGATATCAATGTTTGGCACCAACTAGTGTGTAAACTATGACTCTGGCATAGCTCTACAAGATTTGCTGACCCACCCACAGGTGACATGAGTGAACTTGGTCAATGCACCAATACTGCATGTGAAAGGCAGGTTATTGTAGCCCCACAGAATCCCACTTAATACATTTTGTGAAGTAGAATTATTGCTTTTGAGTTACTAATAATCCCTAAAGTGAGATCTGGAGCACAGTTGTACCGCAAACAAACCTATTTTATTCTTTAAAATATCAAACACACAAAAAAATGAATGCACACTTTTAACTGAAAGCACTTATTGCAATACAGTGAACTAATTTCTTAGTACATCTAAAAAAAGCACACAGAATATCATAAAAACAGCAAATAGGCATGTTGTGAACAACAAGAATAAAATGAACATTTCTAACATAGTTAAAATGTTACTTAAAACCTAAAACGTACTTATATGCGCTACTCTAGGAGAGAATAGAAAATAGGACTTGCAATATAGGCTGGGAGAGAAGCAACACAACCTGCGTACCTTGTTGACAGCAAAAGCTGTGATTGTATGTGAGGCATTAAGACAGTGTTTCCTTTGACAGGCAAACACATTACTCAGCAGCGTCATTTCACCTTGCCCCACCCAGTTATCTACATCTCCGGCAGTAGCTTGTGTGATAAACTGAGTGAAGGACCTTTCCTGACAAGTAGTCAAGTGGCAGCCGTTTTATACTATCTGTTCTCAAGGATTCACATTTCTGACATAAGTTCAGCAGTTTCTGACATAACTTTAGGAATTTCTAAAATAGATTATCAGGCATCAAGGTGTGTGTCCCAGACATATCCTGATGATAATACAAGGTAAATGAACGTCAATTTAGACTATACTGTTTT
Organism: Lissotriton vulgaris; assembly: GCF_964263255.1. Classification (NCBI taxonomy): domain Eukaryota; kingdom Metazoa; phylum Chordata; class Amphibia; order Caudata; family Salamandridae; genus Lissotriton; species Lissotriton vulgaris. The sequence goes on from NC_141697.1 coordinate 392,256,815, forward strand.
GGCTATTTGTCTATATTTGCTCCTATTTGACCTTGAGATTGTGATAAGATATGTGTCCCAGACTGATGTTGCATCAGGTGTTTTAGCTATGCCAGTGTCTGAATGACTTTATACTTTCATGGTTCTTGTAAGGATAAGATCAGACAACATCTGCAACAATGGCAGACATGACATTCATTCTGCAGAAATAGAGAAGATGGAGACTCAGTTTGCCTACATTTGAGTTGTGCCTACCCAAGATGGAGCCGGATCTTATGGACTTTACGCCACTGTTACTTTAAAAAAAAATATATAGAACATTAAAAATATTTTCTTCTAGCTATTCACACTATTCAAAAGCTAACCTGCTGTAGACAGACATAGCAGCAAAATGGCTGAATTTTTGGTTTCTACTTGAGCTTTACCTTGTCACCATGTTTTTTTAACTTAAACAGGAAAAAAGGCGGCACTTTATCAAAATCAGCATTGTTAGAGAAAAGTATTTTTATTGTTGTTTATATTTTAGGTAACTGAGTACCACAGTACTTAGAAATACCACAGCACCTATTGATTTTTTTTAAACCAAACAATAAAACTGTAATTTTTTGTTGCTTATTATTGTTTTACTGTTTCTCCTAATTTTTTATTTTTTCTAATTTCAAAAGGTACTGCAGTACTTCCTCGGTAGTACTGTGGTACTCAGTTACCTTATTAAAAATTATGTAGAACAATATAAATGCTTGTCTCTAACTATTAGCATTTCTTTAAAGTGCCTTAGGTCTTCCTATACTGTTAAAACATAGTAACGTCTATCTCAGGTCCAAACCCAGAACACAACCAAAATGTGGTCTAAACAATATTGCTGCATTTTACATTTGTAAGGGGAGTCATTAGCCAATTATACTGTGTTTTGTCATCGGCCCAATATATCACTAAGTTTTTGTCATTTATTACTATAAAACTACTAAATAAATTGTTATCATATAGCGAAAAGTATCCTTTCAAGATCTATATTCTTGCCAAAATCTGGTAAGCTGTTTAAACACTATGTGCCAGTAAAATGTCTACAGAAAATGCAATGGTGGAAAAACATGTTTTGGGACCACCGTTTTTTATTTGCCCCACTTTAGCTAATCACCACAGAATTGTGCATCTTCAGTCAATATAAAAAAAGGAATGGGGCAGCAAAGTTTCATGGAGATTCGTCAAATGTTGGCAAAATATTCCCAAGCGAAAATAAATCTGAGGAATTCCTATCTCTCACAGTCCTAATTATAACTACAGAGTGTCTACCAGCACTCTGTATAATATGTGTATATATATATATATATATATATATATATATATATATATATATATATATATAAAACACATCAAAGTTGCCCTTGAGGAGAGTCTCACCCCTGTAGACACACAGCAAACTCACAGGCGGTAGTGCAGCCAGCCAACACCTCGCATTTCCAAATTGCCATACGCGTTTCGAGCGCAAGCTCTTGATCACTGGCATGAGATGACAGAAACACAGGTTAGCGTGGAACACCCATTTATTTGACCATACGAGCCTGGGGCAATATTTTTCTGGACTACTTCTACCAGCATGCCCCGCAAACACGCCCACTGGGGCGGGACTCAAAATCAAATAAATGGGTGTTCCACGCTAACCTGTGTTTCTGTCATCTCATGCCAGTGATCAAGAGCTTGCGCTCGAAACGCGTATGGCAATTTGGAAATGCGAGGTGTTGGCTGGCTGCACTACCGCCTGTGAGTTTGCTGTGTGTCTACAGGGGTGAGACTCTCCTCAAGGGCAACTTTGATGTGTTTTATGTATAGCGGCTCGCTCGGTCGCGGAGAGTCCCCGACGCTGGAAGGCGTATCACGAGTGCTGAAAACTATCGGCACTTACGAGACCTGTCGAGCCTCACTCACATAGACATTGGGTATGCGGAACAGCAGACGCTTTCAGCAGTTCTCCTAACAAGGAACTATATTTTAATGAGAACAGGACACAAGCCACTTGGATAGAGAACCATACGAGCCTGGGGCAATATTTTTCTGGACTACTTCTACCAGCATGCCCCGCAAACACGCCCACTGGGGCGGGACTCAAAATCAAATAAATGGGTGTTCCACGCTAACCTGTGTTTCTGTCATCTCATGCCAGTGATCAAGAGCTTGCGCTCGAAACGCGTATGGCAATTTGGAAATGCGAGGTGTTGGCTGGCTGCACTACCGCCTGTGAGTTTGCTGTGTGTCTACAGGGGTGAGACTCTCCTCAAGGGCAACTTTGATGTGTTTTATGTATAGCGGCTCGCTCGGTCGCGGAGAGTCCCCGACGCTGGAAGGCGTATCACGAGTGCTGAAAACTATCGGCACTTACGAGACCTGTCGAGCCTCACTCACAGAGACATTGGGTATGCGGAACAGCAGACGCTTTCAGCAGTTCTCCTAACAAGGAACTATATTTTAATGAGAACAGGACACAAGCCACTTGGATAGAGAACCATACGAGCCTGGGGCAATATTTTTCTGGACTACTTCTACCAGCATGCCCCGCAAACACGCCCACTGGGGCGGGACTCAAAATCAAATAAATGGGTGTTCCACGCTAACCTGTGTTTCTGTCATCTCATGCCAGTGATCAAGAGCTTGCGCTCGAAACGCGTATGGCAATTTGGAAATGCGAGGTGTTGGCTGGCTGCACTACCGCCTGTGAGTTTGCTGTGTGTCTACAGGGGTGAGACTCTCCTCAAGGGCAACTTTGATGTGTTTTATGTATAGCGGCTCGCTCGGTCGCGGAGAGTCCCCGACGCTGGAAGGCGTATCACGAGTGCTGAAAACTATCGGCACTTACGAGACCTGTCGAGCCTCACTCACAGAGACATTGGGTATGCGGAACAGCAGACGCTTTCCGCAGTTCTCCTAACAAGGAACTATATTTTAATGAGAACAGGACACAAGCCACTTGGATAGAGAACCATACGAGCCTGGGGCAATATTTTTCTGGACTACTTCTACCAGCATGCCCCGCAAACACGCCCACTGGGGCGGGACTCAAAATCAAATAAATGGGTGTTCCACGCTAACCTGTGTTTCTGTCATCTCATGCCAGTGATCAAAAGCTTGCGCTCGAAACGCGTATGGCAATTTGGAAATGCGAGGTGTTGGCTGGCTGCACTACCGCCTGTGAGTTTGCTGTGTGTCTACAGGGGTGAGACTCTCCTCAAGGGCAACTTTGATGTGTTTTATGTATAGCGGCTCGCTCGGTCGCGGAGAGTCCCCGACGCTGGAAGGCGTATCACGAGTGCTGAAAACTATCGGCACTTACGAGACCTGTCGAGCCTCACTCACAGAGACATTGGGTATGCGGAACAGCAGACGCTTTCAGCAGTTCTCCTAACAAGGAACTATATTTTAATGAGAACAGGACACAAGCCACTTGGATAGAGAACCATACGAGCCTGGGGCAATATTTTTCTGGACTACTTCTACCAGCATGCCCCGCAAACACGCCCACTGGGGCGGGACTCAAAATCAAATAAATGGGTGTTCCACGCTAACCTGTGTTTCTGTCATCTCATGCCAGTGATCAAGAGCTTGCGCTCGAAACGCGTATGGCAATTTGGAAATGCGAGGTGTTGGCTGGCTGCACTACCGCCTGTGAGTTTGCTGTGTGTCTACAGGGGTGAGACTCTCCTCAAGGGCAACTTTGATGTGTTTTATGTATAGCGGCTCGCTCGGTCGCGGAGAGTCCCCGACGCTGGAAGGCGTATCACGAGTGCTGAAAACTATCGGCACTTACGAGACCTGTCGAGCCTCACTCACAGAGACATTGGGTATGCGGAACAGCAGACGCTTTCAGCAGTTCTCCTAACAAGGAACTATATTTTAATGAGAACAGGACACAAGCCACTTGGATAGAGAACCATACGAGCCTGGGGCAATATTTTTCTGGACTACTTCTACCAGCATGCCCCGCAAACACGCCCACTGGGGCGGGACTCAAAATCAAATAAATGGGTGTTCCACGCTAACCTGTGTTTCTGTCATCTCATGCCAGTGATCAAGAGCTTGCGCTCGAAACGCGTATGGCAATTTGGAAATGCGAGGTGTTGGCTGGCTGCACTACCGCCTGTGAGTTTGCTGTGTGTCTACAGGGGTGAGACTCTCCTCAAGGGCAACTTTGATGTGTTTTATGTATAGCGGCTCGCTCGGTCGCGGAGAGTCCCCGACGCTGGAAGGCGTATCACGAGTGCTGAAAACTATCGGCACTTACGAGACCTGTCGAGCCTCACTCACAGAGACATTGGGTATGCGGAACAGCAGACGCTTTCAGCAGTTCTCCTAACAAGGAACTATATTTTAATGAGAACAGGACACAAGCCACTTGGATAGAGAACCATACGAGCCTGGGGCAATATTTTTCTGGACTACTTCTACCAGCATGCCCCGCAAACACGCCCACTGGGGCGGGACTCAAAATCAAATAAATGGGTGTTCCACGCTAACCTGTGTTTCTGTCATCTCATGCCAGTGATCAAGAGCTTGCGCTCGAAACGCGTATGGCAATTTGGAAATGCGAGGTGTTGGCTGGCTGCACTACCGCCTGTGAGTTTGCTGTGTGTCTACAGGGGTGAGACTCTCCTCAAGGGCAACTTTGATGTGTTTTATGTATAGCGGCTCGCTCGGTCGCGGAGAGTCCCCGACGCTGGAAGGCGTATCACGAGTGCTGAAAACTATCGGCACTTACGAGACCTGTCGAGCCTCACTCACAGAGACATTGGGTATGCGGAACAGCAGACGCTTTCAGCAGTTCTCCTAACAAGGAACTATATTTTAATGAGAACAGGACACAAGCCACTTGGATAGAGAACCATACGAGCCTGGGGCAATATTTTTCTGGACTACTTCTACCAGCATGCCCCGCAAACACGCCCACTGGGGCGGGACTCAAAATCAAATAAATGGGTGTTCCACGCTAACCTGTGTTTCTGTCATCTCATGCCAGTGATCAAGAGCTTGCGCTCGAAACGCGTATGGCAATTTGGAAATGCGAGGTGTTGGCTGGCTGCACTACCGCCTGTGAGTTTGCTGTGTGTCTACAGGGGTGAGACTCTCCTCAAGGGCAACTTTGATGTGTTTTATATATATATATATATATATATATATATATATATATATATATATATATATATATATATATATATATATATATATATATATATATATATATTTATTTATTTATATATATATATACCTCCCTAGTAGGTAGGTATAGTTAGGACCTAGTTTCCGTAAAAAAAAAGTTTTTTGACTTACCTATAACTTTGGTGCCGTTTGACGAATCTTCACTAAATATTGCCACAAAGTGTGTTCTGATTTTAGTTGTTCATGGAAAGTTTTAGGGTGATCAATCAGGTGGGGGTCAAGAAAAAGGTCAATTTCCTATGTTAATTCCCATAGAGATTCTAGACATGACTGCAGCCCAAACCGCTGGACGGAATTACACCAAATTTGGCAGAAAGGTAACTCTTGGTCCAGAATGTGCCCTTTTTGTTATTAGGTGTAAATCCATTCAGTAGTTTTGGAGATAATATAGAAAATCCACATTACAATGACTCTCAATTGTTCAGCCTTTTTGTAAAGTTGAAAATCTGGTAGTGCATGCCCTCTCTTGTCTTTTGGTTGCCATAACAATTTAAAGTGTAATCAGGCTCTCTTGTTTTGCCAACGTAATTGGGTTATCATGGTTCGGAGGGTCAGCAAATAGGACCTGTCAAGCTCTATGGTTAGGCTGTGGAAGAGGTGGAGAACGTTCTGCGGTACCGTCATCTTTATAGCATGTATTCTGCTGAGCCAGGATAGGTATATTGGAGCCCATCTTTTGAAGTCAAACCGCAGCTGATGCAAGATTGGGGAAAGGTTAGCCTGGTACATTTAACAGAAGGTAAAAACCTCTTTAATTTTCTGTTGGATGCCAAAAAATAACACTAGATGAATTACCAGGGGAGTTCCATCTCATTTCTCTTAATGAACACTTTCCTAATGATATCCATGCCTCAAGCACATTTGTTCACAGCTGTGCTCTGAATACCATAGACTGATTTTAATATAGTACAAAGAAAGGAAAGTAACAATAGTCTAAACATATATTTTACCTTATATAAAGATGGGGCTGCATTTTGAACTTGATCCTTCTGTTTAATACCCTTAGCAATTATGCAGTAAATGTTCAATCATCAAAAATTCAAAATAGAAAATATGCACTTCTTAAGATACACTCCTAATAGTGCGATGTCAAAAGCTTACAGTTATTTGTAATGGACAATTTCTGCTCATGGTATTCATATACTAGCTGATAAAATACACAACTGCTGTCAGGCATTTGGGAAACAGGATATGGAAAATTCGGAACTCAAGATATATGAAAAATAACAATGAAAGGCTTAATTCAAACTGCAATTGTGCTAAAATAATGAAAATGTTGTGGAGAATTTTAAAGACATATGTTTTATCTTAAATGCCTAGTCTCTATTCTCCTGCGGTTGCATTTCTATTTCCTTATTGAGGCACAAGGACAGATTATTATTAATTTGAAATAATTCAAGTCATTGATAAGTTCATTTGCATTTATGTTTTTATAATAATGTAGCGATGTGTATTAAATATAATATATTTGTATATGGTAATTCATATAGTCATATATTTGTTTGAACTTTTTATGCTTAGAAAGTGCCATAATAGGTTTAACATTAGCATGCAAATGAATTCTCACGTTCTTTCTATCACGTCATGAACAAGTTGGTTGATTTTTCAAAATAAATGGATCTAATGATATAACTCGATTGTACAGAGTTATAATGGGGAGAAAGCAGATCTTTATTTCTAGGGTAAGCAAAAAAACACAGTATTTCTCCGTGAAACTCTACCAAGGCTATTGTTTTATTTCAATCTGTCTACAGAGACAAAATGTAGCCTTGTGCTGGAGACAAGTGGCTGGACCAGAAAATAAATGAAGCTCAGTTACACATGTCTAATAACAATATCAGAATATTGCACTTTCACAGATTCACATTCTTTTAATGATAGGATTAGGTATGGAGGGATCAATAAAAAGAATTATGTTTATTGTTTTCATAATTTTTTTTCAGTGCTTCTGGTAACATTTTGATATCTGACAATGTATTGTTACAGTATTGCCTCAATTATGTCCATAATACATATATGATGGGCTGTGTTTTTTGTTAGATAAAATAACTCCTCAAAACATCATCAGACAATTATGTCTGTGGCCCTGACAGTATTTTGGGTTGTACACTCCCTCATAGGCAGAGCACCTATGTCCTTTTCTTGGATAAGAAGTATAGAATGTTATAATTCCTCCAGCTTGGAGAGAAGCAGTGCTAAGACCTTTTATAAAAAGGGAGCATAAAATGACCCAGCTAGTCACAGGTTGATTTCATTATTATATATGTTGGTAAAGGTGTTTTAAAGGCTAGTTTTTGTAAGGTTGAAATCCATGGTTGAAGTTAAAAATAGAATTCCAGTCTAGGATTTAGTGGAATAACTCAATAATGGAATAGTGTTGCATCCTTCAGGAGGTTACCCAAAGGTTACTCAATTAACAGGGTCTCGTGTTTTGTTGCTTTGTAGACTTTTGGGAAGCAATTGATTTGGTTGATCACTCTCTCTTCTGAGCAAAGCTGAAAGAAGGGAACATACAGGGGCCAGATTACACATACGGCGGACTTTTCTTGTGTGCGCCTTGGCGCACCTTTAACCACATGGCTGCTGCGGGGATTTTTGCGCTGTGCTGGTGATTCATATTTTCCATTATTCATGACGAGCTCAGCTCGTCATCAGCACACGACACCCGTGGGTGATGACGAGCTGAGCTCGTCATCAGCATCGAAAGGGTTAAATACGTGCCATGTGCACAAACTAGGCAAGTGTATACATTGAATGTGCTGCCCACAGGACAGATGCAAATGTGTGCTGCACTTGCAGGCTAACTTGTCAAGTTAAATACAGTGCATCTGCTTCAAAGCTGCTCCATTTTTCTCTGTGCACGTGGCAACTCGCTTCCACTCTAAAGATGGATTAGCTATCCCTTTGCAGGCAGGTCCAGTGAGGGACTGCACTGGCCTGCAAGGGGATGTCAGGGGTGCCCATAGGCCCCGTTTCCTCCCTCCAGAGGGCTGCCATCAGGGGCGCACTGACAGTACGCCACCGTTGCGTGTCACACTGTCTCTGGCTCTGTGAGAAGCGGTCGCTCCCCATGCTCCCTGCCTGGATATCGTAGCGCTTGGCTCTCACTGCTTGCCTGTAAAGAATATTGGTGCCTGGGTATCGTAGCGCTTGTTCGCATTACTTGCAAAGATCTTGTGCCTGCTATTGTCCTCTGCTCGCATTTAATTAGTGGAAGTTATTTCACTGCTCGCATTTTTTATCTGTGCAACCTGACTGTCGAAGCGCTCGCATTGCTGGACTTTTAAATTTATAATTATTGCCTGATTGTGCATTGTGCTGGTACCACTGCCCTTAGCGTCATTCATCTCTGTGCCCCAGTCTCATCCTGTTTCAGTTTTGCTTTCACTGCCATTTTGTTTGTTGTGCCTCGTAGCCAGCCTCTCCACCCCGCTCCCGCCTCCCAGCTGCTTCTCCCTCGCTCCGCCCCCCCACTATCCACTTATGACAGATGCTTTTGCGTGCAGTGTTCACGCGCAGCGGTCGCGTCCCATGCCCGCCGAAGGTGCGCCAAAGGTAAGCCCGTCCACGCCCATCCGTGCCTGGACCGCGCCCAGAGCCAGACCCCCTGGCCCCCGCAAAACCCACTCCACCCGCATAACGTACGACGCCGCAACCCTCTCAGCCCTTAACCCCAGCCGACCACCAAACTGCTACCAAGCCGTCCCAAGACACACCCATGGACCCTTCTCCTGCCACTCCTGCAAGTTCGATTGCATCAGGAACCGCACCAAATCCACAAACTCCAAACAGAGATCCGACACTAACCACCTGAAATGTATCCTGCTCAACACCCGCTCGGTCCACAGACACGCCATGGACCTTTGGAACCTACTCGACACCACATCGCCGGACGTCGCATTCCTTACAGAAACCTGGATGAACGCCTAATCAGCACCCGACATTGCCATAGCCATCCCGGACGGCTACAAGATCATCCGAAAGGACCGCGCCAACCAAACAGGAGGAAGCATCGCCATCGTCCATAAGAACACCATCCGCATCACGGCCAGTTCCGACAATAACCTCGCAGCCGCCGAACACCTTCACTTCCAGATCCACACCGACCCCAAGACCACACTCAGAGGCACCCTCATCTACAGGCCACCAGGACCCCGCACACAATTCAGTGAAGACATCACTGACTTCATCAGCCCACACGCCCTCCCCTCCGAGGACTACATTCTACTGGGAGACCTCAACTTCCACCTGGAAAAGAACAACAACAACAGCACCACCACCCTTCTGGACAACCTCGCCAACCTCGGACTCAAACAACTTGTTGACACCCCCACCCACTATGCCGGGCACACGCTCGACCCAATCTTCACCTCCAGCAAGCACATCTCCTTCAATCACACCACAGCTCTCCATTGGACAGACCACAGCTGTGTCCACTTCAACTACAAAAACAACACGACCCACAACCACCCACAACCAATTCCCCGAAGAAACTGGAACAAAATTACCACCGACCAGCTCTTCACATCGCTTCACCAAAACCCTCCTGCCAAATCATCTGACCCAAACCAAGCAGCCACCAACCTCACACAATGGATCACCCACAGCGCCGACGAACTAGCACCCTTGAAAAACCATAAAATCAAGCAAGGTAGCAAAAAAGCCCCCTGGTTCAACGATGACCTTAAGAAATCCAAGAAGTTCTGTCGCACCCTCGAGAAAGCTTGGAGAAAAAACCCAACCACTGACAACCTGGCCACCTTCAAGAACGCCACCCGCAAACACCACCAACTGATCCGATCCACCAAGAAATCAGCATTCAAGGATCGACTTGACAACAACGCCCACAACAGCAAGGAACTATTCAACATCGTCAAAGAATTTACCAACCCCACCAACGACATCACTCCCTCCCAAGACCTCTGCGACTCACTAGCCTCATTCTTCCACAAAAAAATCGCCGACATACATAACAGCTTTGAAAACCAGCCCGGAGACCAGTCCATTCCACCCACCTCCGAACCAAATCCCCCCTCTAACAACCTTTGCGCCTGGAACCCAATCACCACTGAAGACACCATCCGCCTGATGAACTCCATCCACTCAGGATCGCCAACCGACCCATGTCCTCACCCCATTTTCAACAAAGCAGATTCCATTATCGCACCCCATCTCCGAGACGTCATCAACTGCTCCCTCAACTCCGCTACCTTCACGGAAAGCTGGAATCATGCCGAACTCAGCGCCCTTCTGAAGAAACCCACAGCAGACCCCACTGAACTTAAGAACTACCGCCCCATCTCGCTCCTCCCATTCCCTGCCAAAGTCATTGAGAAAGCCGTCAACAGTCAGCTCGCCGCCTTCCTCGAATCCAACAAATCCCTCGACCCTTCACAGTCCGGCTTCCGAGCCAAACACAGCACCGAGACCGCCCTCATCGCAGCAACAGACGACATTCGAACACTACTGGACAACGGAGAAACAGTTGCCCTCATCCTACTTGACCTCTCCGCAGCCTTCGACACAGTCTGTCATAGCACCCTCATACATCGCCTCAGCAACGTCGGAATACAAGGAAAAGCATTGGACTGGATCATCTCGTTCCTCGCCGGAAGAACCCAGAGAGTCCGCCTCCCCCCTTTTAGATCAGAGGCCACCGAAGTCATCTGCGGCGTTCCACAAGGATCATCGCTCAGCCCCCCCCTCTTCAACGTCTACATGAGTCCCCTCGTATCCATCGCACGCCAACACAACCTCAACATCATCTCCTAAGCAGACGACACCCAGCTGATCCTCTCCCTCACCAAAGACCCAAACTCCGTCAAAACCAACTTACACGAAGGAATGAAAGAAGTAGCCGAGTGAATGAAGAACAGCTGTTTAAAACTGAACTCGGACAAAACGGAATTCCTCATCTTAGGTCCATCCCCCTCTGCCTGGGACGACTCATGGTGGCCACCGGTCCTGGGAACCGTACCCATACCTACGGACCACGCACGTAACCTGGGCTTCATCCTGGACGCCTCCCTCTCGATGACCAGACAAGTCAATACCGTCTCATCATCATGCTTCAACATCCTACGCATGCTCAAATAAATCTTCCGTTGGATCCCCACCGAAACAAGAAAGACGGTCACCCACGCACTAGTCACAAGCCGACTGGACTACGGAAACACCCTTTACGCCGGAACCACAGCCAAACTACAGAAAAAACTCCAACGCATCCAAAACGCCTCAGCCAGACTCATCCTAGACATCCCCCGCTAAGCTCACATTTCCGGTCACCTGAGAGACCTCCACTGGCTCCCCGTCAACAAGAGAATAACGTTCCGTCTCCTCACCCATGTACACAAAGCCCTCTACGACCTAGGACCCGAATGGCTCAACACGCGCCTGTCCTTTTACACCCCCACCCGCCAACTACGATCGTCCAATCAAGCCCTCGCCGCAATTCCGCGCATCCATAGATCCACCATGGGGGGAAGATCCTTCTCCTAATTAGCGGCCAAAACCTGGAATTCTCTCCCCACCCACCTCCGCCTTACACAGAACCACCTCTCCTTCAGAAAACAACTAAAAACTTGGATATTCGATAAGTAAAGTACCCCCCTCCCTCAAGCGCCTTGAGACCCTCTGGGTGAGTAGTGTGCTATACAAATATTGAACTTGAACTTGTGCCTTCGGACAGTTTCTTTGCCTTTGGGGGCGCATCCATAATACTGCGCAGGTGAAGAGGTAAAGAGAGTCCCTCATTTGCATGGGACCATGCCCCCCTGCAAATGAGAAAACGCCCTCTTGAGATAGCGCTACATGTGCACCAGCGCTATGTGTATCACAAAAGGGGCCGTACAACTGTCTGCGGCCCCTTCTGTAATGCAAAAGTGCCCCAGGGGTGCATAAAGAGGGCAAAAAGGCCCATTGCAGCCCGGGGTATTTTCTACAATACGGCCGGGGTATGAGACTTTCTTTCAGTAGGCCAAATGTAAACTCCATAATTGAGCAGATTTGTCTGTGTGCACTATTATATCTTCCTTTCATCAGACCCCAGGGCGATTTCTGTAATACAGCCCCAGCTTGGCTCTTGTCTGCAATACTATTGTTATGCTGTGATAATTGGGCACAAGTGGAAGCATCAGATATTGGGAGATTTTCTAAGCAGAGTCCAACTCTGAATAGCGTTAAACCGGGCTGCCTACTGGCCACTAGTTTATTTAGCTTCCTTATTGCACATTTAACTTACTATGTTGCTTTGGCTAAGTCTTATCGCCCAAAGGTAGGATGTGAGCATGTGGGTTGCCTCACTTTTGCAGACGATTTTGGGCTGAATGAACTCAAACCTATCGCACTGCAAAGGAAAATAGACTGATGACAAAAATGTTACCTGTCCAATAAATTACTATTATTTAATACAATAATGTGATTATGGGAGGAGGAAGCGGAGCTCCCATTGGTAGTTAAATAATAAAAAGTTGGGATTTTTGATAATTACATATAGATATGTCAGTCACAACCACTTTTTCTCGGTCTCTGCAGTTTAAACAATTAAAATCAAAGACCTTTGTTGAGCTCACAGGCTTATTTATCTATCGATTTGGTGGGCTATCCAAAAAAACACAACGATTGAGGGAAAACTCACTGCAATGGTTTACATGGGAGTGAAATCCTACTTTTGAATTGTAAAATATACTACTCTGCTACTCAGGAGGTGATTGTACATTGGATGCTGGGCTTACTATTATGTGAAATGGTATATGCAATAAGATTAGAGCTAGAGATGTTTTATTTGTCAGCTTACAAGTGAACATATTTCTTATAAAAATGAATGAGTGCTAATACCACAAGACGATCAGTACTTTGTTTAGATATAATTATATAATGTGAAAATAAATTATCTAAGTCTCTTATTTTAAGGATAGATAAATTAACTCAAGATGGAAATATTGTTAGAGGCTTGGCCATAATATAGGATAATTGGCACTAAATTAATTGTTCATGTCTAAAACGGAGGGAGATCAACTTTCAGTATTTAGAGAGTAAAATGTCAATAACCTCACTAGCAAATATTAGGGGTTTAACAAGAATACATGTAACAGTGATGAATGACTGTCTCCTCGGATTAGAAAGAAACCGTTATGGAGGAGAATGGCGATTCTCCAATTAGCGTACAGAACGATTCTTGATTGCATTAAAAACAATGGAGGCTAACATCATGCATACACCTTTTATTGCATGAACCTTTTATTGCTGCTCCAAAATGCAGGTCTTTAAAGAACATTATTTCATCATAAACAAACATTTCAAGTTGGAATTTTCAAAAGAATATATAAGACGACGTCATATAAGCACATTCCTCTTTAGGCTGCAATAAAACATAAGATGCTCCTTAGGTTTGACAGAAAAATATGCTTACTGCAAAGAATTATCTGAAAGAAAGAAAACAAAGTGAACTGAAAGTCTCAATAAAGTAAACAACCATTTCAATCTGTAAAGTATTCAAATTAAGATATAGTAACATAAACCAAGTCAACAAAATCAAGTTAATACAATTTAAAAATCAACAAATTGGGAGGGGTGGGTGAGATAATGTTAACCTATATTGTCTGCTATTTGGCAAATCGCCATTTCATTACAAGGCTGGTTATTATGTTTAAAGCTCTCTAGCACCAGACAAGTCTGACACCTTTAGAATCTCATCAAGTGTACCACCTGCCCTAAAGACTTTAATAGCCATCGCACCCCTGGAGGACTGAGTGTCGAATTTGAATGAGTGAATTCCAGACGCTGACATCACTGCTCTTGCCCACAGTGAAACTGTAGCTGTTGATACTGCCACGTAGGATATGAATAATGGATCATCTCCATTTGCTCTGAATTCCAACATTCTTTGCTCATAAACTCTCTTGCAACTCACAACATACAGTGTCTTATAGTCCTTGAAAAATGGTAGAAATGTTTTTCAGACATGGTTTTGGTCCTCTTCCAAATATCAAAATGGACTCCATCTGGAGAACAAAATGTATTGCAACCCTCTAGAGCAGAGGTCTTCAAACTTTTTGATGTCGAGACCCCCTTGTAAAACCTTTTTAGGCGTAAGGACCCCCTTCCGACAAAAGTTTCTAGAAACTGGTACTCCTCATCATCAACTTTTGACAACCATAAATGCACCTGTTAGACCTCATCACATCCCTCCATCATTCATCCACCCACACTTTCACACATCCATCCATCCACCCTTTCCTCCTTCCATACATACATCCATCCTTCATCCATCCACCCTTTCATCCTTCCATCCATACATCCATCCTTTACCCATCCACCCTTCCTTCCATCCACCCATCATTTATCCACCCACCTTTTCACACATTCATCCATCATTCATCCATGCAACCTTTTATCCATTCATACATCCATCCACCCTTTCATCTTCCCATCCATACATCCATCCTTTATCCATCCACCCTTTCATCCTCCCATCCATACATCCATCCTTCATCCATCCACCCTTTCATCCATCCATTCACCCACCCTTTCATCCATCCATCTACCCATCATTCATCCCCCCACCTTTTCACACATCCATCCATACATCCTTCATCCGTCCATCCTTTCATCCTTCAAGCCATACAACTATCCTTCACCAATCTATCCTTCATCCATCCACCGTTTCATCCTTCCATCCATACATCTATCATCCATCCACCCTTTCATCCATCCATTCACCCATCATTCATCCACCCATCTTTTTACACATCCATCCATCCATCATTCATCCATCCACCCTTTCATCCATCCATCCTTCATCCACCACCCTTTCATTCTTCCATCAATACATCTATCCTTCACCAATCTATCCTTCATCCATCCACCCTTTCATCCTTCCATCCATACATCCGTCATTCATCCATCCACCCTTTCATTCATCCATCCACTCATCATTCATCCACCCACCTTTTCACACATCCATCCATCCATACATCCATCATCCATCCATTCACCCATCCTTTACCCATCCACCCTTCCTTCCATCCACCCATCATTCATCCATCCACCTTTTCACACATCCATCCATCATTCATCCATGCAACCTTTTATCCGTTCATACATCCATCCACCCTTTCATCCTCCCATCCATACATCCGTCCTTCATCCATCCTCCCATCCATACATCCATCCTTCATCCATCCATCCACCCTTTCATCCTCCCATCCATACATCCATCCTTCATCCATTCACCCTTTCATCCATACATCCATCCTCCCACCCTTTCATCCATCCACCCATCATTTGTCCTCCCACCTTTTCACACATCCATCCATCATTCATATATGCAACCTTTTATCCATCCATACATCCATCCACCCTTTCATCCTCCCATCCATACATACATCCAGCCTTCATCCATCCACCCTTTCATCCTCCCATTCATACATCCAACCTTCATCCATCCACCCTTTCATCCTCCCATCCATACATACATCAATCCATACATACATCCATCCTTCATCCATCCACCCTTTCATCCTCCCATCCATACAACCATCCTTCATCCATCCACCCTTTCATCCTTCCATCCATACATCCATCATTCAACCATCCACCCTTTCATCCATCCATTCATCCATCCATTCACCCATCATTCATCCACCCATCTTTTTACACATCCATCCATCCAGCATTCATCCATCCACCCTTTCATCAATCCATCCTTCATCCGTCCACCCTTTCATTCTTCCGTCCATACATCTATCCTTCACCAATCTATCCTTCATCCATCCACCCTTTCATCCTCCCATCCATACATCCATCCTTCATCCATCCACCCTTTCATCCTCCCATCCATACATCCATCCATCCATCATTCAACCATCCACCCTTTCATCCATTCATTCATCCATCCATTCACCCATCATTCATTCACCCATCTTTTTACACATCCATCCATCCATCATTCATCCATCCACCCTTTCATCAATCCATCCTTCATCCGTCCACCCTTTCATTCTTCCATCCATACATCTATCCTTCACCAATCTATCCTTCATCCATCCACCCTTTCATCCATCCATTCACCCTTCATTCATCCACCCATCTTTTTACACATCCATCCATCCATCATTCATCCATCCACCCTTTCATCAATCCATCCTTCATCCGTCCACCTTTCATTCTTCCATCCATACATCTATCCTTCACCAATCTATCCTTCATCCATCCACCCTTTCATCCTTCCATCCATACATCCATCATTCATCATCCACCCTTTCATCCATCCATTCACCCTTCATTAATCCACCCATCTTTTTACACATCCATCCATCCATCCACCCTTTCATCCATCCATCCTTCATCCGTCCACCCTTTCATTCTTCCATCCATACATCTATCCTTCACCAATCTATCCTTCACCAATCTATCCTTCATCCATGCACCCTTTCATCCTTCCATCCATACATCCATCATTCATCCATCCACCCTTTCATCCATCCATTCAACCTTCATTCATCCACCCATCTTTTTACACATCCATCCATCCATATTCATCCATCCACCCTTTCATTCATCCATCCACTCATCATTCATCCACCCACCTTTTCACACATCCATCCATCCTTCAGCCTTTCATCTATCCATCCACTCATCATTCAGTCACCCACCTTTTCTGTGCCTCTCTCATGGAGGGGGGGGGGGTCAGTATCTCTCTGCGTCGTCGTCCTTCTTCTTTCCCGCTCATGGGAGGGCATCTCTGTGCCTCCCTGCTGGGGGCGGGGGACGTGTCACGGGACCCACAGCTCCAGGTGCGCAACATCCATTGAACTCAAAGGGCTAAACTACAGCCACTCGCCCAGCCCCCCCCCCTCCAGCTCCCCCCAGCTCGTGTATGTGAGCCCGGCTGAAACAGCTTCAGGGACACACACACACACAGTCACACCCAAGTACTTGACAGGTCTTTAAAAGACCTTTTACTTGTTAATGAGGCATTGATGTTTTTCACACCTCGGTGTAAATTAGGCCTCCTCCGTGAGCACCCTCGATCAGCCCGACGCCAGGAACTGCACTCTGCAGAATTTGTCTGCGACCCCCTTCCCAGGACTCCACGACCCCCCTGGGGGTCGCGCCCCACAGATTGAAGACCGCTGCTCTAGAGCCAAAATATTCACAAACCAGATTAACATTCCATAAAGGGTCAGAGTGAGTCCTAGGTGACCATTTAAGCCTTATTCCCTTCATCACTTTGGGGACCAAAGGATCACTGCCATAGCAAAATTGTTCACTGAGGAATGTCCTGCTGAGACACCTGATCTGTTACAAAATAAGTGTTCTAAAGGACAAATCTGAATTGAGCAGCAAATGTACTGCAGGAGCCTCCACTGGATCCCAATTCCTCCCCAAGCAACAACCACACTACTTTCTCCAAACTCCTCTGTACTTTTTCCTGGTACCTGGTGCCCATGACTCGTCTCTCCTTAATGTCCTACTAAAAGCCTGGATTCACTGGTATCAAACATGGAATTTCTACTGCTAGGTCCATTACCCCAAGGAACCATACTTGTGAGGTCAAAAACATAGTGACTAGAACAATGCTGCATCTTTCTCTTCGAACCTTTAACAACACTCAGTGAATCAGAGCAAACAGAGGGAACACGTAATATCACCCCCTCCCCTCAAAGTTTGCACAAAAGCATCCACTACAACCTCTCTTGGGTCTGGTCTCCAGCTGTAATACCTCTGTACCTGAAATGTCAATCTGCTGGCAGACAGATCTACATGACAGGGACCCCACAAGTCCTGAATCTTTTTGAAAACTACTGGAATTAGCTTCCAGTTGCTGGAATCCTTCAAGTTCCTTGAGTTCCAATCTGCCCTCTGGTTCTGCTGACCTACTATAAATTCTGCTTTTAAAAATACTTTTTGTTCCCTGGCTAGATCTGCTAGTTGTTTTGATCTTGCTCCCCCTAAACGATTGATGCATGATGCAGATGTGAAACATTGTTCCTTCCTGGAATATCTCCCTCCAGTTTCTATATCCCTCAAACGTGCCCCCCAAACAAGGTTGCTGGCATCTAATTCTACAATAAACTCTGGATGGTTTCTGAATATTACTTTGTCATTATAGCTCTCTAAATTGTTCATCCACCACTCTAGGTCCTCTCGAGCTTCCTGGGACAGGGAAATTACATCGGCATACCACAGAATCATCCTCAAATCCAGGGATTTCAGTCTCTAGAGAGTGTGTAATGAGGTGAACTCAGAGAAATGGCTTGAATGGAGGACGATAAAAGTCCAACCACACCTGCTAGATCCCGCAAAGTCACTACTTCCTTTGATAAGACATGACCTACTTCCTTCTTTATTTTTGTCAATTTGTTCTGAAGGAGACATAACTGGGCAAGATTAGTATCGACCTGAAAACCCAGAAATTCCAAAATTTTGTGTTGAAGTCATGATAAATGTTTTGATGTTGATGATGGACCCTAAGTCCTTTAGGAGATCCCTTGTCCACCTCTTGTGTTCCAACAACTCATTTTGATCCTGAGACATCGCAAATATATCATCTAGGTAGATTATAAAACGCACTCCTCTCAAGAAAACAACCTCAGGGCGCAGTACCTTGGTGAACCACCAAGGAGGGAGGACAGGAAAACTGATACAAAATACCTTCCTATCTGAACGGTAGGTATTTTTGCGAACTTGCATCCACAGGGACAGTGAAGTAAGTGTCTTTCAGGTCTAACTTCACCAACCAGTCTTTCTGCTGTAAAACATCTCATAAAAGATGGATTCCTCCATCTTGAAGTGCCTGTACACTAAAAACATGTTTAATTCCTTCAATTTTTTTTATAGGTCAGCAACCTCAGTCTTTTTTCTTGACCAGGTAAACAGTGCTTACAAAATCCCTCTCCGAATCCAGATTGCCTGTTTGTGTATCATTTGGGTAACTTCTGCATCTACCAATACCCTCTGATCTTTGTCTAAAGAGAACTCCCATGGCTGAATCCTTTGGTAAGGAATTTCCTAAAACTCTATCTTGAAACGACTTACAGTTTTTAAAACGCATAATCCGTTTGTTATGATGGACCAATTTCTGAGGAAAAAACGTAACCTCCCCCATCTTTATTTCGGGAAGAACAAATCAAATGATTGAATCTTAACTTGCTCTCCTGAACCTTAAGATATATCCTTGATTTCATAGGAACGAGGGGATTGTCCTCAGTACAGGAAGATAACCGTGTTGGAACGAAAGGTCCTTCTATAGCCCAGCGGCTATTTATAGTAGAACCTTTGCGACCCTCAGCTGGCACTCAGTCCCCTCCTCTCAGTTCTTCCAAAAACTCTTGCATTAAACATGTGCTGCATACTGAATTGGGCTCTGCGAAAAACAGCAAACGTGGCCACGTACTTATTTTTATTTAAACAGTTTTTATTGAGTTTTATTAATAGTGCAGTAACATTTTCGGCATTTAAAGTTACTTCATATATTACAAGCTCTTCAATAAAAGATACTATTTCTGCTATGTTGTCAATGCAATCTGTCAAGAGTCTTCTAAGATTGTAACTATAACTATAATCAACCCTCCCCCTCTCCCTCCCCCCTCGAGTTGATGTTGTGAAGGCTTATGTGTGGTGTACATGAATAGTATGGAAGTCATCCATGTTAAGTGTGTTTAGAGGGCAGCGCAATGTTAAATTATTATGGTAGTCTGTTAGTTCGAGTTTGTATGGGGTCTGTATGGGTAGCTTGACTAGTGGCGGTGTGCCCATGGTGGAGGGCACTCATTCCAGTTCCCCAGGCTCTCCCTCCGGGGTCTCTGAGTCAGGGTGTGTTAAGTCATGCAATTGAGCTTCCCAGGATGCAACCCTCTCTTCGCTTCTCTGAGCAGTATTTGCACCTCACACCCCGCCAACTTCAGGAGTTCTTTTTTCCAGGGGGTCAATCTAGGGCCCCTGATGATTTCCAATTCTTGGTTATTTTGTGCTTAGCCAGAACAAGCACCAGGTCTTGAAATGTACTGGTGACGTTGGTCTTTGACATGTGGGGGGACCATCCTAACAAACATTGGGTTGGGGAGTAAGGGAGCTGCTTGACAATTAGCTCATCTACTGCATGCAGAAACCCCTCCCAATATCCGCGCAGCTTTGGGCAGTCCCAGAACATGTATAGGATATGTGCTCATTCTTTGCCGCATCGTGGGTCAGGTAGGACCTGTGCAGGACATAGTAATTTATCAATTCAAAGTACACATTTTTGGATACCCTAGGCATCCCAACAAGTATGTTGTCCCAATCCTTCGTTAGGATCGGGGTAGCCAGATCCGTTTCCCACTGGAGGCATAGTTTCTCCAGTGGGCTTTGCCCATCTATCTGAAGCGCTCTTTACAGGCAGACACCGCCTTAATGAGGCCTGTCGATAGTGCCATATAATAGTGATAGAGCGGGCAGGTCACCCAGATAGGAAATTTTTACTAATACTCACCTAGGCCCATAATTTTTTTAATCCACATACCTTAATCATTTACCTTAACAACACTTTAGTAACTCACGCTCTACTATCAGTATAACTTGAGATTCTTCACTACTAATTCCTATATCTATAACCTAGCAAAATAGATACTAGGAACCTAATCACATAGGATCAGGGAGTTGAGTTATAAATCAGATAGTCAAGAACATTTATAAACATTTGAAAAATTTGAAATATCCACAGACTCTGGGTAGGTTCAAAGTTTTATCCAATCATCTTCATCATCAAATGTCATGAGAATAAGGTTAAAACCTATTAGGCTATCTATAATCAAAATCATTAAAAGCGTATAACTATGCAAGAGATAGATTATGCTAAGCATTTAAGAACTTTGAATAAAGAAAAGGTAAGAACAAGGAACATGCTATATTTAGATAACAATCTTTCGCAACATTTAGTAAAGGAAGGTAAAGAAAGGGAACATACTAAACCCAAAGACTTTCACAATTAAAATGACAGTTAAAGAAGAATTTATTACTACAGGGAAGGTAAGATTTGGAACATGCTATTAATTCAGCTTATCTCCTAAAATGGAGGGTAAGAAAGGAACATATACTAAATATAGAAACGATTTAGCATTGGCTAAAGTTGGGTTGAAAAATGGAACATACTAAGGTCAGAAATACATGAAATATCTCATTTATCAAGGGATAGGGGAGAATAGGAACATATGCAATTAGGCTTTGCAATATTCGAGAATTTAGGAATGCAACTATAGAATAGCAAATCACCCACTCAGACTTTAAATTTACCTAGGATAGAGTGAACACGAACCCTGGCCACATGTCAGTTGGAAAAGACAAGTAGAACCCCAAGGACTTAGGTGCCAGTAGGCGAGCAGGTGCAGCTCATGGACAGTCAGGACAGGATAACCCCAGTATTTGGATCAGGACCGGTTCACTAAAGGTTAAGACCAACACCTACAGCTTCGGTTGCAACGCCTGCACTACTCCCTCTCTGCAAGGAATCTGCCAATAATCCCGAATGGGTTCTCGAACCTCCCAGCAAAGTGCTTCGCCAGCACTTTCAATTGCCAAAACCCCGGAATGGGTTTCTCGAACCTCCCAACAGAGTGCTCCACAGCTCTCTGTTTTCAGTCACCTATAGAGTGCCTTGGGTCAGTGACAGGTCAGCTATTCGGACAAGTCGGACAATTTCTCCAGCTAAACCTACGCTAGTTATACTGTTTTTCGGGTCAGTGTACCACCCCACAATGTTGCAAGTGTAAGGATCCCCAATTTTGATTGGACAAAGGAGGAGGTTAAGTTATCACACCACCTAAATTTTATATTTTCTCAAGCTTAATATTCAATTTCTGTACCCGCCCCTTAAATTCCAGGTTCTCATGACATATGCCTTTCAGCTAACAATGGTGAATACAATATTCGTATACATTTGTTGCGACTCTAGTACAGTTCAACTTCGTTCAGTTGGGTCACAGTTCAGGTTCCCAGGAACATCTCTTCAGTCAATCAGCTCCTTGGCTGTAATTCAAAGGTCATCTGCTCTGGAGACTCGTGGCTCTTGAGCAGACGCAGTTTCATTTAAAATGGAGCACAGCATTATAGAAAAGGCCAAGTTTTCGAAGTGTACATGAAATGGAAAATAAACAGCTTTAAAACATAGAATAAATGATTTCACTGTATACCATGAATTTCTATACTTCACCCATTACTTTATAATAACTATAGCATTATTGATTATGCAGAACGGACAGCTTTGCGAAAGCGGCAATGCAAGCTTTGAGCATGTAAGAACACCGAGCAGCCATATTAATTTCATTGCGCATGTGCAACTGTTTTCCCACCAAGACATTGAATACGTCACATCACATGGATATGACCGACGCATGCGCAGTCTGCATTCCCGCGTAGCAGCGGCCATTTTAATATACAAAGGTATTAAGGTTAATAAAACCATAAGCAAGCTTCACTTGGTCGCCCCGTATAATGAAAAAGGTGCAAAATTAGTAAAACAAACATGTTGGTTATTTTATTAACGTTATTCAAGGTTCATGAGTACAAGCAAGTCGCTTAACGTGCGAATCCTAGCTCCATCAAATCCCTCTTTGATGATATTTACTATCATCACTATTAATGGAACCAGATGCCAACGTTTCACATTTCACCCATTTCAATCTCTTCAAACTTTCTTTTTAGCTTTTTCTCTGCATCTTTATTAGGATAAGAATTTTTCACTCTTTTATAAATTTGATTATTCATTTCTTCTAGTTTGAGTTCTTCAACATTTCTTTTGATTCCTCTCCTATTGACAGTATATTTCTTTTTATGTTTTCGTCATTTGCAGCAAATTATTATAGTGAACACTAATCAACCTATTCCTGCTATTGGCATCAGTATTTTACTCACAAGACTTTTACCTAGATTAGAAAACCAATTACCTACGGAGGAGAGACCATCAGTTAGTCTCTTCCAGGCACTATCAACCTCCAGTGGTTTGAGCTCTTTTTCCAAATTAGTTATGTTTTTCACATATTTCTTAATTTCAACACTTTTGTCTGGAATATACGTGCAACAATGTTGTGCTTTCAACATTCTGCAGACTCCGCCCTCTTTTGCCAATAGGGTATCAAGAGCAAGTCGATTTGGTAAAACCATAGATCTGATCGCAACCAATTCGGTATGGACCATCAGGAAACCTCCAGCAGTGTCAGTTGATAACCGATATACTACTGTTGACCATTTGCAGATTCTGTGTGTATTCAGAGCCACTCCCACTGTAGGTATCAATGCACTAAATATATCACCTATTATTTCTCCTACACTTTCTCTTTTACTACGTATTAATCCATTAGTGTTTTCATTGCTTCCAGTAACTTCATTTACATGGTATATCTTTGGGAAGACAGTACCAAAATAACAGCTTCCATACCAATGATCTGGCAATTGTAAATAAGCCTTGTTCCCACATATATAATAAATTCCGGGAAACACAGGTTCTGACCCATTTTTGAAACCCGAACCTCCAATTACCTTGTAATTGTGTTCGCATTCACTGGAACCAATGAATATGTTGTTATAATAACTAGTCTTTTCTCTGTGAAGAGAAAGTTTCCCCTTCTTTTCGAAATCCAGCAACATAGCAGAATTAGCTCCACCATTGGAGGTGCTCCCTATATTTTCAGCCCATTTAGGAGTTTTCTGCCTTTTGTCATTCGCTTTTCTTTGGAAACTTTCTCTTCTTTTCTCGGCCATATTTAGAAACATTTTCTCTTGTTCGTGTAATGAACATGTTAAGTTATCTCTATGTGCTTCACCTAAATCTATTGTACCTATAGTTAGAAAGTATTCACCCATATAACGTGTTACATCACTCTTAGTATGTACAGGATTTAGATTTCCACGTATAGGAAGTTCAGAAAATATCACATCTGAATTAGAATAATAATACTGTAAAGGTCCTCTCTTATAGAATAAACTAGCTAAAACACAACAGGAAATTCCATATGTTAGTGGCAAGTGATGGTAGGTCACACCCTCAGCTACTGAAGTAGGTAGCTTCATACAGACGTAACAGTCTTCTATCTCCATTGCTTCTATGTAATGTACTAAAAGGTTTGCAAATACATTTAAATGAGTTCTATTCTTGATTCTATGATAATGCAGTCCTTCCTCATCTGGTGCATCTACGTCCATTCTAGTTTGTCTAAGGCTAAGTGCTTTCTCTTGTGTCTCTACTCTTTGTGGTGTATTTTTCGTTTGCAGCTCTTCTGTGTCCTTTGTCACTGATTTAGTAGGGTACAAATTAGTATCTTTACTCATCATGTAAGGAATAGTTATTGTTAGTCCTATCCATAGTATAAGTACTAATGCTACACTACATAAACATACGTTGCAGAATGTTTTACAACAATTTTGTCTCGGTCTTCCATTCACAGAGGAATCAGACATTTTGACTCAAAAGAAGCTTCAACCCCTCTTTGTAACTTTGCACAGGTTGCTTACGCAGGGCAACTTTCATGTTGGTTTCACTTATTCGTCAGTCTGGTCAGCAATCAATTCTTCATCACTTTCGTCACTTATTTCAAGGTTTTCAAAGTCTTCCAAGACCAGATAAGTCCATTCAGGACTTTGATACTTGTTATTCAGTCTTTTTATTCGGGCACTTCTTCTCTTAGGTTTTATCACAGACTGATCAGTTCTAATGGAGTCTTGATTTTCCTGCCCGAGTTCTTCGTCGATAGTCTTTAGTCTCAGTCTCAGTCTTTTGACAAATCTAGGTACTTTATCTCCTTTTCTGAATCTTTTAACTGGCACTGTGTGTTGGCCCTCTTCAAGTGCTCTTTTATTCTTGTTCAGTTGTGGCACTTCTACTTTACTCCCTAGACGTTGGGGGTATACCCTAAGTCGTACGATAACCCCACCAAGAAGACTTGGGGGATATCCACGATTTGAGAGAGGAAATTATTTTCCGAAATCAACATACATACAGTTATTAAATGGAAGCTAACAGTCAGTGTCGGAACCCTGTGTACACTTTTGCAACAATAATTGTTAAAAAACTATAATCTTCACCAGTATTAAAAATCAAAAGTTTATTGTTTAACATTTTTAACATAATGCAATATCACAATACAAAAAAAGATTTTTTACAATCAAATACAAATTTAAAAAACCAAAAGTCAAAAGTTTTTAAATTTGTATTTGATTGTAAAAAATCTTTTTTTGTATTGTGATATCGCATTATGTTAAAAATTTTAAACAATAAACTTTTGATTTTTAATACTGGTGAAGATTATAGTTTTTTAACAATTATTGTTGCAAAAGTGTACACAGGGTTCCGACACTGACTGTTAGCTTCCATTTAATAACTGTATGTATGTTGATTTCGGAAAATAATTTCCTCTCTCAAATCGTGGATATCCCCCAAGTCTTCTTGGTGGGGTTATCGTACGACTTAGGGTATACCCCCAACGTCTAGGGACGTTTTGTTGTTTTTCGATACTTGCTTACCCGGTCCCTTATTGGTTCTTAGGGTACCTCCCTCCTTGTGTTGTGACTTCTACTTTACTATCTTCTTTTTCTTTTCATGTCTGACTAGTTCCAGGTCTTATTTCAGCTTCTTCTGCCTGGTTGCTTACCTGGCCTTGTTCAGGTATATGCTGGATTGGCCTTTGTTTTGTTCCAATTTCTTCTTCCTGAACACATTTATCTAATTCTATCTGATCCTGTTCAAGCACTTCGAACTTTTGTTTTTCTTCCGCGTGAACTTCTGCTCTAATTTCTATCTGTCCCTTTTCAGGCTCTGGAGTTCTTGGAGGAGTGTCAATAATCTGTTCTTTCCCTATCTGGTCTTCCTCATCATCAGATTTGATTTGGATTTCGATAATCTGATCGTCTTCTTCTATTCCTGTTTCATCTTCACTATCCCACTCTCTAAGTAGGTTTGTGTTCTTGTTCTTATTGGATCAGGTCGATTACTGGGACCCAATCATCTTGACTGGAGCTCAGTTGTTCTTCTTCAGCTACTTCAGGACCAATTTCTTGAGACCCCTCAGCTGCACAACCTTCAGCCTCAGTTTCTTCAGGTTCAGTCACTTTCTTCGTATGGCTGGCATGGATCCACTGTGGCACACCTGCACACTTCACAGCTGTTGTGGTAACCAGGATTACTTGTCTTGGTTTTCCCCACTTCGGTGCAAGGTAACTCTTCCGAGTATGTTTCTTTATTACAACCCAATCACCTGGGTTCAAGTCATGTGCTGGAGTTGTCGGTCTGGCGACGTCGTCTTCCCCAATCTGGTGAGAGATAGAACGCACTTGGTCACCCAGTTGCTTGCAGTTTTCTAGTACCATATCATCAGATATGCTTATCAGTTTGTATCCTGGCACCCATGCTTGCCGCATTGCTCTTCCCATCAGTATCTCATGTGGACTCAAGCCTGTGTTCCGGTCTGGAATACTTCTGAGTCCCATCAAAACAAGTGGCAAAGCATCTGGCCATTCCATTTGAGTAAATTCACACATTTTTCCCAATCATGACTTGATAGTGCCATTCAGTTGTTCTACCACTCCAGAAGCCTCTGGGCGATATGCACAGTGCAGTTTTTGCGTAATTTTGAATGCTTCACAGATTTGTCTTATTACTTCGCTATGGAAATGCCCAGCTCTGTCTGATTCAATTGTGACTGGAAAACCGTACCGTGGTATCAGTTTCCTAAGTAACAGTTTGGCTACAGTAATGCTATCATTCCTGCGTGCAGGGTAAGCTTCTACCCATTTTGAAAATAGGCAGACAATGACGAGGACATACCTCATTCCTGGACAAGGGGGTAACTGAATAAAATCAAGTTGTAATCTTATGAAAGGGCCTTCAGGTTTTCCAATATTTCCTGTTAAAACTGCAGTTTTCTTTCCAGGATTGAATTGTTGACAAACTAGGCACCTTTGGCAGAGTGCCTCTGCTATGTTCCTGAATTTCGAGTTGAACCATGTCTGTCTAAAAATGCGGATCATAGCGTCTCTTCCTAAATGTGTGTCTCCATGTATCAATCTAGCCATCGGAGCAAGCAGGCAGTCTGGCAACACAGGCATATCATCAAGGTAAACAATGACACCATCCTCATTCCTTCTCTGACAACCAAATGTTCTCCATCTTTCCTTTTCTTTTGGTTCTGCTGCATTCTGCAAATCTCTCACATCTTCCCATGTTTTTATTCTCTCAAGCACCAGAAGTTGCCAGCTGTTTCTGTTTACCCCCATCTTTTTATTTATAGCCATTTTGTACTTTGCACAATGTTGGGCCAATTGGTCAGCATATCGATTACCTGCTGTCACTTTGTCAACGCCAGATTTGTGAGCAGCACACTTGACCACTGCCAATTCTTTTGGTAACTGGATTGCTTCCAGTAACTCTTGCACAAAAGTTCCATTTCTGATAGGAGTACCCGAAGAAGTCAGAAACTCCCTTTGCAGCCATAATTGGACAAAGTCATGCACAACCCCATAACCATACTGGCTATCAGTGTATATGGTTATTTTCATGTTCTTCCCAAATTTACAGGCTTTTGCCAATGCAACCAATTCAGCTATTTGTGCAGACTTGACTCCATGTAAATAGGATGCTTTCACGGGACCTCCCAAATTGCATACTGCATAAGCAGTACTTGAGCCTCCGTCCTCATGTCTCATGCATGAGCCATCTTGTTACATCTTGCTCATGCTTTACATTTCCCTTACTTAGATTTCCCCATTGCTTAGCCACTGCATGTATTAGAATGCTTGATGTCATACTAGAATGTTAAGTACCTGACTGCTCTAGGTAGAGACAGTTGATGGCAGACAGGCTGAGCGAGAGAAGATCTGCTCCTGGTGGGATTTTTATCATTATATCTATTGATCAATTAACTTGGATTAATCTACAATAAATCATATTTACTTTACATACTGGATTCAAGAACATTAATTGCTACAAATTGGCGACGAGGTACGGAACTGAACTTATGCGTGGAAGGAAGACGGATTTAATGTACTACTACTGCAACTAAGGAACTTTTCAAAGCTGAAAAGAAAAGGTAAATTAATTGAAACGCCCTGGTTAGCCCCACCAGTGTCCACAGTCATCTGGACAGCCTTCCGTCCCAGGGTGTTTAAGTTCTTTCTCCATGATTTAGACTATATTGCCTTGTTTTGACTCTATTGGATTAAGGAGACCTGCTCACTAAATTGTGATTGACCCGTTTTCAAACACATGTCTTGGATGACAAGTTTGTCACTTTGCTGTTCGTTATTTCAGCCTGATATGGGAGCTGACTGTTGATTTAGTGAAATAAACGCACATCCTTGGAGAGAGGCTGCTTCTAATATTCAATAAAAAGCAGTGTATTTATGGTCTGTCACATTGTGCCGGTTCTGCAAGCTGATTTCCTGCACTAATCTCGAAAAAATGATTAATGACAAGTCTTTATGTTTGGCCTGCGTGGGACATTAGCACTGACATTTGTGGAGTTTTACGGAAGCTACTGTGTATTGAAGGTTATTGCTGCCACCTACTGGATACTGGAATAAGGAAATCTTTATTTTTCTGAGAATGTGTTCTGACTGCAAGTCCGGTTATTCATGCGATGAGGAATTTCATGTTTTTGGTGAACTTCGCACCCCTGAGAAGTTTTGGGGAAGCGCGTGTGTACAGGGTAACTGTCCTTGCTTAAAATTGTACACTCACCGTCTTAAGTGGAAATGACGGTTGGTCGTCGAATGGACAACGGCGATCTTCTCTCGGTCCCTGCTGCTGTGCATTTGATGACGTATTTGGAGAGCATCAGGGAGTTGGTGATTCTTTCACCTCACGTGCAGCCTTACGTTCTCTTCCTGCTGTGACGTCAAACTTGCCGATGCTGCCACTGTCCGGTTGTTTCTTTTCAGCACGCCTTCACCGTGAACCATCCGGCGTATACGTGACAACCATTTACGTGACGCCATTTTAGAGAGTTATTTTTTTCTGCTGTGAAGATGCCTGTTGTTCACCATTCTGGATGCCAATAAAGTTAATATATGCCTGCTGTTCACATTTCGCAAGAGACAGATATCTTCAGTAATAACGCCTGAGTGCACAATCTTCTTACCGATGTGTGTGACATTCCTGGACTATTTGATCGGTGTAGAAAGCATTTGACATCTTGGGTATTAGGTGTCATTTTCTACGGTCTTAATACACAGGGATACTTTGCTGTCACTTCAACATTCAGACTACGGTGACTACTTTTGTTGTTTTAATTTCTTGTTTTGGGAAATGTTCAATATGCTTTACCATTCATATTTACCAACTTGCCTATTTCATTCTGATTAACATAACTCACAGTGTATTGATGTTTATATTGTTTTAATGCATTATTACTTCTTATTTTGGATAGAGTTATGTGTTTACTTTTATTGGATTGAGCCATGTATCTGCTCAACTGTTGTTGGGGTGCTAAAAATTTGTTAATTCTCGTGCTTATTTGCAGACATGTTTGATATTGTTATGCTGATTTGAAGCACCATTTCGGTGCTCAATTTCTATTGAAGTATTCAAAGTTTTTCTTGCTTATTTTTAATGTGCCACGTTTTCTAGTGCTCTAAAATTAGAGGAGTTCACATATATTACTTAGTTGAGTCATGCATTTTCTCTTATTGTTGTGAACCACTATGTGCTCTAATTATTGTGAAGTTTTCGTTCCAGAGGATTAGTTGTCCCTGTGTTGGATTTATTGAATATGAAATTTTGCTGGAGCCACTTCGGTGCTCATGTTTGAGGTGCTCCACTATAAATATGTACTTTCTAGGAAGCCACTTCGGTGCTCAATTTGAGGTGCTCCATTTTCCTAGCTTTGGGCTGTGAAGAGCGGTAGGTTGTTGCTCTATTTTCTTGATATAAACTCTGAGGAGTTTGGATTTATTGTATGTGTAGTTTGCGGAGCCACATCTGTGCTCATTATGAGGTGCTCCATTTGTTTGATATGAACTCTGAGGAGTTCAATCATTCTATTGTGTTGGAGAGCAATAAGTTGCTCAATTTGCTTGTATGGACTCTGAGGGGTTCAGTTGCTGATGTTTAGAAAAGCCGTAGTTGCTAAATTTTCTGGTTATGGACTCTGAGGAGTTCCATTTTGCAATGTTGTTAAAAGCCACAAGTTATTCTATTGGCTATTATGAACCACGCAAGTGCTCTATGTTTAGAGGTGTTCATATTGTACTTATTTTGTTTTGAGAAGCCGCAGGTTACTCTATCTGGCTTATATTTATTTATTTATTTGACCCATCCATTCTCATTCCTATGGATGTCATTGTGTATTTAATCCATATTTTCCATTCTAGTGGATTTTATTTAGTTATACTTGTGATCCATATTTTCATTCTAGTGGATAATTTTTTTTTTTTCTCTTTGGAAAGGGGATGTGGCCTTTAGATTTGAAAGGTCATTAAATATGAAAATGGAATCCTTCTTGCATTTCAACTGTTAATTAAGAATGCTATGTAATGTGTTCCTTTAGTCATTATATTTTAAAATGAAAATGCAATCCATCTTATTGTTCAATTATTATATTTTTATGAATGCAATGCAATTTATTCTATTATCTTTATTTGTTGTTTTATAAGGAAGGGGGATGTGTTACATCTTGCTCATGCTTTACATTTCCCTTACTTAGATTTCCCCATTGCTTAGCCACTGCATGTATTAGAATGCTTGATGTCATACTAGAATGTTAAGTACCTGACTGCTCTAGGTAGAGACAGTTGATGGCAGACAGGCTGAGCGAGAGAAGATCTGCTCCTGGTGGGATTTTTATCATTATATCTATTGATCAATTAACTTGGATTAATCTACAATAAATCATATTTACTTTACATACTGGATTCAAGAACATTAATTGCTACACATCTACAAACAGCTCGGAATCTTCGTCAGTTAGGGGCACTTCTTTTATGTCTGGGCGTGGTTTCGTTCTATAGTCAGTTAGATAAAGGCAGTCATGCTCAACTTCTCCTTTCACTTCTGCTGTAAGTGAATTTGGTAGTAGGGTAGCTGGATTCACAAAATTACATTGGGTAATGGTTACATTTCCTGCACCTACAAGGATTCTTTCATACTTAGTCAGCCGACTAGGTGTGAGATACTGAGTTTTGGTTCTGGTCACAAGATTACAACTGCATGTGGAACATACACAGTTACAGGATGTCCCATAATAATGGATTCACTTTGTTCAAGACTAATGCAAGTTGCAGCTACTGCTTTCAGACATCCAGGTAATCCAGCAGCCACTGGATCCAAAGTAGAGGAAAAATATGCTACAGGACGTCTAGTTAAACCATGAATTTGAGTCAGGACTGAAAGTGTACAATTGTCTTGTGTGTTACAAAACAGTGCAAACTCCTTTGAGTAGTCAGGCATTCCTAATGCGGGAGCTGTACACGGACATTCCCGTAATTTCGTGAAAGCTGACATGCTTTCATCATCCCACTCCACAGGGTCTTTTGCTCCTTTCTTAGTCATTTTTGTCAATGGTCTTGCTAGGCTGCAAATCTAACAATCCACTGCCTACAGTATCCTACAACTCCAAGAAACATCCTGATTTCTTTCTGGGTGTTGGGCAGTACCATGTTTCAAATTATTCTAAACCTTTCTGTGGTAACCTTCCTGATACCTCTCTCTATCTGGTGCCCCAGATATTTCACTGAGGAGGTACAGAACTGTAGTTTGTCTGGCGATACTTTATGTCCTCCTTCACCTAAATGGTTCAGTAAGGCAATAGTGTCAACGACACAGTCTCTTCTACTTTTAGACGCCACCAAGTGGGCGTCTATATATTGCACCAAGACTGATTCTCCAGGCAATACTAAGGATTCAAGGCATTTTTACAAAATCTGATTAAAAATCGAAGGACTCTCTGTGTACCCCTGAGGAACACGATTCCAAACATAAACATGACTGTCAAATTCAATCTATATTACTATTATAAAGGAAGAACTTTGAACCTTTGAGGCGGGTAAAATCGGGAACCACAGCGCCAATCCACACACCCGATACATCGTTGTAATCGTCAGGGTGTGCAGATGGACATAGGCTATATAAACTTAATAAATATACGTTTTTTAAAAAATGTACCCAAAAAAAAAGTAGTCCCTTGGAAGAAGGGCCGGCCGCGACGTGCGTGCCCGATGTGAGGAGCGCGGGCAGGAGCGGCGTCCAGGAGTGCGAGGAGTGCCGGCGGACATGGCGCGGGGAGGAGTGGTGAGGAGCGGCGGACAGGCGGGTAGGAGCGGTGAGCGACGGATGAGGTAGGTTATTTATTTATTTATTTAGGAGCGGTGAGCGGCGGAAAAATGAAGCAAAAGTGAAAATCAAGAGCAAGAGGAAGCAAACGGAGCATTACAAAAGTGAGCCAAACGGTGCATTACAGGAGGAAAAAGTTACGTCTGCAGGTCACAAAAGCGTACATCGTGAGCAAGAGGAAGCAAATTGAGCATTACAAAAGTGAGCCAAACGGTGCATTACAGGAGGATAAAGTTGCATGTGCAGGTTACAAAAGCGTAGAAAGTAAACATAGAAGTATAAGAGGAAAAGGTGACGTGTGCAGGTAGCAAGAGGAAGCAAACGGAGCATTACAAAAGTGAGCCAAACGGTGCATTACAGGAGGAAAAAGTTACATGTGCAGGTTACAAAAGCATAGAAAGTAAACATAGAGGTATAGGAGGAAAAAGTGATGTGTGCAGGTAGCAAGAGGAAGCAAACGGAGCATTAAAAAAGTGAGCCAAACGGTGCATTACAGGAGGAAAAAGTTACGTGTGCAGGTTACAAAAGCGTTGAAAGTAAACATAGAGGTATAGGAGGAAAAAGTGACGTGTTCAGGTAGCAAGAGGAAGCAAACAGAGCATTAAAAAAGTGAGCCAAACGGTGCATTACAGGAGGAAAAAGTTACATGTGCAGGTTACAAAAGCGTACAAAGTAAACATAGAGGTATAATACTACAATATATGGAGGAAGGCTCCGGGGGACCCACGGACAACGCTGTGGCGGGCGGGGGCCCTGAAGCCTAATTGCTCCCGGACAACGTCGGGTCAGGCTGCTAGTGAGAAAATAAATTTGCTGTCTTGATATAATGGTATCGAAAAGAATGCATGGCATAAATCGATGACAGTAAACCATCCAGCATTCCATGGTATTTGGTACAAGATCAATGCAGGGTTTGGCACAATAGGACAGCAAGGAACAACGATTTTATTAACCGAGCGCAGGTCCTGTACTACCCTGTACTTACCACTTGGTTTCTTTATTCCAATTATGGGCGAATTACAAGGACTGCTCAACACTTCTTGTATGATATATGCTTCCAACAATCTTTTTATTTTAATAGCAACCCCTGCTTTTACTTCTGCACTCATTTTATACTGTCGAGTATTCGGGTAAACTGCATCTTCCTTTATGGTAATTTTAATTGGGTCAACATTTGCCATTAATCCTAAATCTTTTCCGGTAAAATCCCATACCTCTGATTTCACTGTCTGTTGGAGCTCTTCAGGTAAGTCTTGTATTGTCAATCTTTTAATTTCTGAATCAGGTCTTATTAGCCTCAATTTGTAGATTCCGTCTTCATCTGGGGTCTGAATTTCAACGCCGTTAGGATTGCAAAAGATGGTACAGTTCATTTTACACAGCAAATCTCGTCCTAGTAGGTTCACAGGACTTGAATCACAAACAACGAATCTATGCATCTCTTTGAAATTCCCTATTTTAATTTCCATGGGTTCTGTAACTGGGGTACTAATTAATTTATTAGAAACGTCCACTACTTGGATCGCTTCTCCCGAGATGGGTAGGTTTGGAACGCCTGCTGTTCTCACAGTACAACGGGTGGCACCAGTGTCCAACAGAAAGGTGACGTCATTTCCTTCAACCTTTCCTTCAATGTATGTCCCTCACTGGGCCACCGGCAGGAGGCGCCAAGTAACCACTCCTCGTCCTCCCCCTCAGGCACCGTCAGTAAAGTTCATCACAGAGGAATGTATCATTTAACAGAAATTGCAAAGTTGCTGCATTTCTATCCTCCCTTCCTTCCCAAACTTCTGTGTCTTCACCTTGTTGTGCTTTGCTCCTATAATTTGGCCTAGGTGCACGAGGCAACTAATACTGTTTTACCTGTTGCTGGGTCTCCCGCGGTCCCTCATTCTGTGCCTGTGGATTTTAATCATTAATTTGTACATTATCATTCTGCACAGCCTTACACTTGTCCCTCAAGTGCCCCATCTTTCCGCACCCGTAGCAGGGAAATTTCTTCCTGACCTCCTCTCTGCTCATTTTTACCCTCGTTCTTCACCCACTCCCAGTATTTGTCATTTTACTTAACTGCTGTTCTTGGTGCTCAGCTAATTTTACCTGTGCCCACATGACTTTTTCTTTCAATTCCTTTTTCTTATTTTCTAGCTCATCTTCACAGTATTTAGCATATTTAATGACTTCATCAATTGGTTTAGCTTGCCAGCAGATTTTATTGTCTTTGATCCACTGTGAAATCTCAGGTCTTAACCACATTGCTGCTGTGGTTATTTTTCTCCTGTGCTGGATATTGCCATTTCCCATTGTTCATGACGAGCTGGGCTCGTCATCAGTGTTTGAGGAGGCTACACCATGACGAGCCCAGCTCGTCATCAGCCTCGAAGGGGTTAACCCTTACACAAATCGATAAATGAAGTGGGTCATATCCTTCATTTCAATATTATCTAGCCCACTGTACGTTTTGAATACTTGTAACAGACGCTCATAATATGAATGTACAGTTTCATCACGATTCTGAGCAGTTCTATCTATTCGGGTCCAGTCTGTCTCTTTTGCAGGCACCTTTCCTTTCAGGTACAACATCACCTGATTGTATTTTCTCATAAAATCTTCAGAAGAAGCCCTTGTCTTTGGGTCTCTAGGGTATTCCTCATTTGGCCAATCAACAGCAAGTTTACATTCTGTCCACAGATCCACAGGAACTACAATGTCAAAGAAACCATCTAGATCTTTCAGGAGGGATTTTGAAACTTTCACAAATCTCTCGACCTGTCCGTACCACTCTATAGGTTTCTCTCGTAATTTTGGGAAGTCATTTGTAAATGATACAATATCTTGTCCGGAGCATGGCACATGTACATATCCTCCACCTGGTACTTCTCGCATGGGACATAATTTTTCTACCTTGTCTGCTTATTTTAGCAAAATTCTGAAGCTAATTCTTTTCCTTTTTCTCTGCCCACCTTGCTCTCCATTTCTCTAGATCACCCCATTTTTGCATCAAATTCATCAGCTCTCTAATCTGGACCTTTTTCCCTGACACATTCATGTTCTCTAAATCTTTGTCAGAGAATTCTACTCGATAAGGTTTCCGCAATACTTTAGATTTGCCAATGTCAATTCCCATGCTAGCTGCCATATCCATTATTTTTCGTGAAACACCCATGTATTTCTAGTGATGCTTTTACAGACAACTGCAATTCGTCTTCACTAAGGGTATTCAATCTTTCCAATCCCACATTTCCATTCATCAATTCTTCTATTTCAATTCTTAATTTAAATATGTCTAATGGCTTGGGTTGCGGTTTTGGTCTCTCTATTTCACGGGTCCATCTCTCTATTTCTTCAGGAGTTACTACAGTGGCGCTTCTCGTACCTGATAAAGTCTCTATCTGTTCTTCCCTTGCAGGTACAGGAGTGGTTTTTCCCATGGAACCACTTTCAGGCTCTCGTATTGGTAAATCCATTAAGGAAATCACGGATTTACATTCGCTTGCCTGATCATCTACTATCAGGGTTTCTTTTCTTGGCTGTACTACTGATGTAGTTATAACTGGAACTTTTGGAGTAACTTGTTTATCTCCGTACAATGGAACAACTGGGCCAATGGTTACTGGAATTGTCAAAGCCTCAGGACTTGTATTTAACTGGGATATTTTCTGAATTAATTCACTTCTCTGTTTATTTAAAGCTTCCTTTTCTCTTTCTTGTAATACCCTCTCGATGGAGGTCTCATGAATTACTTGGAATTAAAGGTGGCTTAAAGAACGGAGCAGTCGAATTTGATGTGCTTGACCCCTCATTACAGGGAGACCTAAAGAACTGATTATTTGGGTTTACTATTCTTGTTTCTTCACTATACGGTGGTGGATTTCTCATTAATAAATCCTCCAGGTAATCATCATCAGAATCACCAGTAGTCATTAAATGTCTAGTTTTCTCAGTCCTTTTACCTCCCACAGGCTCCTCTACTGTCAGTACTGGGTAAAGTCCTCCCACTAGCATATTCTGTCTCCATTCTTTCATTCTTTTTTCTTTGGTATCTCTTTTAACCTTTGGGTAAAACTTATTTAACCCTTTGTCAATTCTTGGTCTGTCCCGCTCGAAAGCTTCTATTTCCCATTCCTTTAATGCCTCATATTGTGTCAATCTAGGTCTGGGATGTAAATTATTCATTCGTGTTCTCAGGTTGAACAAAATTCTTCCTTTAAAGGTACCGTTTAAAGTGAATGCTAAAATTCCGTCGTCTTTGGTATATTCAACCCAATTTTCTAAACACACACAAGAATGGTAACCTCTGTCAAACAGCATGAAAGATACGGGAGTGTTTGGTGGTGGAATAATAACTCCTTCTCTAGTTTTAATCAGCTTGTCTTTCTTGAAATAGTTTTTAACTTTGGCTACGAAAGTAATTTTTCTCTTGCTTCCGTACATTCTGCGAGGTCTACCTCGTATCAACTGTTCAAAAGCAAACCCCTGGTATCTGGGATCAGGTCTAATCTTTGGATAAGTTGGATACCACATATACTGTCTTCAATTTTTCCTTGTTTACAAAATCACTTCCAATACTAGCACGTCTTATTTTCCTCGACAACCAATCAACACTGTGGTTGCAAAGAATTTCAATCAATGGATACGCGGCTTTTCCCCGTGAGTCAAGTTCTCACGCTCCTGCGCTCACCCCTCCTTTACAATACTATCTCAACTACACGCCCACTGTTTTGACCAATACCAGCGCAGCACTGAGTGACGTCAGTGCAGCTCCGCAACTGACCCCCTCATTCACAAGGTAACGTAAACTCACTTTCTTTCTTTAAAGTGCAAGTGCTTTATTTAATTTACAACGTAAAACATTCGCCACTGTACTCGAGTGTCTGGAAAGGAAAGATTTATTTCACTGCAAGTAAACCTCTTCTGTCTACTTTTCATATACTGCGGATAGATCCCTTCTGCCTATCCTTCACACAAGCATTAGAGAACCTGCTACTCCCTCGACTCATCCACTCTGGGATATATACTAAGTCTAAAGTTTCACCAGCGAACCCTTTTTCTATCAAACAAGCTCCGACGAACCTGCTACTCCTTCCGTGTGACCCTTACTAGGTTATATCACAATGGAAGTTTTGCTAGCGAACTTGTTGCTATCACTTATTCAACCATTCATACAGAAAATGCTAATAAGTGCTTCCAGCTCTGCCTAACCATGCACTCATTTTCCTCGAGCCACTGACCTCACTGCGATGTGGCTTCTATTACCACCCGCTATTCTGTCCCTGGGGATTCCAGACAAACATATAACAGTTACGCACAATTGTAGTTAGTACATATACTTTAATATAGCAGCATCAAATAAACATTTCAATAATAGCACATTTGATCGATCAATGAAAATATGAATCTCATCCTACTAACTAACTAACTACCTAACTTTAACTAATCCCTAACCATACCTCTGCTACCAGAAAAGTATACTGATAGAGTGCGCAGGTCACCCAGCTAGGACATTTTTACTAATACTCACCTGGGCCCATAATTTTTTTAAATCCACATACCTTAATCATTTACCTTAACAACACTTTAGTAACTCAAGCTCTACTATCAGTATAACTTGAGATTCGTCACTCCTAATTCCCATATCTATAACCTAGCAAAATAGATACTAGGAACCTAATCACATAGGATCAGGAAGTTGAGTTATAAATCAGATAGTCAAGAACATTTATAAACATTTGAAAAATATTAAATAACCACAGACTCTGGGTTCAAAGTTGTATCTAATCATCTTCATCATCAAATGTCATGAGCATAAGGTTAAAACACATTAGGCTATCTATAATCAAAATCATTAAAAGCGTATAACTACGCAAGAGATAGATTATGCTAAGCATTTAAGAACTTTGAATAAAGGGAAGGTAAGAACAAGGAACATGCTATATTTAGATAACAATCTTTCGCAACATTTAGTAAAGGAGGGTAAAGGAAGGGAACATACTACACCCAAAGACTTTCGCAATTAAAATGACAATTAAAGAAGAACTTATTACTACAGGGAAGGTAAGATTTGGAACATGCCATTAATTTAGCTTATCTCCTAAAAGGGAGGGTAGGAAGGGAACATATACTAAATATAGAAACGATTTAGCATTGACTAAAGGTGGGTTGAAAAATGAAACATACTAAGGTCAGAAATACATGAAATATCTCATTTATCAAGGGATAGGGGAGAAAAGGAACATATGCAATTAGGCTTTGAAATATTCGAGAATTTAGGAATGCAACTCCAGCCCTTTTTCTTGGGTCCTTTCCCAATTTGAAAAGAAATGTTATTAATTCAGGATCCAAGTTGGAGGTAGTTCCTGATTTATTATCCAGGAATGGTCTCGGACTTCAGCCGTCATAAGATTGCAAATCTTATGCCAAATGGGGGTGTGCAGCTCAAAAAGTCTAATAGGCCAATGTAGATGGAAAAGTAACTTCTTTATTTGAAAATATTTCCTTTAAAAGACATTAACTTAAGACAATCCAGCCAAGGCGTTTCATTCCCATATACGAAACTTCTCAGAGCAAACAAAGTATCATGTATAAAGGTATAAATCGAAGAATGTATTTGCCAAAGTTGATGGAGCTCATAGTCTAAAATCGGTAGACGGTCACAAAGAGCGATATATACTCCTATTTAGGCCTGTTTGGGATAGAAGGGAATTGCAATCCGTAGCTCGGGCAGAAGAACAGGATCCAACCATAATCAGTAGATCCCACCCATAGAAGCCAATGACCTGGAGGTAGCTGTAGTTATCACCCAGGTCAACCAGGGTTGGAAGACGTATTGAGTCAATACGGCGAAGATGAGACACAAGTCAAAGAACAGAGGGTAGCTCTGGTGATCACCCAGGCCACTCCAGGGTTGGAAAACATATCGGGTCAATATGGCAACGATGAGGCACAGCTCAAAATGGAAAATATCTCTTATGGGTTCATCTAGTCATCATTGAGTTATCCCAAGAAGGTGAATGTCCTTAGATCAAGTGTATTGCATCATGGCCTATAAATATAATGACTAAGTACGCAGAATTCCTGTCAAGCTCCACATCCAGAAAAATACTGTCTGTCTTCCTCCTAACCGAAGATTGCAAGTCTCCTTATCTATAGATTTATGCATCCAAACTTTCATAAAAGTAAACACGTGGTCCAGTAGCCAGCAGTCTGAGCCTCGAGAGTGTGTAATGAGGTTGAGATTAAACATATCCGCACCCAGTGAACCTTTAACAGCCTTCAAGGTTAAAGGTGGTTCTCGATCTTCATCCAGAAAATCAGTCTCCTGGTCTCTTGTGGATTAAATACATATTTGTCCATTTGATCTAAAACTTTGTGAAATATATTGTCATTATTATTAGTATTGGCATTGCGGGAGAATTTACCATATTTTGTGCCATTAAGGGCACACATTTTATTTGTGCCACAACGGACACCCATCTCCATTGTACCAAATTGGTTACTCCTGCTTGTTGTGCTGCCATGGACACCACGGTCTGCTGTAGTGCTAAGACTAACCTGTCTCAAGTCGACTATAGACTCCTTCCTTACTGGGTGTTTTTTAGACCTTGCCTACCTTTTTGGTAATTACAGAAGAATCCTCCTCAGATCGTGAGAAAAAATACTCTTCAGAGGGAGAATTTATTTTCCTTTTTGCAAAAAACAGCTTCTACTGCCTCTTTGCTGGAAGATCTAAGTTCCCTGTCAAAGTATCTCTCAAATATATCCTCACTATAGGCAGAGGAAGGGGGGCCCAGTGATGGTGAACCATTTGCCATACTATCAAAAATAAATCCCCTTACTTGGAAAAAGAAAGCTCCTTGAATGAGGAAAAACAAAAAACCTTCGCCCTTTTTAAATTTTTTTAAAATGATTTTCAATATGATAAATATGGCGCTTCAGGAGATACAATATTTAGTTAGTGTTGCTTCGCGTCCAACAGGCAACATTTTCAAATTTGCATTGCCATAGCAACACTCTGCGCATACTAACATGTTGTATAAATCAGTATTAGCCCAAGAGAAAATGGCAGCCAATTGCAGAGTCCTCTTTCTATTGGCATTGAGGTCTCTGCAGTGTTGTACGGCACAGAAATTGAAGAGCAAGCGGGATGGCGTTTGAAGGTAGACTCGTTCTCTCTCTCTCTTCAGTTATTGGGAGGGGTGTGTTCCTTTAGTCCCTCCAGCTCCAAATACCCTCAGAGTGGAATGAGAGTGCCACACCCACAAGTCTTTCAAATAGATGCCACAGGCTACTGGAAGTGTGTCAGCAGCCCACGTGCTGTGTCCCAGGGCCTGCACATATCCTCAGAGGCTGCTACATGCCGAAAACCGCTACATTCATCTGCAGAGACGTTTAGAGGCCCAGGCTTGGAAAAATAATGTACTTACCTTGAAATTAGGAAAAAAGAGTGAAAAATGAATGAGAAAGACAGAAAGAAATAAACTCAATCATAAATTGAAGTGGTCAGATTTAGAACACCTACCTACAAAGTAAGTAAAAGACTATATAAATGCTTGATAAATAGATGCAAAAGTAAAGCCTTAGTGCTTATCTCTGTCAGGAGAAACCGATAAAAGAGGAATGTGCTATGTGACATGGACTTATATATTC
The DNA here is from genome assembly GCF_964263255.1 of Lissotriton vulgaris. Classification (NCBI taxonomy): domain Eukaryota; kingdom Metazoa; phylum Chordata; class Amphibia; order Caudata; family Salamandridae; genus Lissotriton; species Lissotriton vulgaris. Next base: position 392,297,937 of record NC_141697.1, read on the forward strand.
TTTAAAAAATTCCAACTTTGAATGTTTATTTATGATGTTTTAATGTTCTTTAATGGGCTGCATATTAGGGGAGGCAATAAAAGGTTTATTCATAATGGAAGCCTCTGGTCCTACAAGGGAATTGGTGTTAAGTAAGGTTGCTCCTTATTAGGCTTTGATGTAGTGTCACAAAGGTAAGCATTCATATGCCTGAAGAGGAAACTATACAAGGATACATCATCTACTGGACTGTTCATGGCTAATTCCTTCACAACACTTAGATTTGCATCTAATATTTTCAAAATACGGGGTTTGAAATCATAAAGATTATGTTGCCCTTTCAGGCAATCAGGATTTTTAGATAGCACTCATGAATTCGGTAAACATCTTTGTAATATGGGGATTTTTAAAAAGTGTATCAGACTTGTTACATCTTACCCATGTATGAGTCAGCAAATGTAATGTATTTTGGATTTGTATTCTTTTTTCAGACTTTTTTTATAATGCTTAATATGTTAGCCTTCTTAGATTTTTATGTTGGAAAAGAGATCTGCGGCAAAGGATAGCACATGATTTGTCCATGACCACAAATTATTGGAATTCGGGAAGCTGGGATTATAGCACAGATTTACTCTTATTAGTATTCTTTTTTAAAGACAGATACAGATATTGCCTCTGGGTTGTTCTTTTTTTGTTTATATTCTGAAATTAAGTAGATAAAAGTTAAAATCAGTAAATGTAAACAGTGATATGACATACAATGTACATTTTATATTGAAGTACTACTTGGATTGTATAGTCTTCTTTTCAACAGTACTCATTTTATGAACTCAAAAATGATAAAAGGCTAGTTTGTACTTGCTAGGATTCCATTCTTCCATCCTGGGTCTTCCAATATCTAAAGAAATCTTTTGAGCAGTGGTTCTACCCACTGAGCTATTAGACCTCCTAGCATGTACCACTAGATTCAGTTTGTTTATAGTGCACATAGGAAAGGGGGAAGGGTTAATTGTCATAATGTACGTGTCTGATTTCTTTCTATACCTATTTTCTGGATTAACATGTGAATCACTAAAATGATCAAAGTATGTGAAGTCTGGGAAGAGGGGCTGTCACTCAAAAATCTTGCCCAGCTGGTACACCAAAGGGTGTGGACTTGCAACACATTGTTTACTAGAAGCCATAAAGAAGGGCAGCCAAACAGCAATACCTTCTGCTAGGAAGAGTTATAAGACTACTCTGGCTAATGGTAAAAAGAGATTGGAATAAAACCAGTGGCAATATTCACCCATTCTCACATGGGGGAGAGAGTTTGAAGATCACTGCTTTTGCAGATGATATAGCGGTATTCACCACAGATTTAGTAAAAGCTACACCTGAAATAATAAAAGAAGCCGAGAACTACGGTAATGTTTCATTGTACAAGCTCAATGTAGGTAAAATGCAGGTAATAGCTAACAATAAACCCTTGGAATCGATCCCAGGTTTATGTTAAAGCACGATTTACTTAGGCATTAGATTAGCATCCAATATTGATAAAATCATTGCGCTAAATTATGATTCTCTCTTAAAAGAAACTGAAAAGTCACTCAAAAAATGGCATAAGATTAATTTCCGATTAGTTTATTGAACGCATCAATTTAGTGAAAATGAAAATGGTGCCGAAGGTGTTATACCTATTTAGATCTATCCCATTGCAGCCCAATAAAACCTTCTTTAAAAAACTTGAGGGTATATGTAGCAGCTTCATATGGGCTTACAAAAAAGCGGGTAGGGCGCTGAAATTACTAACACTGTCAATAGAAAAGGGTGGACTGACATTTCCTGATTTTAGACTTTATTTTTTAGCTACCTTTTTTTGTCATATTCGAAGTTTGCTAAAAAACGACAGTTCGCTATTCTTTCACCGGACTATGTTGGGATTGGATAGCAACCAATTTTTGCATCGCTTGCATGATCCAAATTACTTTAAGCGAGTGAAATTTAAGTCAGCTAGGCACATTAAAAAAATTTGGGACCAAATAATGACTATTGGGAAAATCCCATTTTATAATGCAGAGCTTAGTTTATGGGACAATCCAGGACTTCCTGATATATTTTCTGATGGAGCAGGTACCCTTTGGAAGACACACAGCATTTATACATTAGGAGACTTATATGGTCAAAACGGTTTTATGGATTTTGAAGCGCTTAAAATTCTTTACAATTTAAGGGATCATATGTACTTTAAATACATCCAGATAAGGGACCATTTGCTCTCTACAATGAAAATTACGAAAGTGATAGAATCAGATATACTTATATGTTTATATTCTAATAAAGTAAAATCATTAATAAGTTTAGGGAATGGATATCTAATACAGGGTAAAAATGAAGACTACACGAAAATAGCTACCAAATGGTCCTCTCAACTGGGTATGAATATCAATCCCTCACAGATTTCATATTCTTTACGTCATATACACTCGATTGTTCAGTCTACTAGCTTGAGACTACAGACCTCTAGAACTATTACACAACTGTATTACACACCACAGAGAATAGCTAGCTGGGTACAGGGTAATCAAGTAAATAAGAAAACTAAATGCCCGAAGTGCGATCAAGAAGCGGTAGGCATAGAGCACATTCTGTATTCATGCCCAGGGCTCTTGCTATTTTGGAAAGGACTGACAGACATCTTAAATAACAAACAAATTGCCCACTGTCAGCACAATTGGTCTTACTAGATATCCAGGAAACAAATTGTCCCTATAAAGAACTAACTACTATTATCTTTGCATGCGCCAGGTTAGTCATCACCAGATTATGGATATCTAAAGATATCCCAAATGTTTTTGATTGGTGGTTTTTGATGAAAGAAATTAATACTATGGAACTGTCGCTAGCAAGACACAGGGGCCTCATGGCTCTACAAAAGAAGGAAAAAATTTGGTTAAACTTTTTTGAATCATGATCTATATGAACTAGAAAGAAAACGAGGTCAGCTCAAATATTGGTTTATTATCTGTAAGACTGTATCTCTTTTTCTCTATTACTTTTGTCAAAGTTTAATTTTTGTCAAACCTCTGTATCTAATGTTCTTTGTCCAAAAATTGTCTATTCAATTAATATTGTAACTACTTATATACTTTTTTAGTAGTTTTGTTCTTCCTTCAATAAAATTTAAGAAAAAGGAATCAAACTAGTGGCCAGAACTGACAAACACTCTTGACAACAAGGACACAAATGCCTTTTGCAGTTAGAGGTAGCAGGTACCTGTGCAATTGATACTCATCTAGAGACAGTAGTTCAGTCAGATAAATGGGTTTCCTACTTTGGGATCCTTTACAGTGAGCGGTACCAAGATAAGATCAAGGCCAAGAAGAAGGAGATGGATTTTGCAGTACAGTGCGCTTCCCCAATTCCTAGTGAAAGGGATGAGGCTTCCAAGTGATGGAGAAGAGGTTTTCCTCCTACAGATATTCCACAATTTAGAAAGAAAATGATCTGTGACACTACTCTAAATGTGTGCCAAGTTCCACATTTCTGGAACATTACAAACTGTAATTCTGATTTAGATACTGCATTGTACAAGCATGCAGAATGCTAGAAAAAGCTCATGCTATATTCCATGATTACCTTCAAAATAGGTGTTAAATTTAACACATTTAATGACAATTATTTAAGGGTTAAATTACATGATAATAATAACTGACAGATTCAATATGCAAAAAGTTATGTTTCACATGTTCGAGATAGAGTATTTTATGTGTAACGTGTGCACTGAAAATGACAAAAGAAAAGTAGGTGCTACATAGGTATTAGTTAAAGCTGTTTTCTGCGAATCTTTCTTCAAATGCACCTTTGAATGTGTGCCTTAATTACAGATATGCATAGAAAACGTATATATTCTATATGTGGGAAACAGTGACATTTTCAAAATTTCATGAGTATCCCATCTTACATTAATTTATTACGAATTGATTGAAATGTTCAATTATACATTTATGTGAGAGACTAATACTTTGTGTTATGCAATGCAAGATTCATATTTTAGCATAGTTAAGTGAATTGTATTTCATGTAGGCCTCAAATGTTGCTTCTTTTCCTCTTTCCTTTTCTTAAAGTTGCCACTTGTGCTCTAACTTTCAACTGCTTCCTTTGATATTTGTAGCACAGTTTGACCAAACTTGTAACAAAAACTGTTACACGCTTGAACAGATTCTTGGAAATTGTCGGAAATACTGAAGCATGATCTTGCTTACTTTCTGAGCATCTTATTGATCATGTAACTAAGCTTACAATGGTTTTAAGGAAACTACTTAATTTGAGTTTCTTAAATCTTTCCGGATTGTATACTTTTACCAGATACATCATCCTCATTCTATTGAAGGCGACCAATGGGACAGTGTAGACTGATATTCCTGATGATGATAAGGGGTGTCTCCCCGGAACCCATGGAGTATAATTGCTCAAACTTTAGAACTGAACTTGGTTCGCTTGCTCACCCATTTTGCAGCATTGAGACTGAAGGCCTGAACAGTTAAAGAAAACACGAACTGTGACGTAATACAGCAATCTGCTGCCGACTGGTATGCTAGCGTAGTGGGACCTTTACGGCTGAAAGGGTTTGCGTCATGCTGCTGTGACTTTGACTAAGACAGATTTTCTGCCTTTAACGAACTGGAATTGGTCACTTGGAACTATCTGAACTTTCCCAAGGGTTTCTATGAGGCTCAACTGATTTCTTTTTGATCCATATACTATAGTTATCCTAAATCTCCCTCAGCTGAGGAATATTTATCCCTTCATTACTGGATCTTGCACAGTTATTGCTTTATTAAACCAAATATAGTCTTGTAAGAATGTCCGAGTGGTCGTTACAATGAGTCACTGGTCATGCGGGGTATTAGGTTGGACCGTCTTTATTGAGAACGTTTGTTCTTAATTTTTCCGTTTTAGGACAACTCTCTTTGTAGATTTACAGTTCATGAAGACAACTATGAATAAGAACAGGTGATGCGACAGACGCTTTCCGGGGTGTCTGGTCTGATCGTGGGGTACCGTCTTCCTGGCGTTGGTCTGTTCCCCGTTGGCTCTCCCCGGAAGGAAAAAGAAAAGGGGTCAGGATTAGTCACACTGCTCTTCAACAAATGCTACGTGCTACCGTCACCATAGATAGTGGGGATACAAGGGAAGGTAGGGAGTGTGTGGGAAGGAGGCCGGCGTGAATCAACTTGTTAACACCCCCTCCACCCCCACTGGAAGGCACCCCTTAATGGCACTTGCCTTGGGCCACGGCCCGTCCACAGGGCCGTGGTGTCCAGACCCGGGGCGTTTTCTCTCTTCCTGGGACCGCCGGGCGTTAGCGCCTTGCACAATCTTGGGGTGTACTCCCACAGGTCCTGATCCGCACCTCCTCCGGGACTGCTGGGCTCCTTCAGATGCTGCTTCCTGCCGGGTCTGCTGGGCTCCTCCGATCGCTGTTCCTCTCCTGAACTGCTGGGCTCCTCTGGTCGCTGCTCCTCTCCTGAACTGCTGGGCTCCTCCGGTCGCTGCTCCTCTCCTGATCTGCTGGGCTCCTCGTCTTCCTCCGGACACCATGGAATCGCTTCCTGAAGACGCCGCCGGGACTCTGTGTGTGCTGTGTTTTTATTGTCCTTCCTCGATTTCCCCGCCTGCATGAATTCGCGAACAACTAGACCGGCTGCTGCTTCCTGGCGGTCATGGGTGTCTCCGCCCAACAGGCTCCACTTCCGGTATTCAACCGCGGCGGACTCCCCGTCCTTACTACAGATCCTCCCCCATAGGAATGGACGGTGGGGCCATTTGTGTGAAGGGTACCGGGACAAGTAGTCCGCACTGATCTGCTTCACACCCGGAACATGAATAGTCGGAAACAAGAAAGGTTGCAGAGCGAGTAACCACCTAAGGATGCGAGCATTGGTGTCTTTGTGTCTGGAAAGCCAGGTCAGCGGGGCGTGGTCGGTGAGGACACGGAACTGTCGGCCCAACAGGTAATACTGTAGTGATTCTACGGCCCATTTTATTGCCAGACATTCTTTTTCGACTGTTGAGTAGTGTACCTCCCGTGGGAGCAACTTTCGACTGATATCTATAAGTGGCCTGAGCTCATCTGATTAGTCGGGTTGGAACAGTAGGGCTCCTAAGCCATGGCCTGAGGCGTCCGTCTGTAATACAAACGGTTGCTTGAAGTCCGGACACTGTAGTACAGGGGCGGTGGAAACAGCGTGTTTGAGGGTCTGAAAACTGTCTTCCTGGTCTGAGGTCCATGTGTGGATGTTTGCAGGGCGACTATTGGATAACAGGTCAGTAAGAGGGCTAGCGATGGATGAAAAATTAGGGATAAATCGCCTATGGTATCCTATGAAACCCAAAAAGGAGCGAACCTCCTTTTTCGTAGTTGGCCTGGGAACTGCCTGTATGGCTTCTACCTTGTTGATCTGGGGTTTCAGACACCCCTCGCTAATGGTGTAGCCAAGGTACTGGATCTCATTAGTGCCTAACAGAGATTTTTTTGGGTTGAGAGTTATAGCTGCTTTCTGTATCTCTGTGAAGATGGCCTTTAGGTGTTCCAGGTGTTCTTCCCATGTCTGGCTAAATACCACAATATCATCTAGATAAGCTGCTTCATATGACTGATGGGGTTTAAGGAGGCGGTCCATCAACCTCTGAAAAGTTGCTGGTGCCCCATGCAGCCCAAAGGGAAGTACCCGAAACTGGTACAGGCCTGAAGGGGTGGCAAACGCCGTTTTTTCCCTGGAACAGGGTCCCAGCGGGATTTGCCAATACCCTTTCGTTAAGTCAGGGGTCGACAGAAAACGTGCTCGTCCCAGGCGCTCTACCATTTCGTCGATTCGTGGCATGGGATAGGTATCAAATTTCGTGATGTTGTTTACTTGTCTGAAATCAATACAGATGCAAATGCTTCCGTACGGTTTTGGCACCAACACCACTGGAGAACACCAGTTGCTTAGGGACGGTTCTATGATCCCTGTTTGTAACATGTCTGATACTTCCTTTTCTACGGCCCCTCGGCGTGCTTCTGGGATCCTGTATGGTTTCAGTTTTAAAATGTCGGGGACTAAGGGTGTGATTTTATGTTGGACCAGGAAGGTTAAACCTGGGCGAGTGGAAAACAAGCCGAGAAAAGATGTTAGTAGGGCTTCGACTTGAGTTTTCTGGGGGTCTGTCAACACTGTCCCTGTAGGGACTGGGTGGTCAGAATGTTCCTGTACTGGGGAAGGGGGAATGTCTATAGGAGGGTAGGAACAGGCCAAGAGGGCTGTGTTTGTTACCCCTAAGGGGGGTTGGTCTCTCCACTCTTTCAACGGATTGACATGGTATATCTGTTTTCCAGTGTTACGGTGTGGTAGGAACACGCTAGAAGTGACTGGACTCACTCTTTTCTCTATAGTGTACGGTCCCTGCCATTTCATCAAGAGTTTGTCCTCCGAGGAGGGAAGCAAAATAAGGACCCGGTCGCCTGGTTGGAACTCTCTGAGTTTGCTGTTGTTATTATAGTATTTCTTTTGGGTTTCTTGTGCCTCTTGCATGTTATCGTACACTATTCCCCAGAGGTCTGTCAAGGATGATCTAAGGTCCATGGTGTATTTTAATAGGGGTTTCCCCTCCCCATCTTCTTTCTCCCACTGTTCTGCTGCCATATCGAGCAGTGTTCATGGCTTTCTCCCGAACAATAATTTGAAGGGAGAAAACCCTGTAGACCTCTGTTCATGGGTCCGTAGAGCAAAAAGAACCAGAGGTAGCTTTTGATCCCAGTCCCTCCCTGTCTCGGAGACGGCCTTGTGGAGTAGATTCTTGGTGGTCTTATTGTATCTCTCCACAAGGCCATCCGTCTGTGGATGATAGACTGAAGTGTGGATTTTATGAATCCCCAAAATGTCACAGATCTGGCCCATGATTTGTGAGACGAACGGGGTCCCCTGCTCCGTTAGAATCTCAGAGGGAAAACCAACTCTTGAGAACAGGGTGATCATGGCTTGGGCTACTGCCGGGGTGGTCATACTTGACAAGGGGAAGGCTTCTTGGTATCGGCTAGCATAGTGAACGATGACCAAGATATAGCGGTGACCTCTAGCGGAAGGAGTCAGGGGTCCAACCAGGTCCATCCCGACCCTCTTAAAAGGGACATCAATAATAGGTAAGGGTTGTAAGGGGGCTTTTGGGACCCCTCCCGGATTTGAATATTGGCATTTCACACAAGCAGCGTAATGTTTGGCTACGTCTTTGTACACTCCTGGCCAGTAGAACCGTTCTAACAGATACTTGAGGGTGTTCTCCTTCCCATAGTGACCCCCTCCCATTTTGTTGTGTGCTCGCAGAAGGACTCTTTCTGGTAAAGGGAGAGTACGACTAATTGTTTTTTAACTTCGGTAGATTTTCGTTCTGCCCTGTACACAGTCCCTTTTCCATAAGAAAGAATGGCCCTACCTGCTCTGGTGTCTGCTCGTGGACGTGTTCCCAGGCATTTGTGAGGGATTCATCCGCTTGCTGGGCGGTTCTGAAACTGCAGTAGCTCAGCCCTTTGTTGTCTGCAAGGGAAAGAGGGAGACCGGTACAAGACGTCTGAGAAAAGAGGAAGTCGTTTTTTTCCTTACGCCTTTCCCTTCTGCTTTTCCTGGCTCTAGGGGTTGGGTGTTCTCGGTCTGTCGAGGAAAAAGGGGCCTCCTGATGCCATGCCTGTACCTTCCCTTTCTTTTTCTCCAGGTACTCATCGAATTTAGGGTGATCGGTCCCTATGATCGCCTACGATTGTGTACTAAAGGGATTACCCAGAAAACTATAGAGAACTTGATTTTTGAATTCAGAATAACTGTAAATAGGAGGAAAATGCTTATAAGCGTACTTTTACTGACATATATTTGCTTTTAAATGAGGTATATTGGTGTTTTAATTCAACAGTTATAATTGTATTTCGAATTATTACCTGCTTTATTTTAGATGGGAACTCTTAGAATAATCATGAGGGTTTTAAATTGTATAATGTGTTTTTTTTTATCGCCTATAGATGGTCTTACTCGATGATGTATATTTTTTTTAATTGTATTTTTATGTGACTGATGTTATACTTTTGGGGCTTTCAAGCTGAAATAAAGTACATGATGATGCTGATCGCAGTATACAGCCAGCCTTGATACTGTGGACAATATACACACACCATGCAAACAACATTCCATGGTAGAGACTTGACATTCACAGACGTAGTACAGGCCACACTAAAACACAACAGGGTGACAAAGGCAGATTGCTCTAAAAATTAATGCAGTATTCAGTGCTATAACGAGGAGGTGTAATGGAGGCTTTAGCAGCCCTTGTGGCCCACTTCAGTGGGGGGATTCAGCCCAGAAGGTCTGTGAGATATGGGAGACTCAGGGGTCCTGATTACATATTACAGGGTAGACCCATTATATTGTGTTAGACTACTATATCCCATGAATATACATAGGCCTTGGACTGAATGGTGAGGCCCTGAATAGTGGGTCTTCCCTGTGCCATGGGGGCCTGTTTGCGCCCCTAGCAGTACTGAAGAGTGTTTCAGCTTTTAAATTGCTCAGCAGGTTGGAGACCTGGTAGAAAGAAAAGTGTGCAGACTGCAGTTATACAGATCTGGTCTGGAGGACAGATTGAACAAGAGGAATAAACAAGCATTTGCAAAGCCAATAGATTTTGCTAATGTGGAATCTATTGGCTTTGTCAATTTTTTTATATATGTTGCACATGTTTCATGTATTGGGCTGACTAGAAATGCCAACATAAACCATCCCGTAATATTTTAACTATTTCTTCCAAGTGTATTAAGAGCTGAAAATAGTAGACATTTTATATCTTAGCATTGTAACTAATTACCATTTGACGAGCTTCTTGTTGAGGTATGAAAATGGCACTTCAATTTTACTTCTAATATTTGCATGTGTTACATTCTCATGACTTTTGAATCAACTCATTTTAGAAAAGTGTCCAAAAAAACCAACGATTGTGATGTTAGTGCGTACACCTTACAGATGATAAAGCAAATAAATTACAATAAAATTAATTAGTTTAGTAGTTGTACGTGTAATAATAATGGTAAAACTCATTGCTGAAGAGACACATTCAAAATGTGGTAATTTGCAATAGGCAGTCATAGTTATCCTTCTAGGTCAAAGAAAAACTATGAAACAAGTTTTGCTTAACCAGAAGCAAACTTAACATCGCTGAAATGTGCATGTGAAATAGAAGCTTGACCTTAAATTTACATGCTTAGAAATTTTGTCATACCTGCGGAATATTCTGGTTTAACAAATGTATTACTTTATAAGCAACATTTTTATTCTTGAATGCGCTGAACTTCCTATTTTCTTATGTTTGTTATGTTTCATATAATGTCTGAATAAAACAACTTTTGAGTTTTTATAAAATAATGCTTGATTCATATTAAAGGGATACTTTGCCTAACAGTGATTTTGCCTTTATTGGTTAGTAGTTCATTGTTCTCGTAGTGAAACAAATTGATATGTAGAAGCCCGATATGTGTTTAAAGGCCTACAGGAACCAAGGGGCAAATGCATCAAGTGAGTTTGTGATCGCAAACAAAGCGATACGCAAAAATCGGCCGTTTGCGATAACAAAATGGCCTTTTGCGATGCATGAACGTTTTTGGGACGCGTAATTTTGGCTATTCCGATTGTATTTAGGTAAACGCAATTTGCGATTCCTTAAATGCAATGCTAGAAGCACTTTGAAATAGTGATTTCGCTATGTGGGGCCGCAAATTACCGAAAAATTTAACTGGTTGGTAATTTGCAAAAACTTTGAAAAATGCAACATGGGTGCACAGTACAATTTCAGGGGTGCAACAGGGTGTCCCTTTGGCACCGTTGCAGCCTTGAAATTGCATACGCAGTTTGCGCGTACCTACTTGGTACTCGGAAATTGTGCATGCAATTCCCATTCATTCCTATGGGCCTGTAGGCCCATAGGAATTAATGGGAAGCCATTCTTTAATTGTGACAAGCAATTTGCGACTCACAATTAAAAAAAATTAGGAATTGCTATTTTTGTAGCGATTCCTACATGCATAGGCTTTTGCGATCCCTTAATTACGATTCCTTAATAATCGCAATTGAGGAATCGCAAAAGCCTACCTTGATGCATGTGCCACCAAGTCTAATATTTCCAGAATCTAACTCCACAAGACTGCTATACAGTGTTGTTGACCTGTATTTTCGGACTTTTATATTAGTGCGTGTTCATAGGTAGAAGCAATTCTTTTTCCCTTTTTACTTGCCAGAGTCTTGATGGTTGTAGCTGCACCTGTGGCCGTCTCCTTTTTGTCTCACTTTGCTATTTGATGTGACATATTGCTAGTGCAACTGTATGCTGATTTACTTGTATTTATTGAGACTCTGCTGAGAATTTTGAACTGCTCTTTATGGGAAGTTCAGCTGCTCTAATTTGGCGTTGAAGCTTTATGCTCCCCCGATCTCACTCTTTTCTGTTAGAATCTAAACTCTTGATGGGTTCCACAAGTCTAAATTTCTGATCCTGATCTTACGAATAAGTAATTACTCCTTTATGAAAAAAGCTTAAGCAATATTTTGTGCTTTATCCTAACGATTCGTTTTGATGAGATTTCAGTATTTCTATTCGATTTATGGACAAATCCAAATAAAAACAAAATAAAGAAAAGAACTTTACTAATCTCTTAATTTGAAAAAGGTTTTAAACTCTTATCATTGTCTGAACTTAAAACTATTAATGTAATTTAAGTTTGAGAAGTCTGATTTGCTCCTTGACTCCTAATACTACATTCAAAGATCCATCATGAAAGAGAATAAGGACCTAGCGTGGAAAACAGGGCGTAAACCTGTGGATTATGGAAACATGTGTGATAGTCCTTTAATATGTTACTTAGACAATAATACTGAGGGCCCAGTCTGCACTATCACCGACATGGATACATTGTAAGCGAGGCTGCACAGAACGACGCACTGACCCCTGAGCTCCTTTTCTGCAACCTGCTACCTAGAAATGATAAACTGCAGCTGGCAACTGGACTCAAAAATAATCTAGATTGTCATAAACTCATTTTGGACGCTTGACTGCTTGTTCAGGGAATATTTTGCAAACCAGCCCCAGACCTCTGCCTCAGTCTGTGGAGGGGTGATGAGCCCTCGTGGAGGGCATTGATGGATGATCTTAGCATAGGACCTGCACTCGCTCCAGAACCAATCATGGCAGCGAATGGTAGGCATGATGCAAGGTATAAAAGCAACCTGTACCACTGCACACAGACCGCTCACACATCTGATGGCGAGAGCAGGCCCTGGAGAGATGAGCCAAGGGGTCTTTACACAAGAAAGTGACCGACACATGATCAGAGCACATGTGTCCGCCTATCCGCAGTTCCAAGCAGTGCGTGAGGGCAGTGTGGAGGGTTTCACTTCCTGAGGCGGTACCTTATGAGAAGACACATTTCTCAGATGCGATTATTTCACAGCTACGAAGGAACCCAAGAGCCACGCCTTTTTGACAGAGGCCTTTTATGCATGATGTGTCAATGAGAACTTCAGTACATGGCCCTGCCTTTAAACTATGCTGCAGGCTCAAGAAGTAAATGATGCACATATTTTCTACCAGATTTTGAGTATATTTAGCTAGCAACAATTGTTCACAGGGAACTAGTTTTGAAGAAAAATTCATTTTTTACAAGTTTTAACCTTGCATTGATTTAATCATGAACAGAGGAAAATAAATGTAGTATATCATATGGTAGAATCCATCTACCTTGATTAGGTAATTTTATATTAATATTAATTGATGCAGCGAAAAAGGTAGCATGAGGAATGTAATCATTTTTACTCACTTCAGCTGAAATTAGTCATATATTTATTCATCATTAGAATAATATTTATAAAGTAACATACCAATATGTATTTACAATGCAAGAGCTGTAATTATTACGTTTGTTAAGAAGGAAAAAACTGTGACATTTGTGACCCCAGTGAAGTGACCATAACCAACGTTCATTCGAACACATTAAAAATTCAAACGGCAGGTTATTGGAGTAAAAGGATGTCTTTAATCCAATTCTCTATTCCAGACCAAGGACCAGATTCTTTTTCTGGCGCTTTTAAGACTATCCTTAGCCGTTTCTAACGACGTTATAACCCAACTGAGGATATGAGGGTCTCTTCAGGACAGGGATTTCCTGGGGGGTGCAAAAACATTCATTACAATTAGTAGGGTAAAGAGGGTGGTGTGTGAGTGCTACTTGAAATAAATTTAACAGGGCTTACTTTGGAGCACATATGCTCCAGTAGCAAGCACAGAGTCAGGTGTAGCAATATTTCTTCTTTAATTCAATTGATCGATACCTGAGAAACAGGAGTGGAGGATTAATAAACCAACCACGGTTGTATTTATAATCTATGGTGACTTAGTTTATCAAAACAACCCACCCTGTCTTTCAATAATTGAAGGATTTCAGGGTTGAAGTATGTTATTCTTTAGTTCAATACTTGGGGAGGAGGGCGATTGAAGGGGTTTTAAAAGAGTAGTGCAGTCTGATTAGCTATGCTTGTGACTGAGGGGGTTGGTAGCTCACCATGTGGAACAACAGAACATCCATATCAATGATTGCCAGTGTATATAGATATTGTCTTCCTTATCAGTTAATCTCAAATTGATCATGGAGACAGAATTGGATTACATCACGTCAGATGTGACTCAATTTAAACAGCCCATCGGTGCGGAGTGCCGCAACAGGGGGTTCACTGTTTTCATGGTAGCGCTGCGGCTCGTGACAGGGTAATTTCTGAGGAGGCATACATGTGGCAGTTAACCGGATATTACCCTTCCTGCACATAAACAATCATTTAAAAATGACATGTTGCAACTTTTATGTGTGCTGCACAAAGTAGCACACATAGAATGGAAAGGCGGGGCCGACATCGGCCCTGCCACACTTATGGCGGGGCTTGGAAATATTGGCTATTCGAAGGCTGGCTTAATTAGACTAACATTAAAGGCAGCGTAAGAGTTCAGATCGATGAAAGGGATATTTTTAAATATGCAGTGTATTTGGGACGGCTTACCAGTCCGACCAGGGCATCCAGTCCTTCTCCCCTGTCTCCCAGAGCGTGGGCCGGCGGCGCAGATTTCCGATTATGCAGCGCGGATATATCTGCAGCACCGTTGAGACAAATAGTTTGGGTGACTACACACTTACGCCAGATGGAGAATTGAAACGAAGACTGATTTTCCGCTTTACAAGGTCTTCGGCTGTAAATTCTTTCTTGGCCCGGTTTTGGGGTACAAAAGAGGTGGCAGACACTTGAACCTTAGTGATTGGGAGTACAAACGAAAATGAATGTCAACCCCAGCGCTGAAACAAGCGGAACTAACTTTCCATGGCTGAATGTAATATCGTTCAGAAGTGTAGTGTAAGGAGATGTCTTCTCAGGGAGCAATCTAAGTGGTAGGGGCAGGATCAACTCTTGTAAGACCTGATCGATCCACAAGAAATCATGAATCCAGAGTTTGGGTTATGGGAAACGTGTCCCGGCACAGAGAAACTAGAGGCACTCATTAATTCGTATTGCATTAAGCACACAAAAAACTGAAAGGCTGCGTTGAATTTCACAGATCTTTTAGTTAGCGATGGCCTTTACTTCCAGATATGGGGCCTCATTTATGAAAGCCTTGCGCCACCGGTGCGTCACTTTTTCCCATGTTAAAAGTGACGCACCGGCGGCGCAAGTCCTTCATAAATAAGGCCCATGGGGTTTATCAAGGAAAGCGGGTAATTGTGGGGAACAACCGTTTTTAATCTTATGGACATTTTTTCACATGCAAGAGCGGGTCCATGTTTTTCTTCCAGCAGCAATTGAAATATGGAGAAACACTGTTGAATATGTGATCTACTCTTTCTACAATGCTGCAGCAGTTCGTAATATTTTGCATTTGATGTGTAGGTCACATCGTCAGTATCACATGCTGGTAGTTTAACAACGTATAGGAAGCGCTGGGAGCAAATGTGCAGCAGATATAGGACTGGGTTTTTGATGCTGTCAATATATGGGCACAGTAATTACAAGGCTAAAAGATCCTCATAATTGGTGTCCAGGGCTCTTCAGTAAAAAAAAAAAAAAGCACAGGCGATGATCTTGGCTCTCTGCGATTGCTTCCTCCCCGCAGACAGAGGATGCTGGCAAAAAATCTGTCTTTGAGATGTGGAGATAGACATTTAAGCTGCAAGGTTAATTCAAAATTAATGATAAGCCCCTCATTTTATGGAGACCAATGCTCAATGTATTTTAGGGAAGCCAATGCTCAAGGTAGTTTGCGCCTAGGCTTAAAAATTAGACATTGTTGGTAGGGCAACAAGAAATTCCATACAATTACCTATATATTTGAACGGGAAGATATGGAACAAGCAAAGGGGGTCCATAGAAGGGAAGTCCATGCCATAAGTATTGCGGCATGGTTCATACCAGTATATAAAACTGCAGCTAACAAGAATTAACAATCAGCGCGCGTGCCTGCCATTAGGCGCGCTTTATGGAGAAACAGTAAACTGTTACACGAGAAAGAAGCGTGTGTTAATTATTATTGATGCAGATGTTGCTAGAATGTTAATATAAGCAGAAGCATGGTACCATTAATGCGTATGCCCTCTGTAGAGATTGTGTAGAATTGACTTAGCTGATTTACCGGTAAAGATCCGGTGGTTAAAACGTAAGACAGTGAACAT
Organism: Lissotriton vulgaris; assembly: GCF_964263255.1. Classification (NCBI taxonomy): domain Eukaryota; kingdom Metazoa; phylum Chordata; class Amphibia; order Caudata; family Salamandridae; genus Lissotriton; species Lissotriton vulgaris. The sequence goes on from NC_141697.1 coordinate 392,313,673, forward strand.
AATGTACTATATGCAATAAACATGTTCGGCAGATAGCCGCCCATATTAACTACAAGTAACATACGGCTACTGATCCATATGTAAATGGAGCATGCATGAGTCCAAGAGAACACATGTCAGGGGTTGATTTTAATCATTTCAGGTTGGCGTGGATGGTATGTTACCTATCCAAGGCAGTACTGTGGTGCATGGGGGGGGGGTTGGTAAAAGGGCTTTGAGCCATTTTACAGCTCGGCATGGATAGCAATGTGCTAATCCTAAGCTTAAAGACTTTCTGCCGAACTGGCGTAAGACTGTGCCCCTTTCCATCATAGCATGGAGGCTATTGAGCTAATCCTATGCTTAAGGGCTCTGATAGATAAGCAAGTATGGAACAGGCATACCAGGACGCTGGGGTAGAAGTAGGGATCGACATGTCCGTACCCGGGGTACACCCTGGCGCAGACATTCCTGACCTCCCGATAGGGGAAGCGAGTCTGTGAGGCCATTCTGCCACTATAAGCAAATTCCTAGTAACAAAATTAGCGAGGTTTGACAGGGCTTGCTACTTACAGACCATAGCCCAGGGGTGCATCTAAGGGGAGTCGTGCTTCTTAAGAGACAACGTCCATTTGTCCACAGCTGGGGATCAAACCATTGCGGAGTATCTTCTTGCCTGTTTAGGGGCGTATAGGAACAAGGCATAACCTTGCAGTAAATTGGTAGGGTCTGATAGTCGGACCACAATATATAATGGCTAGGTTAGTGAATTTAAGGTTAGGGCATGACATTTCAGTGTAGGAGGGTAGGGGGGGCCAGATAGTCGGTCAACTACGCTGGCCTGTGTCGGTAAGGTCATGATTAGTGAGGTTAATAGGGTGTACAGGGGTAAAAATGGGAGGGGTCCGACAGCAGTCCCTGGCCATATGGAAAGGCAGGTCCGACATCGGCCCCCCACACTTTTGGCGGGGCGCACCGGCCCCCACTCGCCCCGGGTCCCCTGGTGACCCGTAAGTGATTGAGTCACTTCCGGGTCACGAAGGGAACAAAGGCCAGGCCGGTTAGATCCGGCCTGGCCGAAGAAGGGTTAAAAGGCGCAAGAGTCTGCCTCTTTGACTCCTGCGCGTCACGGCCTGCCCTTCCAGCCTCCAGGAGGCTGTAATTATTTTCCCCACTCACCATCCCCTGAAGCTAATGATTGTTATTGTGTGCTATGAAGGTTTTCACAATTAGGGTACAAATGTTTAGGGATGACAAGAGTGTCTGACTAATACGTTTTGTTCCTTAGAACTTTCTCTATTTTCAGGTCATCACACGTCGTATTTATTGCTTTGTCTTGGTCAGGCGGTAAGGTCATGATTAGTGAGCAGTTAATTTAAGGTCCTTAGGGGGCGGCGCTATTCTCGAATGGGGTCGCCCAAAGGGCGGGACAAGTGGTCTCTCCTAGAACTCCAGGGGCAGTTACAACCGGTTGGCTACATGGGTGCGGGGGAGGGGAGAGTCACGCTTTCTCTAGGCTGGTTGGCCACCCCGCACTTGCACAATGACGCCAGTAAACGGCGCAGAGATGCAAGAGGACCCTTTAATGGAGTTAATAGAGCGTACAGGAGTAACCGAGGGGGCCAAAGTACCCTCACGGTAAGCGGGCCCTCTGCGCATGCGCACTTCGACAGAAGGGCGTGGTTAATAGGCATACGGGGGTAACCGGGGAGGGGATGTGCCCCCAAGGTAAATGGGCCCTCTGCGCATGCGCACTCCGACAAGAGGGCGTGGTTAATAGGGCTTACGGGGGTAACCGGGGAGGGCATGTAACTCCCCGGTAAACGGGCCCTCTGCACATGCACACTCCTTCAGGAGGGCGTGGTTTAGTGATAAGGATAAGGATCTGACACCAGATATTGACCTTGCCGTAGGCCCAAATAGGTACGCAGAAAAGTAAAATATTGTATATATAATGTGATTGATATGTTTCGGATAGGAAATACCTTGTACTAGAAATAAGGTTAGCCATCTGAATACCTGTATATATCAATTGTACATTTTCTGCGTAATTGTGTAAATATTGTTTCTTTCAATTTTTGTTTTATTTTGTATGTTTTAATAAATACGGCCGGGGGGGTCGAAAGATCCCCCGCCTTCCAAAGAAAGCCCTCTCACGTCCTGTTCATAATGTTGGTTAAGGGAAGGGTGGGGGTCCTCCGGCAGTCCCTGGCCATAGTTACAAATGGCAATTATGGACTGTTTATGTGCAGGAACAGACACCTTTATGCACATGAATAATCATTCCCTGCAATGCAGGCACCCTTGCACCATGGTGCAAGGGTGCCTGCGCTCACGATAGGCAGCTAGATTTATACGCCAGCACTTGGGGAAACGGAGGGGTGCACCGCATTCTTGTGAATTTAGCGAATCCCTGCATTTTTAAACTGACAGAGTGGGAATTTTGAAATTTTCGAGCAACACCGCACTCTGCCAGTTTATGGGGGGACCCAGGGAGAGCCAGGCGCGAGCCGGTCTCTTCCTGGGTAGGTTCGCGCGAGAATCAGGAAATCAGGTGGGGGACTGATTAGCGAGCAGATATAAGGGAGACAGGCTGGCGGTTGGGAACTGCGTGGCGGGAGGCTAGAAGGGAGGTTTGTTTTGCGGCGCTCGTGTTACCTTTTGTCCCTGGGCTCATGGAGGAGGCGGCGGAGGTCCGTAGGGCTGTGCAGATACTTTGTGAGGCCGGGCGTGAAGACCTGCTACGGCCGGGCGTCCCGGCGGAGGCGTGGGTCGGCATGGCCCGCCCCCCTCGCAAGGCTTCGGAAGGCGTCTCAAGGGCAGTGGAGGCGTGTTTATCGCCGGGCCTGGAGGAGGAGGAGGACGGCGAGGCGGCCATGCCGGCAGACGGGCCTGGGCTTGTTTTGCCCGCCGTTGATGTGGACCCCCGCCGGATGCCCCGGCGCCCTCCAGCAGGTATGTGCTTTACCGTTTTTTAGTGCTGGTACACGTGGGGCGCCCGGGGGGAGGCGGGGGCGTTCAGTGGGCCGGCAGGCTCCGCGCTCCGGCGGGCTGGCACAGGGGAAGTCGGGGAAGCCTCAGGCGGGCCCCAAGCCTAAGCGAGGGCGGAGCCTGGATATGCCTGGGCGCGTGCAACCCCCCCCCCCCTGCAGCGGTGCCTTTTGAACCTTTCCCCGCAGTTACGCCTTTGCCGGATGGGGCCTCTCCTTGCCTGTGGTTGAACGGGCAATGTTTCCTGCTCTCCCCCGCCACGACGGGGCCTGGTACTGCTCCTCCCCACTCTTTTGGCCCCCCACCCCTGGGTGGGGCTGATGTCCGGCCTCTTACGGCCGCGCTGCCGGCCTGCCCCCCCCTGAAGCCCCGCCCCCTGCTCATGTTGTTGTTTCTGCGGGTGCTGCACCTAACGTGCTGCCACCCCCGGCCACCAAGTCTGCGGTCACCGGTGTGCCTGGCCCCCGGCCTACCACCTCCACGCCCCTGGCTCCTGGTGGGAAGGGTTTGTCGCAAAGGGGGGCGCCCCCGGCCAATGGTCCATCTCTGTTCCCGGTCCCTAGGGGTCGGCCGGGTGGCCTTTTGGGTGGTCCTGAGTCTGGGTCGGGGGGTGCCCATGGTCTGGCTTCGGTGGGTCGTTCATTGGGGGGTGATGGCGATTCCGCTTTAGGGGAGCCTGTTTTTGGGTCCTCTTCCTTGTCTGGCTCGAGCGGCCGCAGTTTTCACTCTGCGCCTTCGGCTGGGCGGCTGTCGGCTGTTTCCACGGGCCCGGGAACTGTCCACACGGCTGTTTCCAGTGGTGGGCTTATAGGGGGGCTGTCTGGAGCGGATAGCTCTTCTACAGCTTTCAGTGCACACAGCTTTCAGAACATTGACTGGCAGTTTTATGATGGGGGTATTGGTGATGGGGCTATGCCCAGTGGCAGTGACCAAGTTGCATTTTCTGATGAAGCTTTCTGTGGGAGTTTTCCTGATGAGGATTTGGAAGAAGGGGAATTGAGAGACAAAGATGTTGGGCTTTTGGCAGCACGGGCCCAGGGGGGTGGGTTGGGGCAACCCACTGTTTCTCGTGTTTTGCAGGAGTCTCGAGCGGACCATGCAGGTGTACGAGGGGCAGTGAGGTCTGGACTTTCTCAGAGGGATCGTGGGGCTGTCACACTGCAGTCGGAGCATTTGCCGAGAAGTAAGGATGGGTGGTGGTCTGTGTGGCAACCTAGGTAGAGTCTCCCTGTTAAGAGTACAAGATCTATTGGTACGGGTGATGGGGTTGTGGTTGAGCGAGTCGCTCTGGCACCGAGGCTTGAGCGGCCTGTAATTTCGAATGTTTCTACTGGGCAAGTTGCAAAAGAGGTTTCTACAGCAGGGGATGGCGGGGTGGCTGCCACACGGGTTACGGAGGATAGTACCCTACCGAAAAAGTTGCCTTATTCTGGTGTGGGGATGCCTTTGGGGTCCCATTTGTCCGAAAAAACAAAGAATTTGATATGGTCTGGGGCATTGTGGATGTTTTTCGACTTCTCCATAGGGATGTCCAGGCAAAAGAAGGGTCGAAAGAGGAGGAATTAGAATTGGCTCGGAGGCCTCGTGTTCCGAAGTCCATAGAGAATTGGACTTCGGCCTTTCTTATTTATGCCAGCGTTTATTGTCAACGTCATCCAGAGCAGGCAATAGACATGTTTAAATATGCAGATGTCATCCGCAAGGCTCACAGTTATTTTGGCGGCTTTGCATGGTTGTCCTACGATGACGAATTCAGGGCGCGCATGAGCGCTTTCCCTGAGCGTTCGTGGGGTGAGGTTGATTCCGAGTTATGGCTGCAATGGATGGCATCGGCAAATCCACCTGCTACGACCCACACGGCTAGCGGGCAGCCAGTGTTTTATCGGCCCTTTTCAGCTCACCCCGCTCAGTCTGGGGCGGGGGTTTGGGGCAGAGGTCAATCAGCCGCCTCTGGCACATGCTGGCATTTTAACAGGGGTTCCTGTAACAGACCAGCTTGCAGGTACAAACATGAGTGTTCGCAGTGTGGAGGGAAGCATGCCCTCAGCCAGTGTTTTCCCGGACAGCGATTTGGTGATCAGGGAAGAGGTTCAGGGGGTAGGGGACAGCCGCAACAGTCTGTTTACAAGGGCTCCTACTCCTATTAGGCAGGAGGTTCTCGATCTCTGGCTGGTGGATTATCCAGATTTTGAGGCCGCTAAGATTTTGTCTTGGGGTTTCAAAATCGGGTTTCGGATTGGGTATCAGGGACCCAGGGTGGGCAGGTGGTCGGACAATTTGAAGTCTGCGAAGGAGAGTCCCCATGTTGTGCGGAAAAAGCTGGACGCCGAGCTTGCGGCGGGTAGGATTGCTGGTCCTTTTGTGAATTGTCCTCTGCCTGACTTGATTGTATCACCCCTGGGCGTGGTGCCCAAGAAGGCGGAAGGGGAGTTTCGTCTTATCCATCACCTGTCCTGGCCCGAGGGTACATCAATTAATGATTTTATTGATCCAGCTGACTCAACTGTCAATTATGCTTCGGTGGACGATGCCTTACGGCTCGTGCGCACGGCTGGTGTTGGGGCTTTGCTGGCAAAGAGCGACATTCAGTCGGCTTTCCGGCTATTGCCCATCCATCCTTGGGATTTCAGTCTGTTGGGAATGCATTTTGATGGTAGTTTCTACGTGGATCGGGTGTTGCCCATGGGCTGTTCAGTGTCATGCTCCCTTTTTGAAACTTTCAGTACCTTTCTGCAGTGGCGCTTCACTTTTGTTAGTGGCCACGTCTTGGTCTGTCATTACCTTGATGATTTTCTTTTCATTGGGGAAGGTCGCTCTGGGCAGTGTCAGTCGGCTTTGAACATCTTTCAGGCTCTGGCGGAGGAATTGGGTGTTCCCTTGGCGCCGGACAAGACAGAGGGTCCCTGTACGTCCCTGACTTTCTTGGGGATTGAAATTGATACTCTGTCTATGGTGGCGAGATTGCCTGAGGCTAAAGTGAAGGAAATGTCTGCTTTCATACATCTGGTGTTGGGGGAGCGGAAAGTCGTTTTGAGAACTGTCCAGAAGCTGTTGGGGTACCTCAATTTTGCTTGTCGGGTTGTTCGGGCGGGCAGGACGTTCTGCAGACGTCTGGGTCTTTCCATGTCCGGCGCAAGCCTTCCCCATCATCGGGTGCGCATTACCACCGCTGTGCGTGCCGATTTGACTGTCTGGCTTCATTTTCTGCAGGAGTTCAATGGCGTGTCCTTGTTTTTTGCGGATGAGGACATGGTGTGGCAAGTACAGTTGTTCACTGATGCGTCGGGGGCTCACGGCTTCGGAGTATTTTGGGAAGGTCGATGGTGCGCGGCCGGCTGGCCGGCGCACTGGAAGGAACAGGGTCGCAGCATAGCGTTTCTGGAGCTCTTCCCGCTGCTGGTTGCTTTGTATCTATGGGGGGATGAGTTTCAGAATCGCTCAGTCTTGTTCCATGTGGACAATTTGGCAGTAGTACACCTTGTCAATCACCAAAAGGCTCGCGATTTGCGGGTTTTGCGGCTCCTGCGCGCATTCATGCTGCGGTGTCTGCAATTAAATATTGTCTTTAAAGCACGGCATGTTCCTGGTACTTCTAATTGCATCGCTGACTCTTTGTCTCGCTTTCAGTGGTCCGAGTTCCGCAAGTTAGCTCCTGGGGCGGACCTGGAACCAACAGCGATCCCACAGTGCGTATGGGACCTGGGGGATTGAGGGTTCACCAATTGGTAGAAAATTCTGTGGCTGACTCCACAAGGCGGGGTTATGTGAAGGCCTGGAATGAGTTTCTGCAGTTCGGTAAGGATTTGATGGGGCCGATCAGGGCTGGTTGGTCTGATGAACAATGCATCTTGCAGTTTGTTTTACATTTGGCGGACAAAGGCCTATCGCCCACTACCATTTCTGGCAAGTTGGCTGGGGTTTCTTTTTATGGGCAGCTTTGGTGGGGGAGGGATCCGGTTGGGGGGGTGTTGGTTCGTAAAGTGTTGAAAGGTTTGGCTAGGCTTCGGGCTGGTGGTCAGCAGCTCCGGCAGCCAGTGACTTTTGAGTTGCTCCAGTTGCTGTTGCCGGAATTGGAGGTGTGTTGTCATGATGCTTTTGAGTGTGCCAAATTTTGTTTGTGTTTTGTTTGGTTGTTCTTTGGGGCATTTCGGGCATCAGAGTTGCTGGGGTTACGGGGCAGGGTAGGTATGACCAGCAGTGAGGTGGTGTTGGAAAGTGACAGAGTGCGGCTGTGGCTGCGGGCATCCAAAACCGACCAGATGGGGAGGGGTAAGTGGGTGTTCCTTGGCAGGAGTGGTGTCTCTGCATGTTGCCCGGTTGGGGAATGGGAAGTGTTTGTGTCCTCTCCACATTTTCTCCAGGGGTCCATATTTTGTCATGCGGATGGTAGTCCCATAGTTGCATCTCAATTGTTAGCTGTATTACGCAAGGTTTTGTTGCGCTTGGGGAAGGATCCTGTTCAATTTGGTACCCATTCATTCAGAATTGGTGCGGCGACGGAGGCCGCTCGGTTGGGGTGGGACTGGTCCCAGATTCGTCGCATTGGTCGTTGGCGTTCCAAGTGCTGTGAAAAATATGTGAGAAAATAGTGCAATTTTGCTTGTCTAACATTTCTTTTTCTCCTAGGTCCTTGGCCATCAGTCGCCGGATGCAAACGGAGGGTGTGGATACTGGGGCACTCTTTTGTTAAACGAGCAGCTTTAGCCGCTGCCACTCAGCTCTGTGGGAGATCACTTGGTCTAAACAGCATGACACACAAAGTCTCCTGGCATGGAACAGGGGGCATGCGCTGGGGTGGGCTTTTTCCCGCCTTGGCTGCTTTGGTTTCACAGTGTTTGGGGGGCCCTCCGGATCTCCTGGTGCTACATTTGGGCGAGAATGACTTGGTTTCTCTCTCTGGGTTGACTTTGTTAAAACTAATGAAGCAAGACCTGGAAATCATCAAAACCACATGGGTGAGCACCATGCTGATATGGACTGAGTTTGTGCCTCGTTTGCAATGGCGTGGGGCGAGGAACCATTCCGCCCTGGAAAAGGCTAGAAGGAAAGTGAACAGGACAATGCGACTTTTTTGTCACCATTTGGGTATCTACTGTTTGGATCATTATCATTTAAAAGTCTCTGAACATCATTTATTTTGTGAGGACGGTGTGCATCTATCTGCTTTGGGCATCTCTTTTTACCTTCTGGAACTCAGGGATTTGATTAGTAAAGTTCTTCAGGTACAGTCGTGGTGTGCTCCTTCCTTTCCTTTAGGTGGGGCAGGAAAACGCTAAAGGTTTTCCTGGGTGGCGGGTTTTTGGTAGTGGGGGTGGGCAGCCGGGAGCGGGTTGGCCATCCTGAAGGGTAGCGTTGGGTAGGCTAGGGGTAGTAGGCAGGAGTTTTGTTTGGGGTTTTGGGATTTAGGTTTCGTAGGCTCACTGTAGAGTTGAATTATGTAAATAAATAAATAATGAATGTGTTCATGAAATTTATGATGCACCTGTCCTAAAATAAAGTGGCCTTTCTTGCTCCTAAAAGAGGTGTGGACAATGATTTCTTGCGCGAGGGGGGACCCAGGGAGAGCCAGACGCGAGCCGGTCTCTTCCTGGGTAGGTTCGCGCGAGAATCAGGAAATCAGGTGGGGGACTGATTAGCGAGCAGATATAAGGGAGACAGGCTGGCGGTTGGGAACTGCGTGGCGGGAGGCTAGAAGGGAGGTTTGTTTTGCCCCACCCACCCTCCCTCTTTTTCTTTTCGTTTTGGGTGGGTTTTTTCTTTTGCGGTGCTCTAGGTGCTGCTCGTTTCTGTATGTTTGCCACTGTTAGGATGGGTGCCTTTGTTCTTTTTAGAGGCGGGTTTTTGGTAGTGGGGGTGGGCAGCCGGGAGCGGGTTGGCCATCCTGAAGGGTAGCGTTGGGTAGGCTAGGGGTAGTAGGCAGGAGTTTTGTTCGGGGTTTTGGGATTTAGGTTTTGTAGGCTCACTGTAGAGTTGAATTATGTAAATAAATAAATAATGAATGTGTTCATGAAATTTATGATGCACCTGTCCTAAAATAAAGTGGCCTTTCTTGCTCCTAAAAGAGGTGTGGACAATGATTTCTTGCGCGATGCAAGTATGCCCCAAAGAACCTTAAATGGTGCCTAGATACTGAGAGAGTTTGGGCCCTTAAAACAGGGCGAATGTGTTGCACACATGGACTCAAAAAAACATTTAGCAAAATATCCTGTCCCTTCATTCTCGCTGTTCTACTCGTTGCCCCAACATGAGACCCACACCGTCGTCCAGCCCACATAAATCTTTCCCTGCACACACATCCACTGACCATCCATCTGTCTATGCACTCACATTCATCCAAGCAGAGTCAATCTCATATTTATTTACTCAATAATCCATACATACAATTAATAAAGCATTGCCTCAATTTATAAGCCAAATCTATTGTATTTTTCGTTGCTTGATTTTTTAATAAGGAAGACCGAATGCTCGGTCGTCCCATGTTGTAATGCTGGAATCTGAATCAGTTTGGTAATTTCTTTATAATCAATCACACCTGTACTGATTTCATTGTAAAGCGCGACTTTTTCAGCACATTTTAATTGGACGGCATCTCGACCTTCCTCCTGCCTCCACCCAATCGCTTGGCTTGTTTACCCAGGCTCCATTCCTCGTTTCAGAAAGAGACAGCCCTTCCTGAGTCTGTTTTCCCTCGCCATAGTAAAAGCACCTCCAGCCGGGTTGAGAACATGGATGCATGGAGCTTTATTTCCTGGCTGTTGCTCACTGTCCTGGCCGTGGCAGCCCTCGCCTTCCTGGTTTTCTGCTGTTATGTGAAGTACTCGCACATGAGGTTTGATCACATCCCAGGACCCCCGAGGGAGAGGTGAGCCCAGTAGCAAGCTGTCTTATCTTTTCTTTCTAGCAAATTGGGCGGGTGTTCGAAAGACAAACCGGCCGTGACCGGGTGACAGCAATGATTGTACTTTCTGTGACAAACTACTGTGTGGATTTATCTTTTTTCAGTTTAGTAAATACTGTCAGAGAGTACTAAAACAAGCGAAAGTGCATTGTTTTGATGAAGAAAAAGCCGCCCATTACTTTTATTCACTGCCTAGACGTAACACTAAACCTGCTCGTTTAGAAAACAAGTAATTTGCAGCTTTGAGTGTGCTGCCCTCTAGAGTCACTTCAATGTCATAAGTTATGAAAGTGGCTATTCACCAATTTTATGCCACTCCGCTTTTATATATAGTCTTTAACTTTTTACATTTGGGTTTTGACAGTGCTGCTGTAAAACCTGCCTATTGCTAGCAATTTCATTTAGTTGTCGCACAATGGCAGATTTCCTGCTCTGTGTTCTGTGAATGGGAAAACACAGCCCAGACTATTGTGGGAGGAACTACACACAAAAATCAGTAGGGTGACCAACCGCCCGTAAATTTCACGGACCGTCCGTAATTGGGACCTGACGCCCGTTGTCCGTGAGGATCCCTTTTACGGTCGCCTTTTGTCTGTAATTTTGCCCATCACAGGGAGCAGCGTTGCTCCCCTGTGAGAGGCCTCACCCCCACTTGATGCTGGCGCCTCACACTCCTGGAGCACAAGAGCAGCCGCACCTGCCCATTGTCATTCTGTATGCCGGCTAATTTGCTACATACAGAATGACAATGTGGCAGTCTGGAGTGTGACAGCATGTGGAGGACTCCTCCAGCCTCGGTGTCAGGAGAGCAATCTGTTAGAAAATAGGTAAAACGCCAATGCTGCAACGTGAAAAAACAGTTTATTTAATGAAGCCTGAAAAATAAGTTAAAAAGAACAGGTTATCGTTCTTTCACTGTCTGGTCATTTTAGAACTGAAGTATTTTCAATATAATATTCAACAAAGCCATGGTTGCGGCTACTTTTATTTTAAGGAACTAGCAACCATTGACAAAGCCAATAGTCCTGGCTTGTTGTTGGTGCAATGATACTTGCTGAATTATATATATATGAATGCAATGACAGAAATAACCTAATACCAGTCAGGCGCAACAGTATGCTAAGCGCAGATTTGTAGCCTAGGTGTTTTAAACCACGCTCTTAATTACATTGAACTCCCCCTTTGAAGAGACCCACCAGTTTTTTTACACCACTTAAAGCCCTGGTAACAACACCATGTCACAGTCATCTCACATCCTGGCACTGTGCATCATGCATGACTCATGACTTCTACGATTTCAGTCTGCCTATGTGCAGAGGCATAGTGAATTCTCCCCCACTGCAGCCACCCCGTGCTTTAGGAACTACAGCAAGGTGACGTTCTTGATGGGCCTCTTCTGTCTGCAACTCTGCAGACAAAGGCTCAGCTCATAATGTGAAACAGTGGGTGAGTAAATAAGTGAAGGAATGTGTGAATGGCTGGAAGGACTACTGAAAGGATGAATGGATAAATGAAAGGGTGAATAGATAGATAATGAAAGAAAGGATGACTGGATGAGTGAGTGAGTGGAAGGTTGGATGAGAGAAAAGGTAAATAGATGGATGTACGTGTGGAAGGGTAGATGGATGGGTAAAAGGGTGGATGGGTGTGTGAAAGGATGGATGGATGAGTGAAAGGATGGATGGATGAGTGAAAGGGTAGATGATGTGTGAGTGAATGGGTGGATGGATGAATTGAAAAGGGAAAGGGTGAATGGATGGATGAGTGAAAGGGTGGATGTAAGGATTGATGAATGAGTGAAAGGGGGTAGATGGACAAAAGGATGGATAGATGAGTGAAGTGAAAGGGTGGATGGATGAGAGAACTGATGGCTGGATGAGCGGATGGCTGTATGAGTGAAAGGATAGATGAGTAATAGGATCAATGGATGGATTCATGAATGGATGAGTAGATGGATGGGTGGATAAGTGAAAGGGGGATGGAGAGAGAAAGGGAGGATAAATGACTGAAAGGGTGAATGGGTGGAAGGATAAGTGAATGGGTGGATGGATGAGTAAGTGAATGGGTGGATGGATGAGTAAGTGAATGGATGGCTGGATGGGTAAAAGGGTAAATGCCTGGATGGGTGAGTGAATAGATGGATGGGTGGAAGAGTGGATGGATGACTGTACGGGTGGATGGGGTGAAAGGGTGGGTAGATGAATAATGGATTGATGAGTGAAAGGGTGGATGGAGGGATGGATGAGTGAAATGATGGATGGAAGGATATATGGGTGGATAGGTTTGAAAATGGATGAGTATGTTTGGATATAGATGGGTACACAGATGAAAGGACAGAATGAATGGTGAAAGACTGAATGATGGATGAAAGAATGATTACACCTTGTAGCACCCATTATCTTAGGTAACATTTCCTATACATTGACTTTCATTTTAATATGAATCATTGTCTCTATATAATGTGTGTGTGATGTAACACATTCCGACACCCTGCGATACATACTTGGGATGAGTAACACTATAAAAGAAATTAAATACACATGAGAGACCGTCTAAGTGAAGATGAAGGGCACCATTAGGAGGGTTGTAGCAAGGCCGGACTGGCCGGACCGGGCATCGGATGTTTCCCTGGGAGGCTGGAAAGGGGGTGGAGGGTGGTTTTGTTACTGGGAGCTGGCACTGAAAAGTTCCTTGTATATCCAATAGTTTTCAATCAACAATAAAAGCGGCCTCACTTGTATTCAGGTGTGGTTCACCATTGTCTGGTGACTAATGTAGCTGCTGGAGCGAGAAGCAAATTTTGAATCGTCTAAGGTAGCAAGCTGCGGCCATACTGAAAAAACGTGAAGTGCATGATTGTCTCAACCTAATATAAACTTATTTAGACTTGTACTTAGTTGGTTGTTTATGTACTTACTTATATACTATTGCACGACCACCTCTGACGTGTCTGTTAAACGTACATTATGTCCCGAACTTTTGTCCTGAATTTTGACCTTTTGTCCTGAATTTTTGTCCTGAATTTAGTCCCTTTGTCCTGAATTTTTACACTCACTGTTCTGAATTTGCACCTATGTCAGTTGGTCACCCTAAAAATCAGGTAGGTTACCACTGTATGTTTATTACAGCAATACGTAGAATTATCGACGGAGTCCACCCATACCAGCACCACCCATACCGGACATACTTAGCAGGAACATGCACGGTTCTATCTCTCACTAGATTGAACGCACCTCTCTGCACGTTTGACAGGAGGCAGCGCGACCATTTTCTTTCTCCTAGTGACAGGGGTCCCACAATTCTGCATATTAGCCAAGAAGGGATCACGAGCGCATTCTCGCAGTGGAGTGGTCTGTGCTTCCCTAACCAGACAATTTTAAGTTAAGTTTTGTTGAAAAGTGTGGCTCAATGATTAGAGCGGCAGATCCTGATGCAGAGGTCTAGCCCGGGACCAGGGTTCAATTCCCCGCCTCGGCGGGTCTTGGGCTCACGGACCTGATAATTCTCGCCTCGGTGCCTATTCCAATCATGGGGTCCCACTCTGCAACTCTGGGCAATAGCCTGCTTAATCTCCACAACGGCCCCAACAAGGCTAAGGATGCCTGGCCTCCACCTTGGGGGTGCCCAGGAGTGGACCCATGATGGGTTCCACAGCGGTATTCGTACAAGCGCCTTGAGACCCTTGCGGGTGAGTAGTGTGCTATACAAGTATCAATTTTACATTTAAGTATGACATGAATTAGTTGGACTTGTGAAACCGCTACTGCCTGTTGGGCACATATTTTCTCACACACTTTATTAGGTGAGTCCTATGATGCCACCTAGCTGAGGCTTATGCCTCTGTTTTCAACACCTAATTCCATAAAATACCCACACAGCACATTTGCCTATCAATTTATTTACATCTACATGCCTCTATAATCCTTCTTTTAGAAATACCTTGAGTTTTTCCTCTCCTCCCCTTTCCCGCTTTCTGAAAAATCTTTTCTATTTTGTTGTTTTCCTCCCTATGGTTGTCATACATAAATAAGAGCACCCTGAGCTCTATGCCATGTTGAGGACGACACTACCAGCTTAGCCTCATTCTGAGTTATTTTTGTTTTCAGTGATTTGCTCCTCCACTGCAGTTGAATTAAGGGACGCTGAGCAAATCATGGATTGGGGGTGTACGGTGGGGATTTGCCATGCTGTGTGATGCCCCTGCACTGCAACCTAAGCTTATCTGTTGACCTAGCTTTCTAATAAATGTTGCTGTTTCCGTAACTTTGTGGTGCTTTAAATTGTCTTATAAAGTGTAGTTATTTATTGATCTAGCGCAATCTACTACAAGAGGTCGTCTAGGCGCTTGCTAACCGAAGCCTAAGGTAGCAGTCGAGTGATACTTGGAGCTTATATAATAGAGTAGAGCTTTGGGGTGAATAACCAGGTCTTAAGGCCTTTCCTAAAATAGAGAAGATCAGGAAAGTTCTTTAGCTTGATGGGAAGACCGTTTCATAATCTGGCAGTGACAGTAAATAAACGTTTGCCTCCCCAGTTCAAGAGTCGAAATCTGGTCACCTCTACAAGCTTGTAAAATGAGGACGGAGGGTTTCTTTTTTGGGGGGGGGGGGGGGCATACCAGCGAAATTGGTTTAATAAATAATCTGGGCCATGATTATGAAGGGCTTTAAAGGCAATACAAAGAGCCGTGAAATCATTGTGTTCTTGAGAGCTTGTTTGGCTGAAAAGTGTCTAGTAATCCCAAAGAGCAGATGATTCGCAGAATTCTGAAGAACCTGCAGCTTATTAAGGAGTCCCTTCTGAATGCCAGCAAAAAGGGCATTATATTAGTCCAGCCTGGATAGAATGAGCGCAGAGACCACTGTTTTTTGCAAGTCGAGTGGTATAAAAGGGAAATAATATCTCAGAATTTGCCGTGTGAGAACCTTAACATGATGGGAGAAGGACAGAGTTGTATCATAAATAACTAGCACGTTGTTTTGCCTTTGTGACCAGAGTGGGAAAAGAGGGCCAAGTTCCTGAGGCCACCAGATGGGGAACCAAATAGGAGGATTACTGTCGAAAAGCAAAACTTTGTTTTTATTTGAATTTAATTTAAGGCAGTTCTCTGATATCCACCTACTTACTTGGATGCAGGTTTGGAAGTTGAATGGTATTTGAAATGAAGACAACAATCTGTGTGTTTTCTGCATATGATACCATCACAAAGCCATATGATTTAATTAGCGTAGCCAGCGGGGTGACATATCAATTGAATAGTGTGGGACTAAGTGACGAGCCCTGTGGAACCCCACATGGGAGCTGAAAGATGTGCAATGCAAAACCATCCAGTTCCACAGTTTGCTCTTGGTCTGTCAAAAATGATTTTGCAAATGAGAGGGCTGCACCCCCTATATCGATTTTTTTCTTGGAGGCGACTTATCAGGAGGCCATGGTCTACTGTATCGAACGCTGCCAAAAGATCCAACAGGGTCAAGGCGACATTCCCTCCTTTATCTACTCGGGGTCTCATTTCTTCGGTCGCAGTGATCAACGCAAGCTCTGTGCTGGCTCCTGAATCCGTACTGAATGGAGTCTAGGATATGATTAGGGGTAATGAAAGTGGTATGTTAATGGTTCATATACTTTGTAAGAAGTTTAACTGGTAAGGGCAATCGGGGAAATCGGGCAATAGTTTCTTGGGTTCGAATTGTCTAGATTGTTTTTCTTTTTTTACAAGGGCAGAATGGAAGTCTTTGTCCCGATTTTTGGAAATTTTCCGTTCTTAAGGATACGATTAAAGATATCTGTAAGTTGCTGTGCAGTAGGATCCACCGCTGAATGCGTTATTTTTTTTTGGGGGGGGGGGGGGGGGAAGCGGCAGGGATCCATCAGTGACCCAGTTTTAGTAGTACATAGAAGTTTGCCAACCTGGTCGTGGGGAAATAGGCAGATAGTCCAAGAATCGAGCCAGATCAGAAGTTGAACGGGATATTAGGAGCTATTGGACTAGCCATATCTCTGTTAGTTTGAGTAGTGGAACTACTCATATCCTTTACGGGCCGCAGGGTGAATGCATCGTAGATGCGAGGTACCTTTCCACAGAAGAAAGAAGCTAAGGTGTTGCAGAAGGTTTTGACCTTAGTGAAGGTTTTTCTACCTAAACATGTGACAAATTCTTCAAAGAAACCCCCCATGTCAAAATCATGTTCACCATGGGTGAACCTCTCACAATCTCACACTTGCCCCTCCTATGTAAGTTGAATAAGGTATATTAGAACATTTGAATGTTGGGAGCTCCATTGCAGAAAATGGAGTGCTCCCTGCTTCTACGGGCCGGTAAAGGCCCGCAGAGCAATATTCCAATGTTCTACAAAGGCTTCTCGAAGCTCGAGGGGATTTATATCCCCTCGAGCTTCGAGAACCCTTTGTTTAATTTGTTAGAACATTCTGCCCTCTAGTGGCAGAATGTTCTAATAGCCTTATAGCCTTCGGCTCGGGCCTTTAACAATTCAGCAGGCCTTTAATAGCCGGTATAGCCCGCTACGGCGGGCTATAAGGCTATAATTAATGATTGTAATGGGAGTACCAGTCAACACTCTCATCAAGAGTGATGGCACTACCCAAAGTTACCTGACAAATAAATTCCTTAACTTTACCAGCCACCACTAAATCCACTTCCTGGTTTGACACAGGCTTTGAGAAATCCAATATGCTGTCATTATCAGACACATCACTGCTGTGCCCCTTCATTGAATTCCTACCCATCTTACACGCACACTTTGAATGTGCTTACATGTCTTGCACTTGGTGCAACAGCAGGAGATGAGGCAAAATTACTTAAATGTGACCTGGACTTATACCTGAAACAAAAATGGTCAGAATTGCGAAACATAGGTTTATAACTCTTGTACTTCAAGTGAATTACATCAACATGTTCTGAAGTTCCCACAGCATTCCTAAAAGTGGAGGAAGGTATGGCACTCTACTGAGTCATCCTGGGAGTAGACACAATAGAGTGTTAAATACTATTTTCCAAATCCAGGAAATCATTTCATGAATGATCCCTGCAGCTAAGGAGTCTCTCCTGTATCTTCATAGAAAAACAGTTGCGAACAAACTGGTCCTGTAGATATTAAGGGATGCACCAAAATTGCACATTGCAACGAACAACCGTAACACTTCGACACATTCTTCTGTAGATTCATCAGATGATTGTTTCTCTTTAAAGGAATTGAACCTTTCAAGTAATACACTAGGTTCTTCCTCAAATTTCTTCTTGAGTCTGGTAACAGCGTCAGGTAAGTCTGCTGATTGAGATCAATTCTCTGAATCTGTTACCAGACTGAAGAAGAAATGTGCACATAGCCTTGATCAAATGTCAAGTGCTGCACGTTTAAGAGCAAGCCTAGGCTGCAAATAAAAAACTTGCAGAGCAAATACAGTATACAGCATTGGCAGAGATAACACCTCCAGACACCAAGTTTGGGATGAAGGTGTCAAAAAGACAAATAAGTGCCTGCGCTGCAGCATCCAAAATGTGGAAACTTTTGATTATCATCAAAACAACAGTGAGGAATTCCACACAAAATCCAGGCAGGTTTTCCACTGTATATTTATTGTAGCAACAAGTAGTAATATCCAAGGAGCCTACAGTCAGCTCACCCTCTGAATCGGCCGATCAGTAGTAACTGCACTAACCAACACCAAGGGCAGCATGGGCTGTAACATCCACATTCAGACAGAAGCAAAATGTATAATACACATTGAGCATGTGAGGAGGCTCACACCATCACAAAAGATGCACAACACATTCAAGAAATAACATTCCATAAAAGAGCACAGAGCTCCATGAAAGAAGACCGAGCTTAGAGAACTGTTTGAGAAGAATGCTAAGCCTGAGGAACAGCTCGCTCTGCACAATGATACATAACTACAACACAAACCCATATCTGCTAAGACTGGCATGGTGCTGATGCCATCCCCTAAGCTGACGCACAAAAAGCTACTTTGTGCCAAGCACAACTTCACCCATGGCACAGAATAGGATTTTTACTAGAATTGTAAATGTATTTATGCTGCGCCGAAAACTGCTGACGAGGCATTGTGCCCGTCTGGTAAAAGTCCCTTATTTATTTATTTATTTGAAAAGTTTTATATAGCGCTGGCTAGACCGGGATGGTATCGGAGCGCTTTACATGAGACAGGACATTGTTTCAGAACATTGTTACATAGTTACATCAGTTACAGTCTGTAGAGACCCAAGGACTTGGCTGTAGCCCGGGAGTCCTTAAAACGCTCCAGCGCACTATCTGCCTTATCACCATACAGGCGAGTACCATCAAAGGGCATGTCCTTAAGAGAACTTTGAACTTCCCCATAAAGCCCAGTGGACCGCAACCAGGCGTGGCGACGGAGGGCCACTGTTGTGGAAATCGCCCTACCCAGTGAGCTTCGGTGTCCAGTCCATACCTAATGGTGAACTTAGTTGCATCTTTCCCCTCAGTAGCAGCTTGGGAAAGCACTGCCCGAACCTCCTCCGGACACTGAGGCAGCGTCTGCTCAACCGTGTCCCACACAGTGTGAGAGTAGCGGCCCAAGAGGCATGCTGTGTTCACCGACCGCAGCCCTAAGCTGGCAGAGGAAAACTGTTTCTTGCCAAACTGTTCCAGCTTCTTAAATACCTTTTTCTGGTGGGTGGTAGGGAATACTCTTTGGGAAGTGGAGGCCTGGATGACCAGGCTCTCCGGAGTTAGGTGGGTTGTCAAAAAGGCAGGGTCACCCGGGGCTGGGCGATGACGCCTGGCCACATTTTTATCCACAGGATCCCTCAAAGACAACGGCTGAAAGGGTTTTATGCTTTAGATGTACACTGTGCAGCACTACATCACACAAGTTATGCAACTGTTTATTTGGGAAATTGATGCATTCACCCTTGCTTGCACCTACTTGGTGTTAGGTCTCATGCAATGTCCGGTCAGATTACCTTAGTTGATTGGTCTTCATGTCAAACCCCGCAAAACAACCCCTTGAATTATAGTAGATTTGTCACTCTGGAAAGGCCACCTTCCCAGCTCAGAACACATTATATGCTGGGAAGTAAATACTTGCTGCCATTTTCCATAGTACTAGCACAAACTATTAGTAAATCTGGCACAGAGAGTGGGCATTGGGTCTGCCCCTTCTAATCTTTGACTTTTGTCAGTCAGCCTCTTTTAGCCATTGCTTAAGGCATGGCAATCACATCTTGGTTCAGCCCAACGGAGTCTTCACATCTTGCATAATGCTATTGGCTGGTTGGGTGTATTATTCTGTTTCCAGCTGAGTGCTTGCAAGGAGCTGCATGTGGACTACCTTACAACTGCCTGCTCCTACTGACTTTCCTCCCTTGTCTCTCGCTCTAATGTGCTAATGTTGCTGTTGTTAGCACATTAAACTCATACCTGTTTGCTTAGCCAATGATTCTTTCTTATATGTATGTGACAATGACCTTGGATTTTTACTTTGATAGATGCTTCACCTTAAAAAATGTTTTTATTAAGCATTAGCATAGCCAACATGTCTGATCTTGTCATACTTGCCAATTTTTATTTTTAATTAGTATTCCAAGCATATGCCCCAAAAATAAAAAAAGAAGAAAAAATCATGCTGATGCCTAAACATGGATAACTCATGCTGCCTGTCAGGCAAGTGTAATTAGAGTAGGCATTGAAAGCCTTTTTGTGTATATATGTGTGTGTGTATATATATATATATATATATATATATATATATATATATATATATATATATATATATATATAATTTTCTCAATATCCCGTGCAACCATAACACCCAAGTATCTTATTTCTGGACCTGGGTGTTTCACTTACTTCACCCCTCTTATCAGACTTTGATTTAACAAAAAGAAATCTAACCTTGATTGGTGACTGTACTTTCTGTTTTAAAAAGTGAAGCCTCTTTTTGTGCCCATTTTGTCCCTCCAGATATCCACCCAACCTAACTGTCTTATAGAGGACTTTAATAAAGATCGCATTTTGTTGTTCAGGATTGCTCTACTACTAGATGAGCGGTCCAATTTTGGGTCCAAAACAACATTAAAATCTCCGACTAAAATGATAGGATCAGAAAAACGTAATAACTCTGTTAAGCAAACCCATAAGGGGACTGGGATCATCTATGTTAGGTCCATAGTATCCAACCAATATGAGCTTATGATGAAAATACCTAATTTTCACTGTGACCCATCTACCTGCTCTGTCTATTTTACTCTCTTGTACAACAATATGCGGACACCTTTTAATCAAAGTTGCCACTCCTCTAATAGTTGAATGTTGAGTAGTACAAACAAGGTTCTGGATCCAACGTCTAGACTTGAAAGGCCTCTCTTTTCTATATCTGTTGTGTGTCTCCTGTAATATTAAAATCTGCGCCAAAATATCTTTTAGGTTTTGTAAAAACTTCTCCTCCTATATTTAACTCTCAACCCATTTATGTTCCAAGAGAGAACCTTCAATTGGGCATTCTTTTCACTCATCGATCAGGCTGAGTTTTCCTGCCTTCAAGGCCTGCAAGGCTCCAGGAACTATACCTAGGCGAACAGGACATATTTTTTAAAAAAATTTCCCACTGCTCCCCACCCAGTGACCTCAATCCCTCCCATAACACCCACCCTGGAGAACTCTCCTTTCCCTTCCTCTATGGCCTCAACCTAGGCCTATGGGGCTCCTTCTGGAGTCGGGAGAACGCAATATACCTTGTCCCAATGTATTACTATTTGCAGCCTTTTTCCACCCAATTGTGTTATTTCGTTACATCACTTGAGATAGGAACCTCTAGTCAGGAAGCTCCACAGTCAGTTTCAAATCAATTAAGGTACTAACGTCTGAGGTCCAAAGTAGGTTTGATATTTCTGAAGCTAATCAGGGTGAGATTAGGCTCGCATGTGAGAAAATGGAGAACAAATTGGATGCTCTTGCTGCCAAAACCGTAGCCCTTGAAACAGCAGTGAAAACCCTACAGTCCCAAACCGAGGAAAACAAGATAGGTGGTATGGTGTTAGGGAAAAGCTTGAATCTCTTGAAAATGCTCAGAGAAGATATAATCTACGCTTGTTGAAAATTCCAGAAGGGGGAAATCCAAAAGAATATGTAGCAAGGCTGAGTGAAGCGGCAACTCAAGTTGATTGTACAGAGCAAGATCTCATGGCAGATATTCAGAGGGTCCATAGAGACCCATTTAGGCTAACTCCCAATAAAATCAAACCCAGAAAAATCTTTGTTCATTTTCACACATTTAGGGCCCGATTCCGATCTGGGTCAGAAAGCTCTCCGACCGAGCTGGACCCGAAGTGTTTTCCGATTGAGCTGGACTTCTGCAGTCCGACCGAGTGAGTACAATGCAAGTACGATGCGGCCGCATGTTGCCTGACTCGATTCGGTCGGAATCCCATAGAAGTCAATAGGAGCCAGTCGTACGACACGTACATGGGCTCCCATTGACTGAATGGGTACGTCTCGCACAAAGGCGCCCCCTACAGTGGGTGCACGTCGGTGCCATCCGCACCATACATAAATCTGAATATTAATTTGATTTTACGTAGCACATTAAGTAGCAGAACTAAATACAATTGTCAGGTTTTTCATATATAAATGCATCTAGATGGGACAAATCTTTTCTTATCCTAATCACCCTTTGTATGAAAAAGATAAGAGTACATAGTTTTTCTATTATCCAAAATACATAAAAAGTTAAAAGTACGTTTGCAATAAAAAAAAAGCCTATTAGTTAAAATAATGGTTTTAAAATGGTTTTCCTAATATTTCTATAAAAATTACAGAACCATAAAAATGCAAGATAGACTGAGAGGTTGTGCCATCACACGGACAGTTTGGTAATTTATAAGACCACTTTTCCATAATCGAGAATGCTGTGATATAATGTAATTTGCCCAGTCTCAGCCTTGTTAAATAAAATCGATGCTGAATATTTCTTACCACTAATAAATATGTAGGTATAACCACCACAAAGGGGATTTCGCAGCAAGCAATAACACTTTGTTTTCGACTTGCATCTTCCATTCTATCACAATCCTTGGCAGTATTATATCTCAGTTTCAAATCACTTTTACTAACATTCTTAAGCGCAGGATTCGCTTTATCAAATGTTATCTTGCAATATGATAGTAATTTATGGATATGCTCTAGCCAAGGAATTTTCCTGCTGTGGTCAAGGGTCAGGCAATCCATTATTAAATCTTTAGTTAATTTAGTCTCTTCTTTCGCCCATATTCCTCTCCAAGAGGTAAGTCACGCTATATTAATAAAATCACTTCTGCACGATACAGACAGTTCTTTATGAGCTATAAAATTAGCTGTGGAATTTGGAACAGCCAGCACTCTTTTTAAAAGTTTATTTTCTTGGGTTTGTAAGGACACAATATTTGCCCTCCCCATGTAGCTGCCCCATAACACGCACCTGTCACGCATTTACTTTTATACAAAGTAAGGATTTCCCTGGTTTATTTCCTAACTTCGCTGAAAATCTGAAGATACTCTCAATATTTCTTAACATTTCTAAGTTACATGATGTAATGTGTGTATCCCAGCTGCTTTTGCTATTAAAAAGCAAGCCCAAATAGGAAAAAGGTGGAACTCTACTTATAACCACTCCTCCTACATGATATGATCTTTGCTTCAGCCTGTTGTTCCCACATGTCATAACATAGGTTTTACTAAGATTTAAAAGTAGATCTTTTTCTGACATGTACAGGGCACATTTTTCTTTTAGGCATTGTAGTCCATTGGCTGTCCTGGATAACAGGACAGCATCGTCTGCATAGAGTAATACTGGAGCTGTGCGTGTTCCAACTTTTGGGGCATCCACTATTTGCTTTTGTAAGAAAAGATCCACATTATTAATATATAAAGAAAAGAGGAGAGGCGCCAATACGCAACCTTGACGTATTCCGCGTGTGACCATAAAATCCTTTGTACATTCACCCATCGTTCCAAATCATACTCTAGAGGTTAAAAAGGTGTAAATCTGGGATAGATATATAATAATATCAATAGGTGATCCTAGCTCTTTCAGGGTTTGCCACAATTTGGCATGATTAACCAGATCAAACGCACTTGTAAGATCTACAAAACAAAGATGTAAGACTCCTTCCTCAGCTAGGGTATACTTTCCTATTATTAACTCCAGATTTAAACACTGTTCCACTGTTCCAGTACTCCTTCTGAAACCATACTGGGCTTCTGAGAGAATGTTATTCTCATTGGC
This sequence comes from Lissotriton vulgaris, assembly GCF_964263255.1. Classification (NCBI taxonomy): domain Eukaryota; kingdom Metazoa; phylum Chordata; class Amphibia; order Caudata; family Salamandridae; genus Lissotriton; species Lissotriton vulgaris. Next base: position 392,336,804 of record NC_141697.1, read on the forward strand.
CCACTGTTCCAACCTCCCCAGCAAAATTCTGCCCATCAATTTGGAGGTGGAATCAAGAAGGGATATGGGGCGGTAGCAGCTCGCCTTTCCTCTATCACCTTTTTTGAATATGGGAACAATAATACTTTCTGCCCAGGAAGCTGGCATTAAATACGTGTTACAAGATAGGGATCCAAAAGTCAATATTGCATTTAAAAACATCAAGGGGTACCCCATCCGGTCCATCGGCTTTTCCATGACTACTTTTTTGTAGGGCAAATTTAATTTCCTCCAGCGCAATTGGTAGTGATTTTACGGGTTCAACTAAAATGACTTTACAGTTTTTTGAATTGGTGACTTTAGCAACGTCTGGGTTAAAAATTTGCTCAAAATGCATAATCAAGTCTTCAGATGGCACAGCATATTCAATTTTAGCAGTTGTATTTTCTTTAAAGAAAGGGTGATCAATTATTTTCCAAAATAATGCTGAATCTCTTGTCTCTAGTCAACTTCACAATTAGCATGCTCGGGTTCAATCCTTGCTCAATTGTCCCAAACCCAGGGCAGAACCTGTATTCCAGGTCATACAAGATATCATAAGATTCCACCCAGTCTTGTAATTATTCAGAATAATATGACCCACTATATTTTCTAGAGAATCAAGAAGGGAGATTGGTCTATAACACAATGTCTAGCAAGGAGATAAGACAATAATTGGCAGGTTCATATATACTGCCTTTTTTATGGTTTGGTTTTTTGCTGGCACCTTGCAGAGATTCCAGCATTAGGCCCATGATTGTAATCCATTTGAAAATGAATTTAATAGGTTTGCTCACCATAAAGTATTAGCCTTGAATATTCTGGCACAGAGACAGTCGGGGCAACTGGCATGAGATGATTTTGATCCATCGTTTCAGGAACTTACAAATTAATCATCTGGACCCAAAGTCCATACCCTACAGTACCTTTCATGCTGGGTGAGTTTAAACCAAACTTATCAATTGGTTCATTTTTGTTTAGCCTTTCTTTGGTGTTGAAATCTTTATAAGTTAATAAGGGTTTGGCAAGATAATATTAGAAACTAAAAAATATCACCATAGAAAAATCATCTCGTATAACTAATAAATGGCTCTAATAAAGATAAACTCATTTGTAAGTTTTCTAATGGTTTATCTAAATAATGTGATTGCTCATCAAGTACAATACAGCTCGAATCATAGGTCACCACACGAGAAAATCTTTAGCAAATATAATAGCAGTTATACATCTCAAATGTCAGCGCAATGAGTGAGTGGATAGGCATAGAGACAAAAGAATAAAAAATAAATCATTTGCAAATAAGTTATGCAAATTCAGTTTACAAGATTCGAGCAAATCTGAAACGTTACCCTCTGGCCATGAGAGTAAGCGAGGCCCCTCAAGAAGAGTTAAGGAGCAAAAGTTAAAAGTCAGGATCAGCAGAACAGCAGCCAGCCCATTGAATATAGGAAACAGTGTCACAGCTCTCTCTGTATGAAAGTAGTAGAAGTATGAAAGGCGCTCACAAATCCCACCCATTAGGTCAGTTATTTATACCCTAAATTCACTACCCCTATTCTACCCACCCCATATAGAGAAAACATTTTATTGGCTAAAACAAGGGGTGTCTGAATCATACCACTGACATGTCTTCAGTTGCAGCAGTTCTTTGTTATGAACTATACAAGTCATTCAGCCTTCAGCAGTAGAACTTCCATATCAACCTTCACCAGGTCTTTCTTATTCCTCATCCTGGCAAAAAGTAGCAAACTGCAAAACAAATGTCCTCATGCCCGCTCCAGAAGGAAGTTCCGCTTTTCGTTGTATTCATTGTTTCCTCCACACAACCTTAGCCATCAGCAGAGGCAAGCGAAGAGCAATCCACAACGTTCAATTTTCTCCCCTTCTACATTTCTAATATCCCATGTCAACTCTAAAATGTCTCTCAGGCTTTTTCTGAAGATCAGCAGACTGATATACTTCTAGAAAACTTCTAGAAAACACAGAGAAGCATTAATCATCACTTTATAAAATTCTACTATCAAGCACACTTTGAATGCTTTTCACTTGCTTTCCTTTTACTTTACACACTGCACATTTATTTTCTAGCTCATTAGTGAAAAATAAACTCTCGACTTTTATCTTATTTTCTACATTAGTCTTGTGCATTCACGGCCTACTCCATCTCTACCAGCACACGCTTGAGCAGTTTTAATCTTTCCCCTTTAGTCTTATTGTATTAGTTTCACATGTTTCTTGATCAGTATTTGACATACAGAAGGGTTCAATCCAATCAGGTTTTATATCACAAAAACCTTGCTCCATCAATTTCATTGTGCCAAATATTTCACCAACAACCTCCAATTTTTGGGTGGTAGCTAGCGGAAAAAGTGCTGTCAGTTCGAGGCCAATCATAGTTTCTACTAAGTCGGACAGACATTTTGTATGAGTCTGTAGTAAAACCTATCCGTTAGGGTTCACAAACCTGGGCCTCAACACTACAGGGAGAGACTGTTCAGTTCTGAATTAACTTCACATCAAAAGAATTTTGCTCCGTCCCGCGTGATAGCTTGGCTCATTAAATCCCAAGATGATAATAAAACTTGTACTGCTTCTTTGTTATTAGAATATGGAATTAATTTCTGAATAAGATTAGCTTTTTACTAAATTAGCCATCGCTACTTTTTATGGATTGGTAGCGCATCTTATTAAGAACCTTCCTCTCAAAGCAACATTGAGTCAAACCAGTCTAGAGAAAACCTTTCACTTTTTTTGAAAGTATGAAATTTGAATCGGACCTGCAATATGAAACGGACCTTTTTTTGAATGCTTTGTACTATGCTAAGTTGCAAGAATAACTAGGGATTGTAATTACTCAATAAAGTAGGCATATAGCAAATAGTTCTTGCAGGTTTTTGTCTGAGACTGTGACCCTTGGCTTGTGATTATAACTCAAACTTAATCATTAGGAAATGTATCTTTGCCATGAGGTTGTTCCCTAAAGGGTATTTACATTGCACGATGGCCACTTGAAAACAAGTCAATCTCCTTAATATTGAGTACTAGACTAACCTGCTTGATTGGTACAAATGTATAATTGATCACGGTCACAGTCCCAGAATTTCTAAAGGTTGCCTTAGACGACCTAACTCCTGAGAATTATGCATTTAGATTTATCAGACCTTGTTGCACTAATAGCGTCATCATCTGCCACTCTCCACCCATAAATGTGCCCTTTCCAGGAGATACTAAAGGGATTGCATACATATCCAGTAAGTGTGCATGGAATTTGTCAATCGAGAGAAGCGTCATTTTGGTATAGAGGTCTTGTGCCAGGATTAAACAAGAAGTCGAAAAGCAAACATGTAAATTAAATAGATCATTATTGAGCTTACTTAGATTTTTATCATAAGCACATTGCATTAGAAGGAATAACGATATGAATATAGACCAATGATATGAAGGAACTTGAAGGAGCTGACAGATTAATATAGGAAACTAGTATCCAATTGCAAGTAGTGTCAACAACTACTACATCCTTCCCATAGACTACAGATGACAAAATAAGCTGGCCCCTGATAGTCTCCTATGGGTGTTTGGTTAGGCATTTTAGCACATCTTAATTACCTGATGCAAATGTGGGCTCTACTGTAACTTGGTTTCATGGAGGATAAATATCAAATACTTGTAATCTTTCATTTTAGAAATTAAATTATTTAGAAAACTCTTGTATCCATGAACGTTTCATGTGAGGTACTTGGTTAATACAAATGTGTGCAGTGATGTTGAAAGTGGCGCGAAAAAGGAACTAGGCTGAGCTTTCTTAGCCACAGGTATAATATGCCAATACCGCACACATTATGATCAGTTAATTGAGGCACTGTGTTGCAGTTGGGTCTTGCCCATTCAGTTTGTTTGCTTTTTTGGATCAACCAGTTTGGAACTTTTTACTCTGGGTGAGTCTCACTTCATGTGTCTCATCCACGGTAATCACTTGGCAAATGGACTGTGCATGATTAAGACCAGTGTCCACCTTTTAAGATAAGGTTGCTGCAACACAGCAAGGGTAAGTGGCAGTTGGCTGGTTACATGTGCACATGTGTGAGGGCTGCACTTGTGAGACAGATGTGTGACCGAACCACGCAAGCCGTTACCAGACATGGCGTTACAACCCGGTCATTACAACGACGCAACAATACCACCCAAGTTTTTACCACTCATATGCTTTTATCACACACGCCTTTACAACGAAAAATGTGTTAAGGCATGTATGGTAAAGGCATATGCGTGGTAAACTCTTATGGGGTAAGTGTAACCCCAAATCATATATATTTATATATATCTATATTTTTTTATATTGCTTTTTATTGTCATTTTCATAACAAAACAACAAGAGAAAAATAGACATTGTAGTGCTGGGCTGTTATAAGTAGATACAACATATCCAAGATACACATTTTTCACACCTGTGTTTGGAGTCCATAGTATGCAATCAGTAGTATTTAACACCATAATACACAAGTTCAACAAGAGACACGTTGATACCGCCCGCCCAATTACCAGGAACAAAATAACATTGCAAGAGTCGCCCCAGCAGGAACACGAATCATACTAGCAATACATTACCCTTCAAAATCCCTAGTGCGTAACCAGGTTACAAACGGTTCCCAGATATCTTTGGATCCGGATTTGGTTGGTTGGAGATCCCAGTAGGTTGTGAGCTGCGTGCTGCAGTAGGTAACTTGTGCGACCCAGTCCTTAGACAGCGGTGGTCTAGTTGTCTCCCAGAGTAGTGCTATCTGCCGTTTGGTCTTCAGAAGCAGCATTGCAGGTAGTTTACACGATTTTGGGGGCACTGTCTCCAGCACTCCAAGCAAGGATGTTAGGGGAGTGATGGGGATGTCTGAGCCAGTTATGCATTTGATGTGTTGGTGACTTTCCTGCCAGAAATTTGCTATGGGCCTGCAGCTCCAAGCCAAATGTATAAATGAAGCAAGCGGAGAGCCACATTTCCAGCAACAGTCATCTGCCCTCAGTCCCATTCTACGCAACTGTGTGGGAGTACGATAGAGACATTGTAAATACTTAAAGTGTATGAGCCGAAGGCGATAGTTAGGCTATAGTCGCTCGAGCTGTTGACAGCTCAGCCTCCATTGTTCGTCAGTGAGGGGCTCATCTAGGTCCTGATCCCAGGCTCTGAGGGAGGGGGGAATTATTATTGGAGAGGTTTGTTGCATGTGTCTATATATGCGAGATACGAGTTTTCGTCCTGTTTCTATCGCCAGCAGATTCTCGATTGCCAGGAGAGTTGAAGGAGGTGCGAGGAATATGGGGAACCTGCTCCTACAGGACGCCCTAAGTTGGTAGTACAGCAGCCTATCAAGTGCAGTTGGCTCCGCATGGGAGCACATTTGGTCAAAAGTGAGGAAAGTATCATTTGGGAAGAGATCCCACTGCCAATTTATGGGCTGTTGCACGTGCCTGAGTTTTCTTGTCAGTCAAGGGGGGAAAGATGGTTTATTGAAGAGCGGTATGGATGGGGCGTATAGCATGTCTAGATGTGCCCTTTTACAAATTCCGTTCCATGCACATCTTAAAGCTTGTACTGTGTCGGATTCTCCCCGTGGGTGCTTGTAGGGCTGATATAGTGCTGTCGACATTGGCAGCGGAGCAGCGCGATCTATTTTTATTGCTACCTGTGGCTGATATGGTATGGGGTGGGCCCAGAAATGTAAAAATCGCACCTGCACACTGTAAGCATATAATGTGAAGTCTGGGGCAGCTAGGCCTCCCTTTTCCTGCGGCAAAGTCAGAATTTCCCATGCTAATCTTGGTTGGCGCCCCGCCCATATCAATTCAATCATGAGTGATTTGAGACGTTGAAGGAAGTGCAATGGAAGTGGGAGCGGTATATTAACAAACAGATATTATAATTTTGGCAATTGCTATCCTGCCCGCCAATGAAAGGGGAAGGGTTTTCCACCTCTTTACCCTGTCTTCTATCCGCACTACAACTTTCCCATAGTTAGCTGTCCATAGTTCTTGTATGTCGCTAGTTACCCATATTCCCAGATAATGAAGCAGCTCTGAAGCCCATTCCACCGGATATTCGGTATCAAAACGCTGTGTACCTGTCGTGAGCGGTAGAATGACCCACTTGGTCCAATTGACATGCACACCAGAGAGTCCGCCAAATCCGACCACTTCCCTCGTCATTGGGGCCATGTTGTCTTTGGGATGTACCATATACAACGTGATATCATCCGCATACATGGAGACTGTGAGATCCCTTGTGGTGAAGCCAATTCCTTTGTTAGCATAGTTTTGGCAGTCGCGCGGCCAGGGGCTCGTCGCGATCGCACATAGTAACAGCGACAGAGGGCACCCCTGCCTCATGCCACGAGTTATGGCAAACGGTTCCGATATCTGTCCATTTATTTTGAGGCACGCTGTTGGTTGTGTGTAAAGGAGTTGTATGTGTTTTAGAAAGAGTGGGCTTAGACCATGGGTACTCGCAAACTTTCTGTCGGGGGCCAAATTTTCAGTGTGGTTTGTGGCCGAGGGCGGCACCGGTGGGGGCGGGGTCAGTGGGGGAGGGGGGCGGGGCTGGAGCAACAAAAAAAACTGTGACCATGAGGTTGAACACAGGCCAATGCAGCGGACGCCTTCGTCCACTGAGCCAACAGACCCTGCATACACACATCCCTCGCTCCCTCTCTCTCCCTCCCTCTCTCTCTATCCCTCTCTCTCTCTCTCTCTCTCCCTCCCTCTCTCTCTCTACCTCTCTCTCTCCCTCTCTCTCTCTCTCTCTCTCTCCCTCCCTCTCTCGCTGTCTCCCCGGGTCTCTTTCTCTCTGTCTCCCTCTCTTTCTCTCTGTCTCCCTCTCTTTCTCTCTGTCTCTCTGTCTCTCTGTCTCCCTGTCTCTCTGTCTCCCTCTCTCTCTCTCTCTCTCTCTCTCTCTCTCTCTCTCTCTCTCTCTCTCTCTCTCTCTCACTGTCTCTGCCTCAAACTGTTTGTCTGTCCCTGTCTGTATCTAGCTCTGTCTGCCCCAGTCTCTATCTGCCCCTGTCTCTATCTGTCTGTATGTCTTTATCTGTCTCTGTCTCTATCTGTCTCACCTCACCTGGCTCTCACTCCCTTCTGCCCTATGTCACCTCACCCCCCTTAGTCCCTGCTGTCCTCTGTCACCCTCTGCCATCTCACATGGCTCTCACTCCCTGCTGCCCTTCGTCACCCTCCCCCTCAGTCCCCGCTGTCCTCTGTCACTCTCTGCCATCTCACCTGGCCCTCACTCCCTGCTGCCCTTCGTCACTTCCTTCCCTCTCCCCCCTCAGTCCCTGCTGTCCTCTGTCACCCTCTGCCATCTCACCTGGCTCTCACTCCCTGCTGCTCTTCGTCACCCGCATCACAAATATCCGATTATTTTAGCATCTTTTTAGCAGTTAAAGTGGCAATGCAGGGAATAGGATTTATTGTCTTTAATTCTGGCAGGCAGCAATTTGCATTCGGCACTCATACATATAGAAAGAAGCTGAGGAAAAAAGGGCAGAAAAGGCAGACCAATTTGAAGGAATGGAATAAAGGTTAGTAAGTTCACCATTCGGAAGAAGCAATGCTATTTAAATTGTAGCAATATTATGTAAAATGTTGTCATGCCACAGACGCGATTTCTCAGATGTCAATATTTGAAAGATTAACCAGTCCCGGGGATACATTAAGCCACTGTAGGCAGCTGCCTGGCCGCTTGAAACTGCAAGTTGGTGCCAGATTGCATGGCAAAGGGAGCACCCTAACGCAAAATCTTATTTTGCCTGTGCTTCGAAAAAATTCCTGCTGTGAAGTTGAGATTAATTAACTATGAAAGCCAGCAGTAAAAGTTCCTGCAAAGGCACCGAGGATAGTCACTGTTTCTTTATGCTAATGTCAATATGTTTAGCAAAAGGGGCACAAACCACCTCAACCCCCATCCCCCTCTCCTCAGTCCCTGCTGTCCTCTGTCACCTCACTCTGCGCGTCAGCCTGGTGTGAGGCAGCTTCCCCTGCACAAACACAGCCGCACCCATGTACTTAACAGGTCTTTAAAAGACCATTTACATGTTAATGAGGCTTTGTTCACCTCTTCTTAGTGGCCCTGCAGCTGCCCTCTGAATTTCGCTTGAATCGCCTGGCCCTTCTCTCCGAGTCCGTGCTGCTGCAATCAGTGGTGTTTGCTGGCACTTTCAAAAAATAAAAATAACAGGTATGCTGTCTGTAAGGGCCGTGGGCCACCAAGGAAGGCCTGCCGGGCCGCGGGCCGTACTTTGAGTACCCGTGGCTTAGACCAATTCTTTTAAGCAGGGGGAAGAGAAATCCCCACTCCAACTAATCAAATGCCTTTGGGGCATCAAGCAGTGCTGCAGCATCAGGCAGGGTCGGCGCTAGGTAGTGCAATAGTCCAACTAAGGTTTGTATGTTGTGTGAGGTTGCCCTGCCCGGTACGAAGTCCGATTGGTCTGATAGGACTATCATCGGGTGCAGTGGTTGAAGTCTGGTCGCCACTAATTTTGCAAATATCTTGGTGTCTAAGATAATTAATGAGAGCGGACGATAAAAATCGCTGCGCTGCAGATCTTTATCTGGTTTGAGGAGTGTGATAATAATCGCCTCTCATCGATTTAGGGAGAAACCCGTTCTCCAGTGCCACCTGATATACTGCAAGGAGGCGGGGAGGGGCAATCTCCTCTGAAAATTCCTTTTAAAACTGTGCGGTGAGGCCATCCACTCTCGGCGCTTTGTCTGCCTTCATGCCTCCAATAACCTGCCACACATCCTCAACTGTAAATGGTATGTTCATATATTGTCGGTGTACATTATTAAACCATACAAGCCCTATTGAATCAAAATAGTTCTCCAATACTGAGGTCGCTGGTGTTACCCAGGTCGTGTAGGCCTGGGAATAGAAGTCTCGCATGGTGTTTAAGATGTCTGGAGGCGAGTGTGCTAGCACATAATTTGAGGTCATTAGTGCGGTGATATATGCTGTCCTCCTAGATGGCTTCAGTAGATTCACAAGTGTCTTCCCAGGCCTGTCCCCCTCACCATATTTCCTCGCAATCGCATACTTGTGAAGGAATTTTATCTCTCTGTCAGCCTTCTCCTGGAAAGCCAGTCAGTTTACTACGCATTTGCCCTAGTGTCTCAGCTGACGGTATCGCATAGTATTCCTTTTCGAGCGTGTGGAGCTCCAATTCCAGCCTGTCAAGAGATCCTCTGATGTCTCGAAGTACTCTATTCTGTCCCGCTAGACAGTGACCACGAATCACCACCTTAAACGGCTCCCATAGAGGGCCTACTGAATCCACTGACCCCGTGTTTCTGTCAAAATATTTCTCAATATGTGTGCGCAGTTCTTCCTTAAACGCTGGGTCTCGCAGAGCGCCAGGGGGTAGTGACCATGTGAAGGGTTTGCCTGTAAGGTCGGGGTATCAAAAGGGACAGCATGACGGGAGAGTGATCGTAGAGCGTGCGGGCATGGTGGTAGACATCTGACACCCAGGCGTGAAGGTCAGGGTGGGTAAGCCAGAAGTCTATGCGCGACCATGCATTATGTTGCTGTGTGATACAGGTGCCCTCTTGAATGTGAGGGTGCAAATTCCGGCAGCTATCCACAAGCCCATAATCTTCCACCGGTTGTTTCAAGACAGCGGCTGCTTGTAGGTGATGTGTGCGTGAAGTTCCCACCCTTTCAGTCTCCAGTGACATGACCGTATTAAAGTCCCCCCCCATGTCATATATATTTATATTTTGTAATAGAAAATAAATATATATTTATTGAAAGATTATATATTTACACACATATACATGTATATGTAATTATTTTTTGTAAATATATATGTATATAAATATATATATTAGAGCAGCCCGTCCCGACCTTGTCCGGGAGCAATCAGGCTTCAGGGGCCCCGGCGCCCGCCCCTACATTGTTCGTGGGTCACCCGGAGTAGCACCCCGTCCTGACCTTGGCTTCAGGGCCCCCGCCCGCCCCGACATTGTCCGTGGGTCCCCCGGAGCCTTACCTTATCCGCCGCACCTCCCCGCGCTCCTGAGTTCACCGGTCCGCCGCTCCTCGACGCTCCTCCCAGCCTATCCGACGCTCCTCACCGCTCCTCCCTGCCTGTCCGCTGCTCCTCCCCGCGATCATGTCCGCCGCTCCTCCTCGTGCTCCTGGACGCCTCTCCTCCCTGCGCTCCTGATGTCAGCACGCACGTCGCAGCCGGCGCTACTTCCATGGGACTACTTTTTTTTTTCTCGTAAATATTTTCAATAACTTATATTTTTTAAATTTATATAGTCTATGTCCATCTGCACACCCTGACAATTACAACGATGTATCTGGTGTGTGGATTGGCGCTGTGGTTCCCGAGTTTACCCGCCTCAAAGGTTCAAAGTTCTTCCTTTATAATAGTAGTAGTATACCAAGGAACCTGTTTACTCCTTCCCGCTTTCAGCAGCATCGGGTAATGTCGCCGCGGACCCACTGTAACAGCTGGTGAGCTCCTTCCACGACCCGGGGAGGCCGTCAAAAACTAATTCGTTTGCAGATCACCAGCTGTTACAGTGGGTCCGCGGCGACATTACCCGATGCTGCTGAAAGCGGGACGGAGTAAACGGGTTCCTTGGCAGGAAGGAGTCTGTTTTAAGCAGGGATGGCAGCTGAAAAGCGGGGCAGAAATCTTCACGAACATGAGCAATTAATATTATTGGACATTAAAGACCGAAATAAAGCACCCATTGAGGCTATGAATTGAGGTGCACTCTGTCTCCCAGAATGCCGTTAGGCCACGTCCATCGAGGCAGGAGTCAAAAGGTGCACGCCAAGAATGCTTTCTCGAGTCTTTCCAAAGCCACTGAGGAAAGGATTAAGTTCCTGAAACGCGTCTGGCAAATGGGATCAACTGCCTGTCCTGAACGTTATTTCTGCTGGCAAGCTGTCAATAAAAGATTGGAGCTTTCATTTTATCTCCGTGTGGCTCTTTCCGAATTGGGATCTGCAAACGAATTAATATATATATATATATATATATATATATATATATATATATATATATATATATATATATATATATATATAAATACACATATAACCCCTAACCACCCTAAAAAATACTCTTACCACCCAAAAAACCCCCTACCCTCCCTTAAAAGGCCCTTGCCACCCCAAAACCCATACCAACCATAAACACCACTTACTACCCAAAAACCCATTCCCATCCTAAAGACTCCTCACCATCCAAAAACTCATACCCACCCTAAAAAAAACATTGCCATCCTCAAAACCCCATACCTACCCTAAAACCTAAAATTAATCTTGCCGCCCAAAACCCATTTCCACCAAAAAAACTCCTTAGCACCCAAAAACCCATTAAGGCCCTAAACCTTAAATACCCCTGCCATCCAAAAAACCAAACCTACCCTAAAAATCCCCTTACCACCCATATCCCCAAACCCACCCTCGAAAATCTCCTTACTACCCAAAAACCCATACCCACCCTAAACACTAGAAATTCCCTTGCCACACAAAAACCCTTACCCACCCTGAACCTTAAAAATTCACTTACAATCCAGACCCCAAACCCACCCTAAACATTTTTAACACTCAAAAACTCATACTCTTACCCACCCTAAACCCTAAAAAAAAAACTTTCCCTAATATATATTATATGTGAAAAACACTTAAAACCACTAATTCTTAATAACTTAAAACCATTAAAGCTTTTACAACAACAACGCCTTTAACATTCATGCCTTTACTACTAAATTCATTGTAATGCATGCATGGTAAAGGCATATTTGTTGTAAACTCCTGCGTTGTAAAGACTTGCATGGCTGTGTCACCAGTGGCGGCTCCTCCACTAAGGCTGAGGAGCATTGCCTGCTGCTTTTTAGCAGTGAAATAAAGGGAAAATAAAATGATAACTTGAGTTATAATTTTATTTTCTCCTACACCCGCAGCTTTGTGTGAGGAGGCAGGGTCAGGGGAGGAATGATAGCATCCTCCTAAGTGCACAAAGACTGCTTGGCCGGCCCTTTTGAGCCGGCCAAACAGTCTTGCCTACTTTGCATGTTCTCCATGCAGGCTGCATTTCAGCCTGCGTGAAGAACATGCTCAGACTCCCAGTCAGCACCTGAGCACCGAAACACGGCCCTCAGACTAGTCACAACGCTGCTAAGGCAGTGTTGAGATTGGCTGACTGGGAGCTTGGTTGTGCTTCCTTTTCCTCCCTCGTTGGCCTGACTACAGAGGCGAGACGCGTCGAGGAAGCGGCGAGAAGGTGCATTTTTTAATTTTATTTTTTAATACGTGCTTCTCTTGTGTCCTCCAGCCCCTGCCTCCATACCTCCTATCTATGCTGGCCGCTGTTGAGTGTCGCCTGCATGGTAAAGGCTTGAGGGTTTCCGGCTTCGTGGTAAAGGATGTTTACCGTGTGAGACTACTGTTGTGCACAGCCCAGTAACTGGGCACAGTAGCCTGGCACAAAAGGGACTCTGCAGGATTAGAAATTGACCTGGGGTAGGCCCTATAATAGTGTAAAATCATAGGAAAGTCAATATGGTTTACTGTTTTTTCTGCATTGACACTTTATTATACGCATAGTGGGAAAACTGCCGTAGAGGTCCAGTGACTAATTATAAATGTGTGGAATGTGTGAGAAAAGCAAATACAAGAGTTCCAAAAGGACAGCGTACAATTTATGGTTCATCAACGATTATCATATTTCTCTGGCTCAGCTCTGGATAAGAGCGCTGGCCTTTTGCCACCCTGCTGTGCCAAGTTACTTACATTTATTTTGCCTCACCTCATACAAGGCACCTCACAGAAATAGTGCTGCCCTTAGTTCTTGAGCAGGAAAGGCTGGGGATAAAAATCTATATTTGTTCATTACTTTACACACTGTAACAGGGCTTGGGCAGCCCAAGCCTTCTGGAGAAAACCCGGCCAGCTGGAGCCAAAACAGGAGGGGGTTCCTCATTGAACTTTTAGTGGGCAAGGTCCTGGCAGTGATGTCAGTGAGGGGTGGAGCTGAGACTTCAGGACTAGGTGTGACCAATGACTTCTGAGTGACGCCATTTTGAATTGTCATATCATACTGTGCAGAAGGGCTGGAACAGGGTTGGAGAGGTGATGTGTCACCCTAGGATTGGCTAGGGCTGCCTGGCTTCTTGAACATTCTGCCTCGACTTTAAATGTTTTGCACAAGGGAGAGACTGTCTCTTGGTTGGTACTGTTTGTGCTTTTTCGCTGCTGAACCCTGGGACTACGAAATCCATGGACAACTGAAAGAGTAACCCCTGACTCCCAAAAGCACTAAGGACTCTGCCCCAGGACCAGTGGGTGTATCCAAGGGTCAGCAAGGCTTCCTCCCTTGTACCCTCTGAGGACTAGTTGGGGAAAAGATCTGGACTTCTGTGCCCAGGGACCAATACCAGAAGGAAAGTTGGCATGGGGAGCCAGTGGAACCAGCTCCCTGTAGGTTACACCACTTTAGAGTGGAAAAGGGCTGCTAAAACTGATCCTGGTGGTTAGAGCTCACATCAGGAGTAAAATAAGCCCTCGATCATCCAAATTGACTCAACGGGGTCCGAGTTATTTCCTTTTAAAGGTTGGTGACCATTGACCTTTTCCCAAAAAACGGATATCACTGGGCTCCACAGCATCTCCTTTCCACTACTCCCGGGTTGGCATGCTATTGTGGGTCTACGCACATTTTTAGTTCTCGCGACCTGTGCTGCACTGCGCAGCAACACTCGTGAGGCGAGAGTCCTTTTGTCTGGAGTTCAGAAATGGACCCTGGAAATGAACACGCTAGTGCGTGTGTTTTTACTTTTGCGGCCTGCTACTGGCCTTTGCCTGCATGTTTGTTTTAAAGATAGCACACAATAGGCCAGAGGCGGGCGCATAGCTCTGCCCATGGCCTATTGGTGTCTATTACACGCATTTCTGCCATATGGTTTAAATGTCTGGGCACGATAATTGAAACCATATGGCACACGCGCGCACCACTCGCCCCTTTGTTTTTCACAAAATCAATCGCTTTTGGTTTCACGATCGCCTTTTTCCTCCCTCCTCACTCCCCTTTGGTCTCCTCACCTCCACCCCCTCCTCGCACCCCTCCCATGTCCGCGCGCAAGGAGAGTCCTGTTCAGCCCCAGGCGAAAGCAAAAAGCTACTTTTCTTGTTTAGTATTAGTATCATTTTATTTTGCTACTGTAGGCAACTTCCGGACGATCTGAAGAGTTATCAGAGGCCGAGCACCTTAGAATGCTGATGCCGCTTGCAAAATAACATATATAGAAAAGGAAAATTGAGTGAGCATGCAGGATGAGGCACCACTGACAGCTGGAACCACTTCGGCACCTCAACCTCCGTCGACACCTCACCCGGGCGTGAACTGTCAAACAAATTTGGATCTGCTTCTCTGTGTGCATCCATCAAACTGCACTAGAATCAGCCGCGTGGTCACCTTAATGTCGCAATCCACCTCACGGTCACCTACTTGCGTCACAATCAGCCTCGCGGCCACGTCTTGCATCATAAGCCGACTCCAACCAACCCGTCCTCCCGTGTTGTGGCCACGCGCGCGCTGTACTCGCCCACAGAGCGGTATCCCAGAATGGCAACCTATCGAGACTTGGGCTGCGGCATCTGAAATCCCACCGAGAACTGCCAGCTGCTTGCTGTCTACCTCTCAGATTTAGCCTCGGATGTTTAAGTGTGCTGCATCAATCCCACTTCGCCTGTCGGTCACACACCCGAGTTGTTAATAACACTTCTCCTTCGGTTATAAATCCGTATATAAATGTATATAAATGTTTGTATATTAGAACTTGGGATGTTCTCGCAGAAAAGTGTACGAAAAGAAAACCCGCTGCGTCATTCCACACCAAGGAATCTGAAATTCAATATTCATTATTGTGTGGCTGGGCATGCGGCAGAAGACGAGCATAGGTAGAAAGATGTGTATGTGAAAATATCAAATAGACAAACTGACTGAACTGTAGAACTCTGGTATCTTCTCAAGAGACCTTTGGCCTCGTAGTGAAGTAGGATATTGTATTGCACTTTATTAGCCTTAATGTAGCCCATGATTCCTGCTATATGAGTGACTGTGAGCAACTAAATATATGTTCAGCTCTGTAACTGAGATAAAATGAGATGGCGAGTTGTGGACAGCACGACTAAGCTCACAGACTCCAAGTGCAAATGTACACATTAAAACCCAAAGTAAGTTTTTTAGCAGCCCTGCAGATCACACCCTCCTCTTGGCTGTAGACAGTCCAACCTCCCTCCACCCTTATAGTAATTGCAAGATGCCGCTTTCTCTTTGATGCAGTTATTGCAGTGTGTGATAAGGTACAGATAGGCCTTGTACAGACAGGACAGCCTAGGCTTTCTGTTGACTTAACATTATGTGCAACCTTTGAGCGACGCGTTGTGAGAACCTTGGTGCTTACAGGTTGTTTATCTGCAGTTATGTACACTTGTGTCGTATTCCAAGAGTACAAGGTCCTTCGTGTGAGTTCAGATTGTAGGTCACACTGGATGACAGTGCCTTTCAGAGGTTTATGTACTTTGGCATTGCTAGAAAAGTTTTTGCTTATCAATGTTTGATTTGAACTGTGTTAAAACAGTTCGGAAACAAGACCATTCAGACCACTCCAAGCAGTGACTCACAGCACTCCATTTACCAAAAAAGGGATTCTTTTTTTTTTGTTTTTTAGGTCTCGCTGAGCCAGTGCGCATGCGCTGCTCGGCGAGCATTTAGTATACAGGTTTTCAAAGTGCTAACCAGGTCTAAAGCTTGAGTGCACGATGGCGTGCATGTGCACAGCTGCTCCTCGCACTCCCTCCTCCCTTCTCCCCCTCCCTTTTCATCAGCTTTAATCAGGCTCCTCTGCGGCTGGCATTCCCCCCCACCCCTTCTCGCCCAGCCCTTCTTGTCACCTCGGCTTGCACTCACCCCTCCTTTCTCCCCTTTCGGCTGCTATGATGTTCGTAGCCGCACGGTCAATGCTTGTTTGCATGTGGATTTTCCCTCGAACCCCTGACCTCTCCGTAAAAGCTTCCTTAATGACATCTTACAATTTGTTGCAATTAAGGACAAAAAACAACGGTCATCTAGATTCAAAGTCGCAAGCATAATGGTTTTCAAATCCAATCGTGAGAAAAATGGTGCATCTATTTTGCCCATTCAAGGAAACAGAGAATACTCTGACAATTCCATTGGTTCCCAAAATATACCAGATTGCTTCCCAATTGTCTCTGGCCTTTAACTTTTGCCTTATAACATGTACATATTTGTACTCATCTTTTAATTAACTGGGAAAGAAATGAGAGTACCTTACTGTCGGAAGTATATCTTATTTACCAGCCTCGGAAATGTTCCTCTTGTATTTATTACAAGGGATACACACAACCACACACACACCCCCCACACACACAAACCCCCTCACACACACACACAAACACACAACCACACACACACAACCACACACACAATCACACAGCCACACACACGCACACAACCACAAGCACACACCCACACACACAATAACACAAACCCACAACCACACACACAACCACACAAAACCACAACTACACACACAACACACAACCACACCCACAACCACAAGCACACATAACCACACACACAACCACAAACACACAACCACACACAACCACACACACCCCCACACACACACTCCCACACACACACTCCCACACACACACTCCCACACACACTCCCACACACACTCCCACACACACTCCCACACACACTCCCACACACACACTCCCACACATACACTCCCACACACACACAATCACACAACAGCACATACATACAACCACAACCACACACAACCGCACATACATACAACCACAATCACACACAACCACACACAACCACACACACAACCACACACAACCACACACACAACCACACACACACAACACACAACGCACACACAACCACAAGCGTTCTCACACACACAACCACAAGCACACACACACACACACACACAACCACAAACACAACCACAAACACACAACCAGACACACAACCACACACACACACACACACACACACACAACCACACACACACACAACCACACACACACACAACCACACACCACCACACACACAACCACAACACACAACCACACGCATACAACCACACAATAACACAAAAACACATACACACACACAGCTACACACACAGCCACAGACACAACCACAATCACACACAACCACCACACACACACACACACACACACAACCATCACCACACACACACAACCACCCCCCCCCACACACACACACACAACCACCCCCACACACACACAACCACCCCCACACACACACACAACCACCACACACACCCACACACATCCCACACACACCCCCTTAAACACCCCTCACCCCCACACACACACACAACCACACACACAATAACACAAACACACCTTGGAGGTTGACCGACCTCAGTCTGTGCATTAGTTCATCCCCTCTTGGCGCTGCATGAAAACAGTGTGCCCACTGTCCATCATGAAGTGAGACATTGTGATCGGGGCTGGAGATGCTATTTAGCAATCTGCTTAGAACATGTGTTTCATTTATGGCATCAAACATAAAGGAGCACTGGCAACGCTGATAAAATGGATTTCATTCTGAGTAGTGACTAAAACTTTAAAAAAGCCTGCGGTACTTAAACAAGCATTTGCTATGCAATAGGTCTGTTTGCTAAAGTGTAAGCTATTGGCATTGTTCATGACAATGCCTTTTTTTATCTATTGTATAAAATAAACACATAAATAAATGCCATTATCATTTACAATAGCTAGTGTTGCATTATTATTAGCAATGCCAACTGTTCACACTTTTATAATGCGAGACCTATTGCTTTGCAAATGCTTGGTATTTATATACTATGGGGTAGGGGGGGTGTGTGCTGTCCCCTCCACGTTTCTACTTTTGCCCTGGGCCCCCATGTCACAGGGGGCCAACACTGAGAATAGGGGAGCGACAATGTGCTTCCCCGAGAAAGAAGAAGAAGGTGCCCAAGATCCTGGTCCTCTATGATGGTGAGTCTGAGCCCCGCTCCCGTGTATAAAAATTATATTTATATAATAATGTTGACAGTGATTACTGATCCATGTTGATATGCTTTAATAAGAATTGCTTTCACTTTCCACATGATTACTGTTGATGAATGCATTTACAAAGAAAATGATGGCGTTTGTTCTTAGAATATGATGTACCTCTGATAAAGCAAATAGACCAGTTTTATCTAAAGTGAAACTCCCTATATTGTGATGTGTTTTCTGGTATAGGTGGGGGGAGGGTACTGTGAGTGGGGGCCATGACCCTTTAGAGGCCAAATGTGATTTCAGGATGTCTTTTGAGGTATTTTCTAACTGCCTTATGTATATATTTGTAAATTAATGCATAGTATTTAGTAGTGTGTGTGTAATTAAATGCATGTTTCCCTTTCTAAAGAAAAAGCACTGACAGGAAAATCATTTATTGAGTGTTTATTATTGTGTGTCCGCGAATGATGATCACTATCCCACACCACCTCCCTTGAGTAGACCTTTGAATGTTCTGCTTCGCTATCCTGGGAGAGTCCAGTGCTACAATGGGATGCTTAGTTCCCAGTAGGGGAAAATTGTGGACCTATTACTAGCGCAGGCTTCACACCCTGTACAATTAATAACCCAATTTTCTTCACAATGCATTAAGACCTGAAACTGTAGTCAAGTCAAGTCAAATTACCTTATTCGTATTTCATTTTGAAAAACATAAAAGCACAGATAAAAATACATTTCCAGGGAAATAAATAAGGCAGTACAGGTACTTTACAACCTGATTGCCTTTCTTAATCTAATCACATATTTTAAATAACTTACTACACGCCCCATTGTCAAGTCCTCTTCCATGCATTGTAACTTTAAGTATGCCGCTCTACAATGTCTTAGTTCATACTGCTTTAGGATCGGTAATAAAAACGACCTCCTCGGCAACGTGTAAAACCTACAAAAAAGAGTTACATGCAATGTTGATTGTGTCGAACTACCGTCACAGGGGCATAGTGCTAAAGTATGTGACCAATCGTTCCTCATGGGGAATGTAGTGACCCTATGCACAATACCTAGGCGAAAGCGTGTCAATAACATCCGATCAAAGGGTCTTGTCACATGTGACAAATATGGCTGAATCCCAGTACATGACAGCATAATGTGATTCTCCATGACAGATTGTTTTTCTTTCTCCAGAAGCCATCGCTTATCCTCCAGATAGGACAAATATTCCTTTTTTAAAACATTTCTAGAGGTGATGTTCATACAGTCTGGGTTTGTAAAAAAGTTCTGGATGACCAATTTCGTCCGCCGTCTCCTTAATATGACGTAGCTATGGAATACAGTACACGTTATCCAGTTTTAAACAATCCATGATCACATCCCGGTTAAAAACTGCTTCAGGGGTATTCCATATCTTATACCAAAGTAATAAAGGGCAAGACTTTATGATATCTGCAATATGCTTCAAGCCTACCTCAGAGTGGCAGATGTATGTGGCAGTTGAACTAGGAACTGCTAATAACTAACTCAGGAAGTTGTTTTCACATTTCTGTACACATTGTGCGTTAGTATAACCCCATATACCTGCGCCATAAGTGGCTGTTGAAACGCATTTGGTTTTATAAATTGCAAGCAATTCTGGGACCGGTCGATAACCCAATTGTCTTGACAAACTGACAAGCGCCCGGTAGCTTTTAAGAGCATAGTTTTCCAGGCTAATATTGCAGCTGGCCAGGTACCCTTCTGATCAAAATGTATCCCTAGGTAGGCAAAGTTTTCCCAACACTCAATTTTTTTACCATTGATAAAGATATCACATTTCTTTGCGGGTTCCTTTCCCACACTTCATGCTAAATGTTTTACTTATATTCACTTGCAGCCCCCTCACCTGCATGTAATTGACAAAGTATGTTACTGTTTTCTGGAGGCCCATTTGTGTCCTTTACATTAAAACCGCGTTGTCTGCATATAATAATATTGGGACTGAGTTTCCATTTATATTTGGGTAATCATGGGGGAGCTCGACCAGTCGTTCGCCCAGACTTTTGATGCATAATGAAAAAAGGAACGGGGCAAGGATGTATCCTTGTCACTCCTTTTCCAATACCAAATCTGGCCGAGCACTCCCCATTTTTCCCATATCTCACCCTTGCTCCCGTCTCTCGGTAATGTTCTATAATAAATAACAAGATATCATTTTCAACTCCCAGCTGAAATAAACTGTAGTGTAGTTCCTATATTCCCAATAGGCTCTGCGCATTGGAATAATATATCCTATAGATTAGACGTAGGACTGAGGTCTACTAGGTTTCTATCGAATATACTAGACTTAATTGTGAGTGCCAGCTACCTCAGAGGTCACTAGAAACTTTCTCGAATTCACAAGAAGGGATTAGTTTCTGACAACCGCATAAACATGACAACTTTGTTTCCCCAAGATAAAACTGATCATCAGAGTTGTGGAAACAATAGATATATATTTCACTCAGTCAATCGTGCATGCTTCGTTTCACCAGAGTTGCACAGAAATAGATAGACGGGCGTTTTTAATAAAAGGATTTATTGAACGGTCTTCTTTCTCAAGCATGAGAAATGAACTGCTACAATCATAAAACTGGTTGTAAAATATAACGCATACAGTCTAAAAAGTAGAACAAAATAATACTGTAAGAGCCTTGTATGGTTCCTAAACCATAGAAAAATACATACATAAATAACAGAGGCTAAAAGTACTCAACTGGTGCTTCTAAAATACGCCTACCCCTGTGTACCTAACCTAAGCTTAGTACGAAGGAAAAAGTAAGTGAGGTGTAGCATAAATGTAGTATTCTTTTGCCAAGAATCTGTCCAAGATTTCTCTAAGGGTCTAATCAGCTCCGTACCTTAGTTTAGAATGGAGAAGCTCAGTCTCGGGACTCGATTTCCCAAAAACCCACAAGGGTAGCTTGGAAACACTGGAGATGGATTTCTCGGCAGGAGAAAAGACAGCGTCTCTCTTAGTGCGTCTGCTCGAGGGTCGGCTTCCTTCGTCACTTGCTGTAGCAGGATGCGTTGGGCAAGTAAATAGTCGAACTGTTCCAAACCACTGTGTGTTTGCTAAGGCAAGTGTGGGCATATTTATACCTTGAAGTTGCCGAGTTTGGCGTAAAGGTGGACATAATAATGTCATCAAAGAGTCTCAGTTCTTTGAAAACTCCATGAGTTCTTGGGCAAGTCATTTCTCGAGCAAGGGAAAGTCCCTAGCTGCTGAAGCGGAGTTTTCGAAGAAATCGTTGTAGATTTTCGGAACTAGTGGAAGTAGCCCTGCCGTATTTGGACTGCATGAGCTATGCCTAAATATGGTTATGATTTCTATGCCTATATAAGGATATGGTGATTTATACCTATATAGGGGCATGAATCGGGAAAATTACAATAGGGTCCTAAAATGATACATAACAAAACTAAACTAGATTCTTTAATTGGGTAGGGATTTGGATCAGGGATAGTCAAGCTTTCCACAATAGAATTGACGCCCAGCTTCGTTTTTTTGGTCCACGGTTTTATCAATGGGATCTCAGGGTTTTTTGTTTGCATTCTCAGCAGCCTGCTCGGCCTCCGTAGCCCTCAACAGTCATTTAGAAAGTCAAACTGATCTTAAATGCCGGAGATCGTTACAGATCACCAGGATATCCAAAGATTCCAAAATCCAACTGACACCTTCATATTGCCGGGCTGTCCTCAATTGCATTGTGCATTTGGCACACAAATTGATAGCCAGAGTTCAGTTGGGCTGCATCACTTAGCCAGGGCCTTCCTGATGCTGCCCACACTCAATGCTGGCTCCCCACCACAGGCCAAGGAGATACCCTCACCAACCTCTCTTCACTCCCCGTAAAAGGATCCCTCCTTACCGCTTGACCCCTAGGGATTCAGGGGGTGCCTTCAAGGGATAGGTACATCAGAGGCTGGGTTTGTCACAGCCTCCCTTGTAGGGTGTGCCTGAGGAAGAGCGGTGGACCCAGACACAAGCACACCAACACCCAAAAGCTCCTTGGTCCAGAAGACTAGCTGCCAGGAGTCTAGGGTGTTCAAACAAGAGCGCACCAAAATCGCATCAAGAGTCGAGTCTCTGTCTAACACAGTACGCCTGCCGTAGCTCGTAGTGATTTGTAGTGACTGCTGTGAGCGAAATCCTTTAGTGGAGGCTGCAGCACCATGGAAAGCAAGCTGTGCGGCGTAGGTAACTGAAGAGGGTCTGCTGCCACAGTGAGCGCGCACTTTAATATGCCTCTCCTGTACCCCACGGCTCTCCTTGTGCCAATCTGTGGACAACTCAATACTCAAATTTCACGTCGGTGAAAACCTTCTTATGCAAGAACGCAAAGTCATCCTACCATTGATCATAGATTAGCTAGAGAGGGAGGAAAGCTTAAGAGTATGACTATTGCAAATACATCACTAAGGCCCACACTGAACCCGACAAGGCTGGGCGTTTGCTTGTCTGGATCACTAATCACTACAGAAAGCACTCCCACATATTCACACAACAGAATGCCCAGAGTCAGTGGGTTTACACACAACAAAATATCAATGCGGAGTTCCTAGTCTATTGCACTCGCCTTTACGCCGCATGAGTTGCCCTGTCAATGCAGGAGCGACATACTTATGTCACTGATGCTAAGCCCGACAGGCTGCGGGGGACTGGTTAACCCTCCTTGGAGGAGACCAACTGTTTCAAAACGTACGGTATGCCCTCAAAACCGTGGCTAGGGGCAAAGTGCTGGGGTTTGATGGCTTGCCCATTGAATTTTATTTAACCTACACTGAAGTGTTCACACTAGTACTGACTAAGCTCTATAAGGAAGCTACGGGGCAGGGCAGATTCTCATACATAATGCATAGGGTGTTGATCGTCCCACTGCTAAAAACAGGTGAAAATGGAAATTATGTCACTTCTAACCGGCTCCTGTCCATTCTAAATATGGATTTAAAAAATCGTAATTCAACTCTCCCCAACAGACTGCTCCTCAGGGTCCCAGGTCTGATGCACCCTGATCAGTCGAGATTTGTTCTAGCACATAGCACCGTTCCCAATATCAGACGCCTGAGACCTTTTTAGACTCCACTCTGAGGGCCTTGCTCAAGGTCTTAGCCCTCATCATTAATACTGAAAAATGTAACTCCCTCCCATGGGACTTCATGTACACAGTCATAGGCAGCGGGTTCCAGCTGTTAAACACTGGTCCGATGGCACATTAGGAGTCCCTGTGGAGATGAAAGCTCTCCCAACCAATACTTTGATTGGCAGTGAATTAGCAGGTAACACTTTGATAGAATTAGTGAAGTTCTAAGTTATTATTTCAGTGCAAATTATTTTTCCCAGATAGATCCACCTTAGTGATTGCACTGAAATATATGAAGTGTGGTCTTATATTAAGTGAAACTCTAAAGGATAATTTTCATTATGAATACAAATCATTGTACTTCTATTTCCCCTTAGAGCTACATTGTAAAATATGCTAAACAAGGCACAATTATATGGCAAACCATTGACGCACTCTAGGCATAGTTTTTTAAATTAAATATTTGCAGTAACAACGTTTCTTTGTAAGTACATGTTGCCAAATAAAGTGGTTTAGATGTATCTGATCGTAACTTTCCTTAGTGCAAAATCTAATTTGTTATTTTCGTACGTCCTTATAAGAAACAGGCTTAGATTTGTTTCTTGAGAAGCAAGTTTGTTACGAAATGGGAAAAATCTGATTTTAGATTAGCATTCATTGTTGGTGGTAATTTTTTTTTGTGATCTGTATTGAATGAAATGTTAGATTGTGCATTGGTATATAATATTTCAAATTCACCCTATGTATTTATATGTTTTGTCCAGCAGATTGGTAAATATCAAAACTTAAATACCGTTTTGTTTAACCTGAATGAGGCAGTCTGATTGTTTTTTTGTCAGACTGCCTCTCCTCGAGTACCGATTCCAGAAAATTGGGTCCCAGAAACATTTTTAGTCATTTCTTTATATAATTACTCTGAAATTGTCATTGCCTGACTTTGTTCTTATGCCTAAATAAATACAGATTTTGCTTAGTTGAAAAACAATTCATTCAAGAGCATTATTTAAAAAAATGTATACATTATACTTCACTTGCTTCTTATGAGATCTCTAATTGGCCTCACAGCTGGACAGAAAGACTTTTTTTAAGGCATAGAAAACAAGAGGGATGTCACAAAGAAAACCTCATTAGAACATGTTTGTATCTCCATTTGTTTGGTCTGGAGCAAAATATTTTACTTTGATGACGTTTAGGTTTGTGATGACATCCACATATGTACCCAGGTAGAACAACTTCACAAGATAGTCTTTTTTATCAGCTCCCTCGAGCACAATGGGCAGACGTACACATCCAAATTCACTTCCATGAGGAAAACATCATTGCCTTCTTCAATCAGTATTTCCCATCTATAGGTTGATGTTATCGATGGAAAACAAATATATTTTTATTTGGGTGCAATTGATTAACTCACTTAATTAGACATGCATAGGAGGAATGGTACTCTAGTGGCTTACATCATAGGGTTGACCCACTGTCCATGCTGCAAGCTGTGGTGTGTGGAAGTAACACATGAATGGCAATTGAGCAAACCAATGGATGAAGAGGGCTGGCTGAAAGCTCTTCTTTAAAAAAAAAAAAAATGTTGTCCTTATATATGCCACCAGAAAGTATCAACTCTAGATGGGATCTCTCTCAGGGCCACTGACACCAATCAATTTTTTGATTCCGTCCCTGGATTGAGTGCTAGGCCTGCAGAGGTCACCCAGAGGTAGGCTGTCTCCTTGTCCAACTCCCATTACCGTTCCGTTGTACCTTGCCCCTTGGGAGGACCGGACCACAAACCTCTGGCATAATCATTGGACTCTTTATTTATCAGACCATACTTTCAAATCAGACCATACCTTAGTAGCGCTCTCTCCGCTACATAACATAATAGACTGACTAATAGCCATGATATTTCTTAGGCAATCAGCGAATCTCGGGGGAGGGGGGCTCAGATTTCCACTCTCTGCATATCTCCCTCCTTGTAATGACAATAATATAGAATAGAAACTGTGTGGCACTGTCTCTGATGTTATATCCATGCGGGAGGCCTAAGAGAATCAATCTTGAACTGCAAGTAACTGGTGTTAATAATACCTCCTCTAAAAACCCACACACATGCCGCCAGTAACTAATGATTTCTGGGCAGTCCACAAACATATGTATATCGTCAGCTGTAGGGAATTTACATCTTGGGCAATAATATGAATTCACTGAGATCTTTGATAGTTTCGCGGGAGTCCAATATACTCTATATGCAGTGAACAGGTGGTTCCTTCTGAGGTTAGCAGGTTTTATGATCATCTGTGAGATTGTAAATGAGTCTATCCAAACCTTCATCATCTCATCTGTATTATCGATTAAAAGGTTATCCCAAAGCTTCGTAATTTCAGACTCCATACTTTGCACCCACTAAAGAGTTGTACCAAAGTGAGATCTTCCCTTTCCAGCCACTCCCTCTATTAATTAAGTCTAGGATCTGGATCTCATCCTCATTCCCCCAACCCTGCCTCCCCCACCAAGAGGACAATTGATAGTATTTAAATCTTGTGAGGGACCCCCCCCCCATTAGATTAAATAGAGATTCCCAGTCCATTAATTGAGAATTATTGCAGAGGTCACCCCATTTCACAAAACCCGCCTCCCTCAGAGGGAGGGCCAGTCGATCTAATAGACATTCAGGGGTGCCCGGGGAATCCTATATTGGGGCTTGGGCATTATAATATGGGATCCCCAGAATCTTGCATATTGACTGCCAGTTCTTAAGTGCCTGTAATAGCTTCAAGCGGACCTTTTTGTAGTATTTTTGATCCCCAAATTTGTAGAGGAAGAATTCTAGGCCTTGTAGCTGGTCAGATAACATTGCTCGAAAGAGACGGCCATGAAAGGAGGAGTCCAGGTTGATTGCAAGGAGTCTAAATTTTTTAAACTGAAAAGCATAACAGTAAAAAAGCAAATCAGGGAGAGCCAGCCCCCCCACTTTTAACCCCTTTCTTAATTTCTTCCACGCAATCCTAGGGGATTTGGTGGCCCAAATAAAAGACCCAATCTTCCCCTGAAGACTACCAATATCTTTGTGATTAAAGATCAGGGGAATATTGTTAAATAAGAAGGTGATTTTGGGGATGATGATCATTTTGATCAAGTTAACTCTACCATAAATATTCAAGGGTAGACTGCCCCATCTAATCAACAGCTTACTTATCTCCTATACCACTATCTGCCAGCTGGTTTGTGGAACATCTGCTAGTTTCTGAGTGAGGTATATGCCCAGGTATCTAATTTTTTGTTTAGCACCAGGTATCGGGGTTGGAATATTCCAGCTCATTATGTCAGTTTTTTCTTTGTTTATTTTATATCCTGACACTGTGCCAAATTCTTCTGCTAGCTTAAATAATCTGGGAATTGCCTCTGCGGGGTTGACAGTATAGAGTAGAAGATCATCAGCATATAATGCAGTCTTTAACTCTAATTCTCCCAATTTAAATGGAATAATTACCGGATCTAGTCTCAAAGAGCAAACAAAGGGCTCAATATATATATATATATATATATATATATATATATATATATATATATATATATATATATATATATATATATATATATAGCTGGGACAAAGGGCAGCCCTGCCTCGTGCCTCTGGAGATATAAAACCAGTTGGTCAGGCCGCCATTAATCAAAACCTTGGCACGAGGGCTCCTATATAGTGATTTTACTCCTTCAGTAAAGGAAGATGGGAACCCAAACCGTGCTATAGTCTCCCATAGAAAGACCCAGTTGACCTGATCGAATGCTTTTGCAGCATCAATCGCTACAATGGTGAGCGGCAGTCCTTTCTCCTCAGCTACGTCTATTGCTCCAATCACCTGAAATGTGTGCTCGTTTAACTGACGGCCAGGTATAAATCCCCTCTGGTCTGAGTGAATTATGGTCTTGATCACTTTAGCCAGTCTAGTTGTGGGTCTGTGTATTTTAAAAAAATACTCAAGCCCACGTCCATTTATTACAGGAAACACATCTAGAAGCTGAGTTATGTAATCAAGTTTTCGCAAAACTCAGTTGGGTCCAGGATGTGTTATGCTCCAGGCAAAAAGGAATAAAAAGGGGGGTAGCCATAATTGTTCAAGCAAACAAAGGAATAAGGGTCCAGAGTTGGGAGACCGATCAGTCCGGAAGATGGCTAGTGGCAGTCCTCTCTATAGGTGGTTTATCTTATACGTGCGCTGTATACTACGGTCCCAATCAGGATAATCCTAGCTTCCTTCTAAAGCTACAGGGAGTTCTGATACAGCACACAGCGCCACTAATATTCAGAGGCGATTTTAATTTAGCATTAGACAGTCAGTTGGATCGTACCTCTAAAGCTAAGTATTATGTCTCAAGAAATTCTCTCTCGGCTCTGGGAAATATCATGAAGGAGTTCAGTTTGCAGGATATATGGAGAGCCAAGCATGGAGCTTTAAGGGAATATTCCTTCTACAGTAAAAAGTATAGGCAATATTCCAGAATTGATTACTTTCTGGTGGACCGTGTGTTTATACCAGCTATAGCTTCAATTTCATATATCCCAGCAGGTCTCTCTGACCACTCTGTGGTCGAATTAAAGGTTTATTCTAAGGCCAGACCTTAGACTATAGATGGACTCTGGATAGAACACTCCTACTAGATGAGGAAATTATAGTTAAGGTCAAGGACAGTGCATCTGAGTTCTTTTTATTTAATATAGGCACAGCCATGGAACAGATAGTCTGGGAATCATTTAAAACCTATATGAGAGGGATCTTGAGCTCTCAGATGGCCCATAAAAGAAGATCTATTAAGGAAAAGGACTCTAATGACCTCGATTGCATTCAAAAGAAGGAGCAACAGCTACAGTTGGCTGCCCTGGAAGATAGAGGAAAAATACCAAAATTAGAAAAGAAACTTTTAAAATTACAGTCACGATTTAAAGCTAGAGCTGAAAAGTCAATCAAGGATAGATGGGAGATTAGTAAGCTTAAGAACTTTGAGTATGGAGAAAAGTGCAGCGCTCTGCTCGCCTTGAAAGCAAGATCTGAGAGAAGCAGGAATAACATCAACTCCTTAATCCAGCGAGACACGGGGGTGGTGCTAACGGAAGATGAGGACATTAGGGAAGAAGTAAGAGGTTTTATGATGGAATTATATCAAGAAAATAACTGTTCGGGAGTTGAAGAGTTGGAGCAGTGGTGGAACTCGAGCGAATTGCCCCAACTGAGTGACTCTGATAAGATTATTTTAGCCAGTGATATCACCGAGGAGGAGATAAGAGCACAGGTAAACAAGATGAGTAGAAGCGAGGCTGCAGGCCCAGACGGGTTACCGACTGAGGTCCATAAAGATAATCTTGAGGAAATTCTACCTGTATTATTGTCACCCTTTAATAGAATCTTTCGACATGGAGGTGACATTCCACCCTCATGGTCAGAAGCCACCATTGCCCTGATAGTAAAATCAAATAAAGACCCTAAAAAGATTGAATTATACAGACCCATCTCCCTCCTTAATTTAGATCTAAAGATATTCTCTGGAATATTAGCTGAAAGCTCTTCTTGGTAAGTATATTTACTTTTTTAATCAAAACCAAAAGGTTCCACCTGCAGTATTCGGATTTGACAGCCCTATGGGCAATCGGAAACATCCATGTTCATATTGCAGCTTGTGTGGCGGCCGGTAAAGGGCAGCAGCACAAGCTGCATTAGGTATATGGATGTTTTCAAACATCCCTGCACCGTATGCACATGGTGCAGCTATGTTTAGGGGGCACAGGCCCATAGGGGAGGGCTGGAGGGAAGGAGTCCCTGCTAGGGCCCAAAGTCACTTTCCACCTGTCTTTTCATGGCGGGCAGACCGTCATGAAAGGACAGGCAGAAAGGGGCATTGTAATCCCGACGGCAGAGCTGAGGCTGGCTCTGCCGTCATTTTGGGATACAATACTGCCCGCTGCCCTGACTGGCTCCGTGAGCCTGTCAGAAGCAGAGGGAAATTTCCCTGTGGGTTTCCCTCTGATCTCCAGTATCCTAATAGGGCAGTTGGACAGAACCCAATGATGTCAGCCAGAAAGCCTCAGAGGAGCTGTCAGGTGGCTTTCTACCCAACATCATAATGAGGGCCTCTGTCACTGTCAAAATAAAATTATCACCAGCAATGTTAGAGTACAAGCCACCTAGAGTCCTGGAGAACGTGATCATGTTTAAACCTGAATTAACACAGAAAATGCATTTGCATTTTATAAACGAAACATATAAATACCCAGTATTTCATGCTGGATATAGTGGTGTTTAGTAGAACTTAGGGCCTGATTCCAATGTTGGTGGGCCCACCACGGGCCCACCAACATCTACAGTAGCGGTCTGACCTCCAGATTCTGATCCGACAGTTGGAGGCATTGAGCTGAGGAACCGGCCACTGCTTTTCCAAAGGGCTCGGGGAACCAGTTAGTGCAGAGGTTGGTCCGTAATCCCTACGAAAGGAGAGGTGCCCTACAATGCCCATTTCCCTCTGCCTTTTCATGGCGATCAAACTGCCACGAAATGGCAGATGGCAAGGGACTTGGTGGGCTCCTAGCAGGGCTCCCTTCCCCTGAGACTCCGCTATGGGGCTGGGGGGGGCACATGTGGTGCCCCCCTCCCCCGAACATTTATGTGTAGTGTGCCAGGCACCAGGTGGTTCCAGGGACACAGGGCATGGATGTTTAAAAATAAGCCATTTTCAATTGCAGCTTGTGCTGCGACCCTTTTTCATGCTGTCGCACAAACAGCAATTGAAAAAGGCATATTTCCAACCAGCGTGCTGGTGGTCACATTCGAATATGGGGAGTGGTACCACCGACTACTAGTCGGGTGGTTCCACTTCAACTGCGATGTCAGCCGGATGCTTTTTGACCGACATTGTAATGAGCCCTTTAGTGTAGGACCTTGTTCTATATTTTCCACAATATTTTTTTTATTTTGTGAAGCTTGTAAAAATTCTTGAATGGGCTATTAGATATTTTGAAACTGATTAAGGCAAATTTCTGGGCAAAGGTTCCATTTTCAATTTTTAAAGTAGCAAAAATGTCTTGGTAATTTCTTATTAATGAATCATCATTTGCCTTCTTTACAGAATAAAGGGTCTAAAGAAGGACTTGATGTTATTTTCTTGTATGAATTTGACATTTTAAGGAAGCATTTTGAAAATAGTGGCTGAAAGATTTGCACACTTGAGCAGAATTACTTGAGATTATTCCTTGTACTCCGACATTATTTCCTTATAGTACTTCTACAATGCTCTGCTTTCTCATATATTTATAATTTCGCCACTGCATACAAGGACGAAAGGCAGTTTTATATTCCAGAAAGATGGTTTTGGCTATGGCTTTACACAGAATTAATTGGGTCCCCTTAGGCGCAGGTAAAAACATTGCAACAGTCATAACCCACATCTACTAAGGGTTCTATTCCTGTTGTACACTAATATATTGGTGGGAGCACACCTAGATTGTGATAATGTAACATATGTATAGTGCTCTTTACAACATTCCATTGTCTCTAAGCATTGAACAGATTAGTCCATTTGTGGACCAAATATTGTGGTAGAATACAAATTATTTGAGATTTCGTTTAAAAAGTTCAAATGTAACTTTTTTTGGACCCTTGAAGAGAGATCATTGACTAGAGGACAACATCTCCAGTAAATTATTTGATGCCAGACCATATCTGCATTTCAATATGCTGCAAAATAAATTAAAAGTAATTCCTACATTTAATAATGGTGAAAATAAACCATTGGCTTGCTTTTGAAGTGTGATTCAACTTTTGCAAAGCAAATATTGTCTACATGGTACTAGAGCCAATTAATTGTAGGCACAACATAAGTCAATGCTTTCAAAAGACATACATTCTCAAGAAAACTGGAAATAAAGCGAACACCTATCCCCTACGGCCATTCCACTCAATTACCTTTAAAGTTTAAGTCTCATGCCTATGTTCTGTGTCTAATTAATTGCAGAGAAAGTAAAGCTATGGTTTAAAGTAGCTTAAGCTGAGTGATTGTAAGTATGCCAAGTGAAACTGAAATATTAGCGGTGTATCTAGCAGCTTCTCTGTGCTAAGAGAATGTGTTGTTGTGAGAAATTACCTTCTTTTGTGTGGTATTTTTCCAGATATTGTCTTCACTGCCCTTTTTATTTTTGGGTGAACACCTTTTTTTTTGGAATTAGGACTCTATGGACTTTACTCCTGCTAATTACTGGTGAAGAGCTTAAACATGGTAAAATAGACATACACTTAATTGGCACATTCAATGTACTTGTAAGTCGCTAGTGTATGGTACTGCATGTGCCCAGGGCCTGCAAGTAGGCTGCAGCACTCATTGTGCCACCCTGTAATATACCACTGTAAAACCTGTCTCGGGTCTGCCTTTGTAGCCTGTAGGTCAGTTTTAAATTGCCATTTCGACCTGGAATAACCTTTTTACAGTTCCAAGCCTTCCTTTTTAATACATATAAGGCACCCCATTGTATGCTCATAGGGCAGAGTACATGGTATTTTGGAAATAGGACATGTGTACTTAATTTGACTTCTCCTGGCAGTGAAAAACCCCCAATGTCATCTTTAACTGCATCAAAGCTACCTCTTCCATAAACTGGGTTACCTTATTATACTTACTGGGTGATAACTTCAGTTTGGGAGCAGATAGAGAAAACTTATTCCATTCATTTGAAATGTGTTGTAAACCCATCATTAATGGGGAAGTCGAATTTAATATTACCTTTCTGAAAATTCCACTTTCAGTAAGTTTCCATTTTTCGACCTTCACCAAATATACCTTTCTGCCACTGCCCTGTGGTGTGATGTGTATTCCTTCCAGACAGGGAACAAAAGGGCCTTGGGTGTGGGGAAAAGTGTTCCTCTCCTGAGCAGGATGTCCTGGGGGTTATACTCTTGTCCTTCCTGAGCATCAAAGGGTAGCTTGAGGGCTGTGCCCACCCTCTTCCTAACTTCTGCCACAGTCACAGGTAAATGCAGCCCACTCCTGGGCCTGTCTGCCCTTTCTTACCCTCCACAAACTGCAGCCAGACCCAGGGGAAGAACTGACCAGAACCAGTTATGGTTAGACAAAGGGTGTGACCCCAACACACGGGTGGCACTGAGTATAAAAATGGCACCCTCAGAAACCCTCATCAGAATACTCCTGGGCTTAAGAAGATTTAGGAAAAGGACTGCCGTATTGTCTGAAGAAGGAAGTCTGGGCCTACTTGCCTTGACCCATGGCCCTCAGAAGTGACTTCAGTGGTCAATTGACTGACCACCAGTTTGAGCTACAAGGACACAAGAAGCTTCCAGAGGCCTCCCCTGCTTTCTAGCTAACCTGACCCAAATGAACCTGAACTGGTTTCCACGGAAGGCCTCTGTGGTTGTGAGTCTTGTCCGTCCACCCTAGCTCTGTCCTGTCCTCAAGGTATTGGACTCTTGGCTTCCGTTGCAGCACCACACATTCCAGCACCTCACAGTTCCTGATCATTGGTTTCAATTGATCTGATGCAAAATGGCAGAGGACAACACAGGGCTTTGCTTTACCAGCCCTGCAGCTCCTGATTGGTGGCTTGACAGACCCGATGCAGCGCAATGCAGAGCCTCGCAGCGTAGCACTCCACCAAGGACAAAAGATGCAACTCCCAGCTGGCTGCACCCAGTCCTGTAGCCAACTGGCACTTCTTTGCTGTTGGCCTGAACGTTTGACTCTGTTCCTGTCTAGTGTGACCAGATACCCACAGTTGATGATTCACACCTTTTGCTCTATTTTTACCTAAATATTTAAGAACTGATATCTCCGGTTCTACCTATTCGATGTTTGCCATTTTTGTATCATTTTATTTATCAATATATTCTCCTTTTGTCTGAATTGGTTCGAGCTTTTCCTTGTGTTATATTGTCACTTCAATACTGTTTGAGTCCGCCATAAATACTTTACATACAATCCAGTTCTTAGGCACTGGGTGGGTTTGTCCTACTGGTGGCATTACTGGACAGCAATAATCTTATGTTGAGGTGGCTCTTTATCAGTGCAGCTATTGCCATGGAGAGATTAGGGGTCACATGTTGCTTTTGAAGCTGTTCTAATGGATTAAATAAACTGCAGTAGCCAGACTTTCACTGCAGTGAGCAAAGTCTGGACTAAACAGTAAAATTACAGCCTTAAGACCGCTCTACATGGTAATCCATCTCTCCATTTGCAATTAGGAGTTGTAAAAAAATGCCTATCTTTGCATGATCATTTTGTTTGGACCGATGTTGTTGGTTTTTTGATTGTGCACTGGGACCCTGCTAACTAGACCTCAGTGCATGCGCTCTGGCCCGCAAAACTCCCTGATTTGCACATATAACTTACCTGTAAGTCCCCAGTATATGGTAACCAGTGTACCCAGGGCCTGTAAGGTAAATGTAATTAGTGGACTGCAGTACTTGTATCACGCCATAAAGTGACCGTGTGAAACTTGACTCTAGGCCTGCCACAGCAACCTAGCATGACAGGAGGTTTAAAACTATAATTTCAACCTGTTTAAATCCTTTTTATTAGTTCTAAGTCACCCGTAAGGTGGAACTTAAATTCTCATTGGGCAGGGTGCATGGTACTTAGGTTTTACCTGTCCTGCCAGTGAAATATCTCCAAAGGTGTTTTTTACTGTGGCAAGGCTGGATCTTTTATAGAAAAACACCTTCTAACTAGGGCTCCTGGTTCTATGGTATTTTTTTTTTTTTTACATTTCCGTCTGTATTTATCCATATTCAATTTTTGTCAACTTTATCTGTATTTATCCATATTTATTTTGGGTTTTGTGGAAAAAATAAAGCTGAAGCTGGTTTATTTCCACATTTGTAACCACTAAATATGTAGTTATACTTGAATGCCTGACAGCTTTCAGTGATATGAACACCCGCAGAAGTTAAATCAATGCACTTTTATGAAAATATGTACATTTCAGTATCAGTCTTGTGTATATCTACTGCTGTTTAAGCCTCTTTACTAAAATTCCTTTTTTTAACCCTCTTACCTATCAACCCACACAGTTATTGGCCTGGCAGCCATGGCAAAGTGTATTTGGAATGACTCAAAAAGCACCCAATATCCGCAAAATAAAAAATACAGACAAGAAAATGTTTTTCTGGCTGTATTTATCTGTAAAAAACGGAAAACAGGGAGCCTTACTTATAATGCGTAACTTCAGTTTAGACATAGCTAAATTCATGGTTCACGATTCTAATAATAGAAATGTTCAATCTAATCTGATGGTCAAGTCAGAGAAAATGTATTGTGTCATATTGTCCACCTTTTCAACTGTTTTGGTACTGATAAATGCTTTACAAGTTAAGCCTGTCTGCTCTGTGCTACAGCTACCAAGCTTCAGTTTAAATTATTGAGACCTAACCTGACCTAGTGAGGAATAGTGCCATTAGTACTTGAAGATGACTACTGTCCACACGAGCTAATAATCCACTTTCTCATAGAACATTCTAGATTTTTCATACTAATAGAGAATACGTTCTATCTCCTTGTTTGGCCTTTGTGGTTTGGGGTATCACTACAAAAATGTCTTTCTTATCTAAGAATAGGCTCTGTTTTTTGGCAGTCTATGCACAGTCCCTTACATTTCACTCTCTTTTAACAGGAAGCCTGTGTAGAGCATTAATTATTTAGTCTTCCATTTTCAAGTTTCAAAAGAATCCAGGGTCTTGTGCTCTGCATAGCACAGTTTCCGTAACAGAAGCTAGATGGGATCAGGAAGCCTGAATTGGCGATTTTACAGTAACTAGTTCTTGAATAGTACTAGCACCAACATCACTTGAAATTAATGAGGGATTACTAAAGGCAAGGACTCTTTTTTTTTGCCAATGAACAGAACCTGTTCTTGTAGTTTGAGATACAACAAAGACATTGATTGTTCTGCATCCATAATTGATCACAGATTGTTAACTTGTGATATTGTTCAGGGGAAGGCACCACATAATACCAGCCATAGGTTTGCAGTAGGGTTATATGTGGGGTAAAAGCTATCATTTTAAATAGTTTTTCTGATTACACAGGCATCAATTGCTAATAGAGAATCTTGCCATTCTTGTTAATAGATTCGGGTGATAATGTATGTAATGTAATGATGAGTTCAGTATCTTTAGTGCAATTAATGTTTCTGATCCCATAGGAGAACATCAGCCTCATGAAAGGTATCAAATAAGGGTGATAGGGTTATTCACAACACTATTCCAAACTATTCCATAACTGTCCTCAATACGAAGCTGTTGCAGGCATGATGTCAAGATGTTATGATTGAGGGCGTGGTCTGGCCACGGAGGAAGATGGCTGCTTGAGCATGGAGGTCTGCCGAAAGAGTGGCCCCAGATGCCGTCAGTGGCTCTACGGTGAGGCGGGGTACTACCAATCGTTCCTCAATACTGCCTACATTTAATTATGCCTGGTTTGGGCACCTGCTTGGCGGTCATGGTGGACTTCATGGTGTGAATCCTGTGCGTCCGTACGCTGCAGCTGGGCCTTGTGAAAGAAACGCAGCAGTGGTCTCCAATGTCCAGCCCCACCCTTCATATCAGACCGCAGCCACAAGTGACTTGGCCCTCACTGGGGCTTTGGAAGGCATCAGACACACCCATAGGAACCTGGGGTGCATCTTAAAGCTGACCTGCAGCCCTACAAGGCCACTGCGAGGACACCCTCCTTGCTTGTCTCCTGGCGCCCGACGCCAAACGGAGGCCATCTAACTGAATACAGACCCACTCTGACCAAGGACTGCTGGTTTGCAATCTACATTTGCCTCCGCTCTCAGGAAGCATATTTACTGGGATCCTACCTTCTCTACTCACAGAAGGTCTTCAGCTCACTGACACACTGTGTGCCATGGCAACATAGGATTGTGGCACCCTGCCCCGTTCAACTCACGGAGGGCAGTTACAACGGATCCAAAGCAAGAACCTCCCCTGGCCCTCTCACCTTTTGATCACTGCAAGAGGCCTTTCAGACCACCCTCTGGGCCCCCACCGACCCGCACCACATACGTGACCAACAGCCCAGGGTCTGTTTGCAATGAGGGTAATGCACCAGACCTGGCGTAGCGGTGTCCACTACGCAACCTACCTCCCTGGCTAACCCCACGCCAGGATCGGGCAGCTTGACCTATCTGTGCCAGAGTCTTGTGCTAGAGGACAACTGAAGACGGCCAGCACTCCTCATGGTCTAGACGGGAGGAGTGGGACCAACCGAAACAGAGCAACCTGCTGGCACGGTAAACCTGCTTGCTCCAAGGGTCCCTTCTTTCGCTACTCTGGGCCTACAGCCACTGCAAGGCCTGAACACATTACTGTCCTATAACCTACCCACGAGTAGTGGCGGTCGACAGATAATACTCCGACTCTTGAATGCAGGCACGACTGGCCCTGTGTCATGGGAGAGCTGAGTGCTCCGCAACGTCCATAGACGAATGTCTTCTGGCAAGTCAGCGGGCAAACCCACAAGGTAGCTTCTGTTCATGGAAGCTCTCAACCTACGCCGCACCATGGCCACACCAAAGGGACCCACCTCCCCTCTACCTCTGTCCTAACCCCCTACCCCCACGAACACCACTCGGGAGAGCACCATGGAGCAAATTCTTCAAGAAATGTCGGCGGTGGGCTGATGGCTAG
Organism: Lissotriton vulgaris; assembly: GCF_964263255.1. Lineage (NCBI taxonomy): Eukaryota > Metazoa > Chordata > Amphibia > Caudata > Salamandridae > Lissotriton > Lissotriton vulgaris. The sequence goes on from NC_141697.1 coordinate 392,373,697, forward strand.
AAGGCATGGATGCGTACTACCGGCCTAAACGGAAGAGGAGAAATCTATCTAGATGGACATCGCAGGATATCAGACCCGAGTAGACCGGCTTGAACAGAGGGTAATGACGGTGGAAGGCCGTCTAGATACCATACACGATAGAGATCAAGAGCTCCTCCTCATTACAGTAAGTAAGTTGATCAACCTGGAAGATCGCAGCAGGAGAGATAATGCCCATGTTTTGGGATTATCCTGAATCAACAGAGGGACCCGAGGCCCAAGCCTTCCTCAGAAATGCCCTCTCCAAGCTTACAGGTATTTTCACGACCCTGCAGCAGAAATGCAACACACCCAACGCATCTGCCTTCGCCGCAAAGACCCCAAGACTCTCCCAAGGCCCCTAATTGCCAGCTTTCTGCGACACGAGAAGGCCCGACAATTACCTTCTATGGCCTTCTTATTGCTGTTGCTACTGTTATGGTCTGTAACATATGCTGTGTGTCTCGATTCCTATGTTCCCCCTTAAGTCGCTGCTATCTCTCTCCTGGTGTAGCAGCACCCATCCCTACAGTGCGTAGTGAATTGGGTTAGACAACGAAGCACAATGTGCCTGCGACAGCTGGTTACCCATAGCCCTGATCCATGGTTGAGTGACGGCCCACCTTCCCACTTAATAGGACCCCCTGGACTCTGACACCCTAGCTTATTCCCAGAGATAACCGTGATCCCCCATGCGCTGCTCCTCCTCACCCATAGGAACTGTGCGGCGTGCCTGTGCCCCCGCTCCCCTGCCTCACCTCCACCGGTCCATCAGCTCATCCTCTCCACAGCCATGCTGTTGAGTAAGGGCCCTCTCATAGTGATGTCTCCGCAAGTATAGACCCGCGGTATACAGATATGCGATCCAGTGCTGCGTTGTTTAGTAGCACCCTCCTTGATTCCCTCTCTCAATGCTCCCCCTTTTATTCTCTTTTCACTCACCTTTACATACTCACTCTTCTGCTGTTTCCCTATCAGCTAGGGGTACATGCCCTCCCTATTATTCTGGCTGTTGCCCCTAAGCACCTTTTTCCTGCGTAACCAGAGCCATATCCACCTCCCTTTCCATTTTTTCCTCCCTCCCTTCTCTCTCTCTTTCTCTCTTTTCTCTATTTTTCCTTCTTTTCCCCGGCTCTCCTCGTTCCACTCCCTCCTCTCCCTACCTATACACTCCCTTACCTTTCCCCAAGCACATATCTATTGTGCCTTGACTTTTGTAATAACCAACTACCTTCGTCCCCTCCTCTCCCCCCGGACCTCTAGCCGCATCCAACTTCGCTACGTTTCTCCTTTCACGGCCCTCGCTACTATCTCACCTATAATCTCGTGCAGCATAACCTTAAGTATAGCCTCCCAACCCACCTCGCTCCCCTACCTATCGCTGTGCTACACACTTCTGGAACCAATATGTGGATGAAAGGTCTAAAGCTGCGCCACCTAACCCCTGCCATGTGCGCTTCCCACCATCTCCGTGCCATTTCTTGGAATGTCAGTAGGCTCGCACATTACATCCTCCCTTCTCCAATCCACCATATGCTGGTGGGTTTTGTGCCAGGCCGCTCCTCCAGAAATCATCTCTGCACCCTGGCGCATACTCTCTGGATGGCCAAGGACCTACAGACGGATGCGTTGGCTCTTTCGATAGGCGCCGAAATTACGTTTGACCGCATCGAATGGGATTACCTTTGCACCCTAAACACTATTTCTTTCACCCCAGAGGACTCACTTAGAAAATCCGTGCAGGAAACTTCACATAAGACAATTTTCACAGTATAAACCATGAAGGTTTAATTATACTTTAAGAATCATTACAAAAGGAATAAAAGATAATGGCTAGTCAATCAGTTCAAAATAATTAATTGTGAGAACCCCTTTTAGAGGGCCACGGGGCACGCAGGGGCTACCGGGGCAACCATGGTGCTTGAGGACTTACATGTTTTAGGGCCCGACCTACTATGGATCCTGCACAACTGGGCCAAGTACACCTTCTGCATGTCACTCGCAGTAGTGGCTGTGGTCCAACAGTCAATGTTCTCTCAGGGGGAGATGTAGAAACAGGTTAGTGATTACGGCTTATAACTCAAAGTGTACACAGTAAGAACAATAACTCCATGTCCAGTAAAATACTTGCTTTTATATGAAAAATAAGTATTTTATTTCTAATTCTATACATGCAAAGGTATACAACATTCTGAAGCTACCACACAATCTAACTTGAGGTTGGTGTCCTAATAATTTTCAGGTAAATCCCTATCCCATTCTCCTTTTTGTAACATGTTCGGTTTATTCCCCATTCACTGTTGGTCGCATCCAGGGACTGCTCACTAATAGGCCATATTTAAGAATTCCCCTTTGACTCTTTAGCTTTTAGTCAACTTTGTCTATGGTGCCAAAGCACCGTTAGTAGTGAGTCTCCCAGGCCCAGCTGGCTCATTTGATGTTTTACCCACTCTCGCAGCCCAGTAGAGTTCAGCGGGTGCAGCGAGAGCCCTCAGCTCAGGTCTGGCTGTACTCCGAGAAGTTTGGCTGCTCACAACACATGCAACAGCTCTCAGCGGTGCAGGCTCTCTCTCTTGAATGGCGCTGCTTGAGTTCTTCTCAGTTGTCAGAGCAGCTCTCAATCCCTCTAAAATGTTGCTATTGGTAGCCCCTTCTGTCATAAGGGGCTGCTGTAGTACTTAAGAACGTGGGCACAGACTATCTTGGTGCAGGCGTCCATGCCAAGATGGTTATGGACCTCAGTGCTTCTGGAAGTAATAATTTTACTGGTCGTACCCTATGGTATATGGTGTTACCGCAGCTCGCACTACGGGTCCGTCCATTCCCGTAGAGAACTTAACTCATGGCTAAGTCTCTGGCGGTCCTCTGCTGGCATACAGGGTTTGCCAAACCGACACTGCAACCGGGCAACAACCTCATTGGTGCACCCCCTCACACCTCTCTCAGGGAATCCTATCACAGGGTTTCCCACTGGACCTCGCTCCCTCTAATGCTCTCCTCTTCCTCAAAGGGCACACTGTTCTTGGCAAGCAGGCAGTCGCTGGTGCTGCTGGCTTCAGAGAAAGTAATCTAGGTGTCCCGAGTGATATCCCCTCACTAGCATTCCAACCATCAATTGTTCTTTTTGCACTTGTCACCCTATGTGGGACGGGTATGCCCAGACCTGGGTCCCATGCTCACCAAGCCACTGGAGTCAAGCTAGCATGGCTGATAAGAGGTGATACCCCGAAACTGGTTCCCGGATGCTTGTTTCTGGTCCAGAGAGGGCCTGGCCTGGCAGTTCAGGCTGAACTGTTCACATGGGGAGCAGGGTCAACACTGATTTGCATATAGCTAGGTCCAAACTGGAGTGGCGTGGTGAGCAAAAAAAACTATGGATTAACCACGGATCTTTGTGACGAATGGTGAATGTTTGCATTGTTCAGCATTGCATCCATCATTTGTTCTTTTTGCTTGTGTTGCCCTAAGTGGGAAGAGTATGCCCAGACGTGAGTCCCATGCTCACTGCACCACTGGATTCAAGGGAGCCAGGCTGATGAGTGTGATACCTCGAAACCGGTCCAGGATGCTTTTTTCCGGTCCAGGGAGAACCTTGCTAGGTAGTTTGGGTTGGACTGTTCCCATGAGGAGCAGTCAAGACTGATTTGTATATGGCTGGGTCAAAACTGGGGTGGTGTCCTGAGCACAACAATTATGGATTAAACTCAGACATATGCGACTGAGGATGAATGTTTGCATTTTTCAGCATTCCGGCCGTTGTGTTTTTTTGCTGATGTATTCCTTACACGATTCAGAAAAGGGGGTGGTGATGAACAGAGTGTCTGAATTAAGCAGACCACTCTTACCCAGTCCAAAGATCAGGGCTTGATCCATCACCGTTATTTATCTCACTGCACCATCCCAGCTCAGAACCTGGCTATATGCAAATCAGTCTGTCCCTGGCCCAGTGCATCATGGGAACAGGGCAGACTAAACTACCAAGCCAATTCTTCACCAGAAAGGAGACAAGCTACCGGGGACCGGTTTCTGGCATTTCAGCCGTCTTCGGCCCAGCTTGCTTGAATCCTGATGGTGCAGTGAGAAAGGGACTCATGTCTGAGTATACCCTGCCACACCTATAGTGGCCACAAACGATTCAGAAAAGGGGGGTGGTGATGAACAGAGTGTCTGAATTAAGCAGACCACTCATACCCAGTCCAAAGATCAGGGCTTGATCCATCACCGTTATTTATCTCACTGCACCATCCCAGCTCAGAACCTGGCTATATGCAAATCAGTCTGTCCCTGGCCCAGTGCATCATGGGAACAGGGCAGACTAAACAGCATCACCTTTCGGCCTAAGGAAGTGGCCTTTAATTGTATACAGTTGTCTGCTAGGGAGACTCAATCTGATTAAGATGAAAATTTTACCCAAGCTGCTTTATTTGTGTAGAGCCATACCGTTACAACCAAATAAGCTTTTTTTTAGAAAGTTGGATGGCATCTGTAGTAGCTTTATCTGGGGGTATAAAAAGGCACGAAGGGCGGTTAAATTTTTGACACTACCAATCTCCAAAGGGGGACTTACCTTTCCAGATTTTAATCTTTACTTTCTAGCTACTTTTCTTTTACGCATTAGGAGCTTATTAAAAAATACTCCTTCTTTATTTTTTCATCAGTATATGTTGGGGGCTGATGCCAATCAATTTCTATTACGGGTCCACGATCCAAACTACTTTAAAAGAGTAAAATTCAAGACTGCTAAGCATGCTATAAGAATCTGGGACAAAATTCTGCACATTAGTAACAGCTCATTTTACAACGCTGAACTTAGACTATGGAATAATCCTGGTCTTCCGGGTATATTTTCGGACGGTTTGGGTAATCGGTGGATAAAACAGGATATAAATACACTAGGAGACCTTTACGGTACTAATGGTTTGATTGATTTTGAGAACTTAAAAATTACAAACGGGCTTACGGATGATATGCACTTTAAGTATAGACAACTGAGAGATTTTTTCTGTAATAAATTGAGAATAACGGAAGTCAAACAATCTGATATTCTTGAGGGTATTTACTCTGATAAAACTAAATCATTAATCAAATTGGGATATCAATGGCTCATCAAGGATAAGGGAGAAAATACAACTCAAATCGCAGCCAAATGGTCCCGTAGATTAAATCAAAATATAAATTCAGTACAGATCGGAAGTGCCTTAACCCATCTAAGTGATATAGTTCATTCTTCTAATCTCAAAATGCAACTATATAGGACAATCACTGAATTGTACTATACGCCACAAAAAATATCCAGCTGGGCGCAAGGTAACTCGATATCAGATAAATCTATGTGTGTTAAAAATGTTTAAAAAAAAAAAAATTGTATACAGTTGTAAATATGTCCTCTCCAGGAACCTCGCGATCACAAACTAATACATTAAACGAATGATCCAGTGCAAGCAGGAATATAAAGCTCACTTAATTTCGTATATTTAATCAAGTAATGGAGGTCACATTTGTGTTCTTGGGTGTCCAATCAGGGAGGGAGAAAACATGTTAATGTTGGGCATTGTGCCTAGCACGGTTTAAACTGTGTGGTTTGAAAACACAACTAGGCCAAGCTCACGTCAACTTAATAAACTCAATTTTTATATACAAGAAGCACATTACATTATTATGAAGCTCATTATTATAAATTCAAAACACAATTATTGATTGTGAATTCTGCTTCCACAGTCTCAAAACGTGCATGTTGTCATAGTAGTTCCTGGCTTGGAAGGGAAATACTATGTGTGTGAATTTGCTTCTAATGAACGCGCAGAATTTTGTCACTCATAGGGAAGTTAGCCCATGGCTAAAGTGGGCTGACCCACTGGCATATGCTTAATGCTGGAGTGAGCATAAGAAAAATGTGAATAACAATACAGACAACTGGATGAAAGCCCGTATGTGTAGTTTATTATAAATATAATTGTAGTAAAATTAGAAGGTCCTGGCTAACACCAGATCTACAGATGGGGTACATCTTCTGGCTGCTTAGCAAAAGACAACCATAATCAGAATCAGCTAGCAGATAATTTAATTTACACGGGAGGTGCAATGGGCGGCACACACGCCAGGTCTGGCTCACTCGCACCTACTGCACCCACAATAATTGTGCCTCTGTCTCCACATGACGTTAGGCACCTATAAGGATAGAGCCTCTTGTATATTGAAGTCGATTAATTTTGCTTAATGAAGAATTTTTGCTGTTATACATAAAGTGTCAATGCACTCAGGTATTTGGTCATTTTTAACTGATTTGTAATTTATTTTTCTTTGTTACAGCTTTGTATTTGGGCATTTGCTCTTAATCATGCGTATTATGAAGAAAAACGAACTCTTTTATGACCAGGCACTGGAATGGTAAGTTGTGCTTCAGTGGTTTTTACATTGCTTTTTAAAGGTTGAACTTCGGTTTCCATCCTAAAGGCAGGGCAGGAGCAATTAGCTGCTCATTGCTTAGGCATTTATTCTATGGACAATTCCCATTTAATAGCATGGTGGAAATTAGTGCTGGAGTGTGGCTGAGAGGGTTAATCTATATGTAGTTTACCATGGAAAGATGCAAGCATCGACCGTTATAGGTGCTTGTATTCCTTGTTTTTTAACTGTGTTGGGCAATTCTGATCGTTTCTGCTAGTTTGCATCTTCTTGCCCTGTATAAAAAAGAAAGAATGCAGGCAGAATTTACTGCTGAACAAGTGTTCCTGGTTCCACGCAGTGAGGGATGGATGGATGGATGGATGGATGGATGGATGAATGAATTCTTGTACCTTTCTGCACTGTCCGAGACAGGACAATGTACATGCTTTAAGTTTGTTTTCAAGCACCTTCCAACTGGAGTGCCTAGAAACCCCGTGAGGGAGGAACTGCACACAACCTTGGCTGCTGGAGAAGTTAAGAGCTGTCTGAAATCCTGCCAGTGAATTAATTAACCCTAATGCAATTATCATCTCCTAAAAGCATCTGTGTTGGGCTTGTTTCCAGGTCTCGCCTACGCAGTGCACATGCGCTGCATAGGAAAAAGACATTTAGCCATCGATTCAGGTTGGCTGCCAAAAATGTGCACGCATTGCATTGCCTTCAATGGCAACGCGTGCCCGTTTGGCGATTCCCTTGCGGAGCGAACTTTGAAAATATGGTTCCTGCTCGCTCCCGCAAGGGAATCCGGTGCAGGCCCCCTCCTCTCTTCCCCTTCCCATGCTGCCTCCTCTTCTCCTCGTCAGCGTGAGGTGCACGCTTGTCTTTTTTGGATCCATTTCACAGGGAAGCAACTAAATGAAAGAAGGAAAGAGAGGTTGTGAACCGTTTCTTCAAGTTACGGTTTTCAGTAAGTGAGGAGCAAGACAGAAAGAGAAGGAATAATAGGAAGAGAGGGGCGGGGGCAGCTGCCAGCACAGAAAAGAAGAGGCCATTTTCCGAGAGACCCCGACGTGCAGCTCCCATTATGAGATAAGATGTTATTAATATTTACCTGTAGGGAACTGCTAAGTGAAGACTCTGAACTCGCTGCCCCAAAACCTAAAAAGATATGAAAAACAAACCTGACAACAAATGCTGTGCAAATGAAACCAGACATTTGTGTAGACAAAGACATCTTTATCCTGGTGCTTCTTCAAACAACTACATATTTCAAGCTGAGATTCATGGGATTAGCATTTTTTTCATTTTTCAGTACCACAAGGTAGGGGGTATTCGGGCATCGGAGGGATATGATATTTCAGGTCACTCGTGGTTAGCAGGCGTGCATCAGTCTGACGTCCAGTCCCCCAGCTTCAGCCTCCAGTCAGGAGTAGGGAGTCAAAGCACTAAAGCCTTCTGCATGTGGTCATCTGAATGTACAGCCAATCGGCCGCATCAAGAGCATGACCACAGACTCAAAGAAGCCTGAGTTAGATGCCTCCACGGTTAACAACGGCACTTCCAGTGCATATTTTCGTCTTTGGAAAGCTCTTTTTGTTACATTGTGTCCAGTTGTGGAGGTTTCGTCTTCTGTATTTATGTCCCCTTCTGGAAGCCACATCTTCAGTACCCTGTCCATTTTTAGAAGACGGAATGGTGTATTGCATCCACTTATTTTGGTGGCCTCACATTTTGTTCTTTGCCCAGCTCTGGAGGGCTTATTTTGTGCATTTTCTCTTGTTCCGGATGCTTCATCAGCTCTACTGTATCCAGGTCTCTAGGCATCATGTAGCATATTTCCTCATTTGCTAATGGCCTTGTATGGATTGTTTTCTAAAATATTAAATAATGAGTTGTGTCCAGTTCTAGAAGCTTCAGCTTGCTAGTTGCTCCAAGCTGAGAGGTTACGTCTGGAGAGCAGTTCCCGTCTTAAAGGCTACATTGAAATATTATGTCCAGTGGTAGGTGTAAAGGCCTACTCTGGTGTTTGTGACGAGTTTGGGATGCCTCATCTGGAACATTGTGCCCAGTTCTGGGAGCTCTATCTGGTTTCCCGTCTCCCATTCTGGAGGCCACACATAGTATGTTGTGTTCACTTTGGCTATTGTGCCCAGTAGTGGAGGTCTCCGCTCATTTCTGAATAGCTTTTCAGGAGTGTTTTGTCCAGTTCCAGAAGCATGGTCTATTGAACTGCGTCAATTTCGAAAGGTTACTTCTGTAGTACTGTGCCCCACTATGGAGGTTAATTTGAAGTATTGAAGCCAGATGTTGTGAAGACACTATTTGATGTATCCTAGATGCTTACGTTCTGGAGGTTTCATCGGGTATATTCGGTTCAGTTCTGAAATTCCCATCTGAGGCCTTGTGTCTAGTATAAGAGACCTCCACTGTGTTCAGTTCTGGAGGGGTTGCACAATATATGATCTGGGCAGTCCTAAAAAACATTTCTGGAGCTTCATTTGGTGTCTTGTGCTCAGTTGTGGATTACATGTCTGCACTATCGGACCCAGTTTGAAGGCTTCATCTGGAGCATTAGTTCTGGTGTTTGATACTTTTTGATTTATTGTTGTGTGCCACCTGCTACACACTTCTGGTCATAGTCTGTGACGCATACTGTCAGATGTTTTGTCCAGAAGGCGTTTACTTGTATTATTAGGTAAGCTGTCCATGTAAATAGTGCGCACAGTAGCTGTTTTCCTTAAACGCTCTATTTTATTTTATACAACCATTTTTGTGTATGAAATGCATAGTTGAATCACTGCAGACCATATAACCCAAGTTATAAAAATATAAGCAAAAGCTATCAATAAGTGTGTAATTGGTTTGACTTGCTTGTTGTGAAAGCTTGAAGAGAATTTACAGACCTCCTGAGGAAGAGCCTATCCCTTTAATTTTTTTTTTTTTAATCAATTTTTGAAGAGCAAATAAAGCAATATATACCAAAAGCAAAGGGACACAATAAAATACTTATCTAGCAAATAATGTAAGGGCAAAATTAGCGGCAGAGCTAAACCAACAACATTGGTCGTAAGGAAACAAATCAGCCACAAATACAATAAATAGGTGTGCATAGGTGGAGGAGAGCACCGTGGAGGAGGAATGAAAAGAGACACGAGGCAGACGAGTCCTGTGAGACAGCCACATCTGCCAAACAACCCAGAACAGAGCCCTAGATCCGGCCCAGTTTTCTCCTCCGAGGATCATTCTCAATTAGCACTATCTCCAACCTACTTATGCTCAAGAATTGATCCCACCAGATCCATGGAATTGGAGTTTCACTATCAAGCAGAAATGTGCAGTCTACCCAGTGGGAAAGAAAATAAACATATGCCAGACAGATAATCCGCTTCGAATCGGCTACAACCTCAAGGCTAGAGATGCCATACAACTTGCCGGAAACAAATTCCTAATACAAATGCACTATAAAACAAGATGTAAAGACAAGAACTTAGTGGCTCCCACAAGCCCAGAGCAGAAACGGTGGTCCCCTGACCGTAGCTTAATGATGAAGATACAGTGCAGGGTATAGTACCAGTCGGTGATGCATTTGAGATGATGTACCTTAATATGTGACACATTCAAAGCTAAGTGAGACAACACATTGCTGTGCCGGAGGTCAGCAACCGTTACTTCCGTATTGAGCAGGTTGCTCCACTTATTTGCCCTCAGCTGGAACAGATTCTCCAGATGATCCTGAGAAGACCGATGTATTAACTTGTAGACCAGCCCGATGTTTCTCTTTATTGGGGCTTTCCTTATAAGGTCCAGGCCGGTGTTATCAGAGCAACTCACATCTTCTTCCTTAACACCTAATATAAAGTGCCACAGCTGAAGATATCTCTAAAAGATTGTGTAAGGAAGAGAGAACTGTATATTCCCAAATGAAGATAGAACATCTCCATCAAACAGTTAAACTAAATTCTAGAGGCTAGCCCTATACCAGGTCTCCCTGAAACCATCATGAATACAATAAGGAAGATTAGGATTAGAGCCCAAATATGTGAGCTGATTAAACGGGGTGATACAAGAAAATATTTGCTTAAAGGAACCTCTGATGAGGTGACAAACTTTTAGCATCTTAATGCAAGTTCTCTTAAAGCAAAATGTGGCCGCGTTACCCACACCGGGGACTATTGACTTCCCAAGCGAAAGGAACTCCATGAACATACGCCCCTGTGGCCTCTCACCACCAACCCAAAACCAACCGAAGTCCTGAAAAAAATGGCACTAAATAATAGAACCTCAGAACTGGAAGTGAGACCCCACAATCTTCCTTAGGCCATTGTAAAAACTGAATCTTACAGCGAGGCTTCCGATAACACCAAATAAACTTCTGCCATTGGGAGGAACAGTAGGGATACAACAAAAAGGTAAAGATACCAAGGGAGGATAATCATATTCATAAGATTGCAGCAACCCGTAAGGGCCAAATGAAAACGATTCCATTTAAAAACGAGCATTGGCATAGCCAATAGGTCTCACCTTTGGGAACTTATAAGTGTTTAGCCATGCAACAGTTGATGTTGTTGCACCAAGGATATTGTGCTGGATAACTAAACACTTATAAGGTCCCAAAGGCAAGACCTATTGGCTATGCCAATGCATGTTACTGCTTGCATCAACAAAATGGGTGAATTTCACAAGTTCTGACATTCGCCTGAATGTTCCAATAACCACAAGAATGCCTGTGTTGCAGTGAAGACTGAAACCAATCATGTAAACTTCAGAGTGCTGTCAAATATAGGCACGAAGAACACTCTGTGCACTTAAGAAGCACACTGCAAGTGACCCTAATAGGTTTCAACCATAACTGTGATAAGGTTAAACCGATTTTCAAAAGATTTTTTTCAACAAAAAAAATTGTAACACACTGGGACAGGTTCTGGTCTATGTGTTTGCGAATAGTGATAAACTAATCATTACCTGTAACAATGAAGTCACACCATATGAAATGGTATTGATTTTCAATGTTTTCTTTTTGTGTTCCGGCAGGAGGTTTTTTGAAGGAAATATTTGTTTCTATTTTATTTCCCCTGAAGAAGGGTATCGCCTGAAATGCATTGGGGTTGTAATTAACGTGTATTGATGCATTAGCACTTGTATTATGTTATTATGTTTAAATGAATTGAATCAATCATTTTGATTTGTAACGATTGTAAACATTCTGTCATAAGCTTGCACCGCAAACATAAAAAAAAGGTTTACGCAATGTTTTGAATTTTTATTTTTTAAATCTGTTTAAACTCATCACAGTTATGGTTGAAACCTGTTAGGTTCATTTGCAGTGCGCTTCTTGAGAGCACAGAGTGTACTTCTAGCCTATATTTGACATTATTCGATAGGGACAGAGGCAGATCCCGATAATGAAGCAGCACACACTGTGTCTTTTGTATACACACCAAGGAATTTGATTAACTGGTACCACTAAGGGTGTGCAGGTTGAACTCTTTCATTGTTAAACTTCAGAGAGCTGCCTGTGACCTGGTTGTGTGTGTAGTTTGTGGACGGTTCTTGGTAATTAGTGGCCGGTTTGTTTTTCCCCTGCATGTACTTTTCTGCTACTGCGTATCAAGCGTGAGGAGACGAAAAATTGCACTCTAACCTATCTAAAAGTGTTAAAAGAAACAAATGCTAACTATGCTGTCAGACAGGTTCCTGTAAAACATAGAACTGAGTAGTTTCAGAACACAACCTCAGAGGCAACATCGTTTAAACGTTTACTTGCTTTGCCCGTGGGGAAGCATGGGGAGTTTTGCTAGACGATGAGTTACATATTGTATCCATGTGTGAAGAAGACGTGCTGCTCTATATTCTATATTCATTTAACATATATGCAGGTATCAGCAGAGATATTAGTGAATTTCCAAAAGGTGTCTGGTTTGGAAGTTAACTGGGCCAAATCCAGTTTTTTCTCCTCTGTGCTGACTGTCCTCCACAATTGGTCAACCAAAGGGTGAGGTGGGAGCCTCGGGCATTTCGGTACTTGGGGATCCGTATCTATCATAATGAGAATGACCTCATTGAGGGAAAGCTGACCAGGGCCATAATCTCTTAGCGCCCACAGATGGCCTTCATGAGTTTTCTCCTACTTCCAAGGACGAGTATCACTTTCCTAAATAGTAATGCTCCCCGCCTCTTGTATTTTTTACATAATCTACAGATGGCTGTGCCTCGTGCCACCTTCACGAAGTTAGCTGCCATGTTTGGAGGGTTCAACTGGAATAAGGGCAGGAGAAGGGTGGATCTGTGTCGCTTAGCTACCGGTGAAAAAGGATGACCTGGGTGCACCGAATTTCGAACATTATTATGTGGCAGCACAGCTGCAATGGCCGGTGCGATGGTTGGCATAGAGGCAGTTGGATGAAGTGGGCGAGCTGACAACATCCAGGGCATAGGAAACACTGGGATCGATGTTGCTCCTTGGAGCGCAGCCCGTGGACCTAACTGCCTAGTGAAAGTGGCTTATTGAGGCAATAAGAGGGCCTGAGGCTTATGTTGGGTGTAATCCCATTCTCTCTGGCCATTAGTCTGAGGTTCATCCCGCAGTTCCGCACAGGCATTGGTAGAGAAGAGCCGGCGGCCTGGAGGGACACGGGTTGACCTCAGTGGGGGATCTGTTCAGAGATCGGAAGTTAATACCCTTTGGCCCGTTGCAAGAAGATCATGACCTACCAGTGGGCCATTTTTTGGCGCATGGAAAACTAATAGCTGAGCTGGGACGCCTGTGGAGTGTCATCACCCACTTACCACGCCCTGCACATCATGGGGCGGGTCGCAAGCTGGTGACCTTGGTTGTTAAAGCCTCGGCGTATATGGTGTCTGACCCTCTGTTGCCTCTGCGCCGGCTCTGGGAAACCGATATAGGACAAGCCCTAACACCCAAGGAGTGGGAACGCATTATACCCTACCCACGCAAAGTATCTTCTAATGCCAAATTCCAGTACATTAAATTCAACATACTGCACAGGGCATATCTCACCAGGGCTGTCCTCCATAGAATGTTTGGGTCCTCCATTCTTTGTCCACGTTGTTGTGCACCCAATTCGGATCTAATACACATGTTCTGGTCTTGCCCAGATTCTGCAACCCTGTGGTCTGGAGTCACAGATGTATTTACCGCAGGGACGCGTCGTGCCGACTTCCTTACCTTGGAGGGGGCGCTGTTGGGGATATTCAGGCAGAAGAGGGCTCAAAAGGTGTCTAATCAAGAGATTTGGCTATGCTCATCCCCGCCGGGCCATTGCTATACATTGGAAGGTGACCGCACTCCTAACAATACAACATTGGCACACAGCGACTCTCAAATGGGGTAGGGCAGAGGCGACTGCACTGCTCAGGGAGGAAGTCAGGGACGCTGCAGGGTTCCATTTTCTGATCTGTGGGACAACTTGTTACGTGACTTACAGGATACACAGGAAGATCCATTGGACGGGTGATGGACTTTGATGGTCCGGGCTCACTGGCTCATGGTCAGGGACCTCTGGTAAGGTGGGGCTGATATGGCTTGCAATGCTGCCCTGTTGTGTAGGGCAGACTGGATGGCTGTCTCCTCATTCCATCATGGGGGGACGACTTTGAATCCAAATATGGTAGTGTGAAAACAGTTAGTAATGGTTGTTGTACTCGCGGCCACAGTATTACCCCCATGTCTGGACTGTATGGCATCTAAAATGCTGGCTTTGTTATAGCTCGGTATATCTCTGTTAACTGCTATCTTGTTATGTTTGTAGAGAGTTAAAGTTCATTTATACTAAACCATGTGCTCCTGTCTCGGTATACATGACAATGTAACAAGTGTTTGTATGAACAGCCAACTGGATCGGCAGTGTCTACTGAATGTTGTATGATCAAAACTTAATAAAAATTGGTTTAAATAAACAGCATTTAAACGTTTACTCTTTGACATGCCAGTTTTATTTTTAATTTCCAGAGTCACAAAATAAAGTAGTGCTTCCTTCTTATACTTTCAAATACTATAATGTACTTGTCTTAATTGACATAGTTTTTTCCTATTGCCCCCATTGTAGGGTAGAGAAATATGGCCCTGTCATACGTCTAAATTTTATTCAGAGACCTGTGATCATCGTTTCAAGTCCAGAAGCAGTCAAAGTAAGTACAACAAAGCCAGATGTCTCAATCATATCACTGTAGGTCACCAGCTGAAAAATATGTATTCAGATATTAATACCTAATTTGACTGTTAGACACCAGTTATGAGTAACGCAACCATAACTTTGATTGGGACCCCATTTGTCATGTTAGGTTACTCACTTTTGCATTGCATACTTTTACTAATTGTAGGGCATTACAGGGCTTTCGGGGTCTGGGTGTCAAACAACCTGCTGTATAGCTCTTGACTCCTGGAACATATTCCATCTCAAAACTAAATTCCTGTAAGCTTACCACCCACCTCTTGATCTAGCTGGAGATCTTTACTATACCTTTTGTTTGTGAAAACCTTCTTAAGAGGTTTATGATCAGATTGTACTCTAAAAACTGTTCCCCATAGGAAACCCCTAAATTTGTTCAGCACCCGTACAGCTAGTGCTTCACTCTCAATTACAGAGTAGTTAAACTCTTCCTGTCTTAATGCTCTAGAAGGAAAAGAAATTGATATGCTCCCCAGTACTATCTTCTTGCAATAGTACTACCCCAGTCATTTAGAGCGAGGGTCCGTTTCTGTGATTGTGTTTTTCCCTGGGACTAAGGCCTGAAGACTAGGTGTGTCAGTGGTTTCTTGATATCTAAAAATTCACTTTCACCCCCCACATCACATGAATGAAGGGTATTCTTTTTAAGCAATTTGCGCATCTGGAATGTGCCGCCAGCAAAGTTGTTTTCAAATTTGCTATAGATCTCGACCATCGCCCAAGAATGACTTGAGCTCATCCTTATTCTTGGGGGCCGTCAAATTCAAAATTGTGTTTAAAAGATCCTCCTTAGGATGTATGCATTGAGGCAGTATTAATGCCCTAAATATTTAATTTTGGCACACTTATTCTTACATTTCTCCCTTTTTTACTGTTAACCCATATTCCATGAACTTTTTAACCACTAAACGTAACTTTTCATCTTTAATGGTGTCCATCTCCCCAAAGATTAAAAAGTTGTCTTGATGAAAGGAAACCGCTGGTACAACAGCCAGTATAGTTGGCATGGCCCTCTGGAAAATTGATGCTGCCGTCACGGAATGGCATTTGTTTTGAATTCGTATGCTCCCAAAGGTTTTAAAAATGCTGTGAGGTCGTGAGATTCTGCATGAAGGTGAACCTGGTAGTATGCCGATGTGAGATCGAGAGTGGAGAAGTACTTGCCACCACTGTTCCTTGTAAGGTGCGCTCACATGTGTATCTACGTCACTCCCAGCTTGCAGTGTCTTCTTTGAAGGGCGCACACACACAGCTTAATTTCCCAAGAGACAAATATTCATGTTAATCGCAGTGCCCTGTAGAAGCATGATGGGCGCTGCGATCAGCGTGAATACTTTTTAAAAAGACATTCTGCCCCACAGCTGCGTTCCACTAAGAAAAGGCTGCACCCCTCATGCTTTTAGACTTGCTGCAGGCCTTTTCTTGATAGAGCACGGCAGTTTGTGTGCCTTTTTGAAAGTTTTCATGTTAAATGCAGCCCCGTGTATTAGCATGTCGGGCGCTGCAAGTAACATGAATACTTTAAAAAAGGCACACAATCTGCTGTGCTCTATTAACAAAAGGCATGCAGAAGCCTAAAAGCAGGAGGTGTCATTTTAGAATCACTAATATATATTAGTGATTGTGAAAGCGTGCATCGTGCTTCTAGACTTGCTGCATGCCTTCTTTTGATAGAGCGCTGCAGATTGTGTGCCTTTTTGAAAATGTTCATGTTAATTGCAACACCTTGTATAGGCATGATGGGCCCTGCAATTAACATGAATACTTTTGAAAATGCACACAATCTGCTGCGCTCTATTAACAAAAGCATAGCTGCCAAGGTTTCAAATTGCTACGTGTGACAATTTCTTAATTTCATTGTAATTATGAGTGCCATTTGAATGACTATGAGTGACACTTTCTTGTGAGCAAAATCAAGGTATGAGGTAGTCGGACAGCACCACTGCGGCATGCTAGAGCTATTGATTAAAATTTAAAAACACATTTTGAAGCAGAGTCACTGAGGCACTACCTCCTGCACTCTGTATTGCTCTTTCCTATGTATTCTTCCCTGCTCCATGTTGCTTTCCCCTCTGTGTGGTTCTCCATCTGCAAAACAATTCTGCTCTCCGTGTTGCTCTGTTCCTCTTGTGCTTTTCTCTGCAATCCCTAACTGCTCAATGCTGCTTTCTCCCTCCTGTGTTTTCCTACCGTTAAAATCTCCCTCCTGGTGCTCCTCTTGCTTTCTTCCATCTGTGCTTTTCTTCCTCCTATGGGAAAATAGCCCACGCTCCTTGTTTCTCTCTCACTAAAACACTATCAGGCAATCACTCATTCCAAAGACTGCAAGGCCCCCTTGTGGTCCAGATAATGGGCAACTCAAATTGTCCAAGCAAAAAAGCTGGTTTTTGTTACCGCGCCCATGAGATGAGTGGGATGTTTGATGGGTCCTTCCATTCTAACTCAAACCAAGTTCGGGGTCAGTGGACCAGGGCACCCACATGCACAGTCAGGTTCTTGGCGCACATAGCCTTGGCACAGAGACCTTACACTGCTGCACACAGAGGAAATAAATTAGAGGGAACATTGCTTGCCACCCACTAATTTGGCAAAGATCTCCATAATCTTGGACATGGTGAACTTGTCAACAGCGTCTTCTCTATTGAGGGCTCTCAAGTCGACGCATAGGTAGATTTTCCCATCTGACTGATCTACAACAATTATTGGGGTCAACCACTCTGTCTCATCTACCGACCAGTGTAGTAACCCCATATTTGCACAAATTCTCTTACTCTGCCCTCACAGCTTCTTGAACACTAATAGGCAGGCTTTGTACTTTGGCACAGACGGGGTTGGCATTGTCTTTCATTTTTATTTCATGTATAAAGTTCTTTTGGCACCCCAACTTGTCAGAAGACTTCAGGGAACTCCTCCTCAATTTGGAGCCAATTCTTCCCCATCTGTGTATCACTCTGTACCAGGATCTGAGGGCAGGAATTCGAATCAAGATACACTCCTAAATCCTTCTGTATTGGCCTCCCCAGGATATTTTCCCCACGTTCTGATGCATACATTTTACACACTTCTTATCTGTTTTTGTACTCTATCTTTTGGCTGCACTCCATATCCCCCAGGGGATATATTCATTTTTCGCAGCTTCACCTGAACATTATGAATTGGTTTAAACATTTCATCTGACATGATCGTGAGGTCCTGGTTCCATGTGTAATGTTCTCCTAAGGTGGTTAGGGTTGCGTAGGTGGTACTTACCGGTTACCAGTAGTTACTGGTTGTGTGCTCTATTTTCTATTTTGTGCTAAAGTGATTATTATTCTATGTTCTAACAAATATTGACCTGGACTCTCGCCACGCCATGGACCTCCGTTTGCTGAATTCTGCCTGCTAAGCCGCTGCTGCTCGCCGGACCCGCTGCGCGGGTCCCGCTTCGCGGACTTAGCAGCTGTGGGGAATTGGCCTGGGGCTTGTTGGGACACCGGCAGGGCTGCGAGGGTAGAGCGGGTGGACTCTAAGTTCCAGGAGTCCCCGCGCGCCCGTGTCAGCTGGGCTCCTCTCCCTGCCGGCCGCGCCCCCAACACAGCAGCACTTAATCATCTTCAGCCCTCAGAGCAGCGGGAAACTGACCTGGACTCTCGCCACGCCACGGACCTCCGTTTGCTGAATCCTGCCTGCTAAGCCGCTGCTGCTCGCCGGACCCGCTGCGCGGGTCCCGCTTCGCGGACTTAGCAGCTGTGGGGAATTGGCCTGGGGCTTGTTGGGACACCGGCAGGGCTGCGAGGGTAGAGCGGGTGGACTCTAAGTTCCAGGAGTCCCCGCGCGCCCGTGTCAGCTGGGCTCCTCTCCCTGCCGGCCACGCCCCCTAGATCACCTGTGTACATCTTTAAAAGGAGCAGTCTTTCCCGCAGGGCGGGAGCGCGCGGGAGGGCGGGCGCCGGGAGAAGCCCGGGACAAGGGCGGGACCGTCTGTGGCCGTCCGGGGCCGCAGGAGGCCGGGCCGGGCCTGACCTCTTACTTCCGTAGTCCGGAGGACATAGTTTCACTACAAGATGGATACGGCAACAGAAGAAGAAACCCCGGGTAAAAAATCCCGATTACGTGATGGTTCTCTGGAGAATTACTTTCCTAAGAGGAGTGAGGGAGAAAAGGATTCTATCCTAGCAGAGCGCAGGGCAGAGCGGCGTCGCTCAGTTGAGAATATGAAACATAAACCCCTCACTGATAGTCTACTTGAATTGAACCGGGAGGGTGATTCGAATGTCCTAAGTGAGGATAACGTAAGTCAAGACGGAGTCCCCCTACTGTTTCGTGACTTTGTAGCCACTCCTTGTCTGCCCTCGGATAATAATATTATAATTGTTTCACCCACTCCTAGCTGTAGTCGTGTGACTGACACATCTAAATCTAGGAAGCAGAAAGTTACGTTTTTTCCTGTAGCCCAGACCCACCGCCCTCCCCCTAGTAAAAAAAGGAAGAAACAAATGGTGGTATCAGGTAAAGCCAAAACATCGCACACTGACTTCGGTAAAGGGACAAAAACCCCGATTACAACTGAGATTCCTCCAGTAGTAGAGCAGGATCATACACCACAGGTAGTGGTTCTACCGGTTCATTGTCCATCTTTAGCAACCACACAAGATGAGGCTCCTGATAACAACGATACTTCTACCCCAGGTCAGAAGTTACTACCTCTAAATATTCAAACAGACCACAGTCTTATAGGCCGCCCTTCATACTACCCTATATTAATAATTATCCCCAGTATGGGCATCAGTTTACCAGGGTGCCTGATCTACACCCCGCCTGGTCCATGGTTCCCCATAGACATATGTTGAACCAGGGCTCTAGTATGAACCACAACAAACAAAGGAGGGGCCTGGTCAGAAACCTGTTAGTGTGCCGCAACTGAGCTAGTTACCAAAAACCATTAGAAGCACTAGAAGTGATAACCCAGGTATGTTAGAAAAATTCCCATCAGCCCACCCATGTGGCGGAATGTCGTCATGACTTCGGTAAAGGGACAAAAACCCCGATTACAACTGAGATTCCTCCAGTAGTAGAGCAGGATCATACACCACAGGTAGTGGTTCTACCGGTTCATTGTCCATCTTTAGCAACCACACAAGATGAGGCTCCTGATAACAACGATAGAGCCACCCCAACCATTACTACACCACCACTTCCCCCAACAGTGACAGGGAACTTGGAATTTTTGTTGAGATCTCTCCTTCTACCTATCAATGAGTCTATTAAAAAGGTGGAAATTAGATTAACCATATTGGAAGCCGCCATAACTAGTATGTCTACCCTTACCAAAAATAAAGGAAGTGTGGCGGTGCATCCCACACCCTTGACAGGGCCCCCTCCTACCACACCACAAAGGAAATCTAAAATCTCTTCTGCCCCTGCTCTGACTAAGCAAACTTGCCAGCCTCAGGGTAGAGCTGTGCCCCCAACTCACAACACACCGCCGCCTAAACCACTAAAAGCACCAGCCACTGAATTGGGTGCGGCCCCCACCAAATCAACCTTAAAGGCCTCGACGAGCAACAACCAGAATGCACACGGGGATGGTGGAAATAGCAGAATACCTCATAAAAGGGTCCCACAAGTAGAGATCCCTCCGGAAGCGGTGCCCTACGTGGTGATTTTAACGGGGGTCCCTCAGTTAACAGAAAATAAGAAGGAGGGATATGTTGATCTCAAGAACAAAATTATCCATTGGTTGCGGTTGCACAGGCCGATAGCACCTAACATAGATGGGGACATAGTTCATGTTAGACGGATCAACTGGCTGGGGAGTAGAACTAAAGATATAGAGGGGGACCTAGTGGTGGTCAATTTTAGAGACCCTCGGGCAGTTGACTATATCCTAAACTGGCCACCTGGGAACGGGGAAACCTGTATTACCCCACGGGCTTTAACATACTTCTACCCCAGGTCAGAAGTTACTACCTCTAAATATTCAAACAGACCACAGTCTTATAGGCCGCCCTTCATACTACCCTATATTAATAATTATCCCCAGTATGGGCATCAGTTTACCAGGGTGCCTGATCTACACCCCGCCTGGTCCATGGTTCCCCATAGACATATGTTGAACCAGGGCTCTAGTATGAACCACAACAAACAAAGGAGGGGCCTGGTCAGAAACCTGTTAGTGTGCCGCAACTGAGCTAGTTACCAAAAACCATTAGAAGCACTAGAAGTGATAACCCAGGTATGTTAGAAAAATTCCCATCAGCCCACCCATGTGGCGGAATGTCGTCATGTGGGAGATGTCACCAATCCAATTCTCAGACAGTGCACCTAGTCATGGTGCAGAGTAGGGTGGATTAACCATGGTGTAAATACAGACCAATGGGCTTCACTGGTGATGCTAATGGAGTGCAGTGCAAAAATAAAAGTGATAAACGTGAAAATAAAATTGACTCCGAGGGCCAAAATTAGTTTAATCAGTATGGCGCTTGGGTCAAGATTAAAATTCTGCCAAGATAGTTTGAAATTATAACTATGTGTGGGCAGAGTAAGTGAAGGTCGACATGTTTCAGCTGTACTGACTATTGGTCTAAGCTTTCTTCAGGACCATTAAGGAAACTGCGACTGCAAAAATAAAGATTAAAGAATCAGTGGTACACGCTGATGTACAATGGATAAATCCTACCAGTTCCTCTGAGCCCAGATGGATGCTGCAGGAAGTCCAAAACTGTATGTATCTCCCAGCATTGTGTGGGAGTACGCCTCACCTCACCCGGAACCCACTCGGGAAAGAGGGGAGGCCCCGCTCTATCCGTCGGTACCTCGCTGCAGACGTCCAAGTGGGAACGGAGGTCTAGTATGAACCACCTGAGACCCTTCACCCCGTTGGATACTTACAATCGGTTTTCCCAGCTGTCAGGGCTGGAAGACTGCGATTGAAGTTGGGGGCATGGGGGGGGGGGAAACACGAAAATGAACCCCCTGGGGTTGAGGACCCTCGTCTACTTTGTGGTAGCATAGATACAGAAGAAGTTAGTCTATCCACAGCCCATATGGCCACCACCAATGACATTATTGAGGATTCTAGGCTAGTTGGGCCCTTGACGAGTATGGTTGGTTGCTTCGCAACCCACATTTCATTGGCCCAGGAGGGGGGGAGCCCTATGACCAGGGTGGTAAACGAGAGTATGACCGAGGTGGGTTACACATCTATGCCCAGAGGACGGCGGGTAATAAACCTCCTTTCTTGGAATATTGCTGGGCTAAAGAGGAAGCTAGAAATCCCGGAGTGGCACACACTCATTGAGCAGTTTGACGTTTGCCTGTTTCAGGAAACATGGAGTCTAGTTCCTCTACATAAATCGGGGTATACCACCCACTCTGTGCCCGCTGTAAGCAAGGGAAAGGGTAGACCATCGGGTGGTCTCATAGTTTGGATAAAAATAGATCTGAACTGGGTGGTCACAAGCCATAATGTGGAGTGTAATGATATACTCCACCTTTCGGCAAGAGGACGGGAGGATGTCGTCAGGCTTCACCTTTTTAATGTCTATGCGAGAGGGACACTGGGTGACTCTCCCTCTTTTACCTTAACAGCCCTGGACTCGGCCTTAGCCAATTGCTCCTGCTCAGCTAAAATCCTAGTGGGGGGTGATTTTAATTGTACATTTGAACCCCTTCTCGGAGATGACCCATTAGGAATTGAAGAGGAGGATTCAAAATGGTCCATCCCAACTCTTTCCCTGCCCCCTATTAGGAAGTGGTCACCTAGGGCCATACAAATTAATGCACTGACAAGGGACCACAATTTAAGAGCCCTTAATGGCAGGACTATATCTGATCAGTCAGGGGCATTGACCTTTAATAGACTCTCAGGGCCGTCCCGAATCGATTACATCCTAATGGATGTTGGATTCTGGCCGGACCTTATTGATATGGAGGTCGTCCCAAGCCAGGATAGTGACCACAATCCCCTGTGTTGCAAGTTCAATTGGGGTGTTCTGAATGATAGACGAGCGATTGTCACCTTAAAAACAACTAAAGAAGTTATCCCATATAACAATAACCGTAGACTGAAATGGGATAAGGCTAACCTTAATGAGGGCGATATAGGAATCATTAAAGCGATGGTTGAGGGTTTGTCTTCTAACTTAGAGGTCTGGGTTGGTGAAAATCGGACCGCCAGTCCCCAACACCCCTCCCTTGACTCTGCCTATAAAGCCACAATAGATCAAGTTGGCCAATTTTTTTATCTCGAAGGGGAAAAGTAATAAGGCTCCCGCTATACCCTCTACTCTTAGTAAACCATGGTATACTGATCATTGTAAGAGCAAAAGGAAAAAACTGACAAAAGCTCTGCTTTCAGGGGACCCTTTACTGGTTAGAGCGGTCAGGAAGGATTATCTGAAAGCATTATCATTGGCCAAACGGGAGTGGGAGGAACAGCATTGGCAGGATCTTTCCAAGGCTGTGAGCAGTAGGAACCCGAACCTTTTTTGGGATTTGGTTAATAGAACAAGGCAGAGAAAATCGCAACCATTGGCTGACCATATAACTAGCCAGCAATGGTTTACTCATTTTTCATCCCTATATGGAGACTTGGAGGAAACAACTAGACCTGGGGTGAATAGCCTGGGTGAAGGGGACCCCATAGAGGATAATGTCCTTTTATTTTCAACCGCAGAGGTAGTGATGGCGATTAGACACCTAACCCCTAAGAAAGCCGCCGGACAGGATGGGATCCCTGGAGATCTGTTGATGGCGGAGCCAGAGGCCTGGGCCAAACTAATTGCTATAATAATGAATCTGATCACGAGGGGACACCAGGTACCAGACTCCTGGAAAGGGGCCGAGGTAGTTACTGTGTATAAGAAGGGGGCTAGAGATGACCCTGCGAACTACAGACCCATCAGTCTGATAGACATAATCCAGAAAGTGGTCGGCAGGGTCATCATCTCAAGAGTAGGCGACTGGATAGAGGAGGCTAGTATCCTCTCCCACTTACAAGCGGGGTTCAGAAGGAAGGTAGGCACGATGGACCAGGTCTTTCGTCTTTTTGCCATCTATTGGAAGGCGGTTACCATCATGAAAGGCAGTTTGTACATGGCCTTCATAGATCTCAAAACTGCATTCGACCTGGTCCCTCGTACAAAACTTTGGGAAATACTTGGGGTGATGGGTTTTCCCAGTGGTCTTCTGAGCCTAATCGTAAAGCTGCACGAGGGGAACTATGCGAGGGTTAGATGGGGATCCCAGGGACAACTAACAGACAGGATCCCAGTGCGGAGAGGAGTACGTCAGGGCTGTGTCATGGCTCCGACCCTCTTCTCCCTATTCGTTAACGGAGTGGTGGACCATCTGAAGGGGGAGGAGTCGGATGCCCCATCCCTGGCGGGGGAGAGAATCCCCACACTGCTCTTCGCTGATGACACCCTATTAATTTCCAAATCCCCGGTGGGCTTACAAAAACTCTTGAATCGGTTTAGCTCCTTCTGCACCACCCGAGGCTTAACCATCAACACATCGAAAACCAAATTGATGGCTTTTGCACCCTCAAAAAGATTTAAAAATAATTTCATGCTCAATAACGCTCCCCTCGAGCTGGTTGAATCTTTTGACTATCTTGGCGTCCGGATAAACAGCCGCATGACCTGGAAGGATCATCTTTCCAAAATGCTACTAAGTCATCGTAGAGTATCCGGGGTGACGCTGAAGGAGCTCCGTGAATCAACTAGTAAACCGGTCTCCCCAGCTATGACCATCTATGAGGGACAGATTCTTCCTGCAGCACTTTATGGCTCCGAACTTTGGGGGTTTGAGGGGGTTTCAGATTTGATGATAGCGGAAAACAATTTTTTTAGGAAAGTGGTAGCTCTTCCCGCTTCCACCCCCATGATCCCACTAAGATTAGATCTGGGCAGAAAAACATTTAAGGACTTGGTGAGGCTACGCCCGTTGCTTTTCTGGTCCCGCCTAAGAAGAACTGAGGAGCTCGCAAAGTATGCAGAAGGGCTGGACGAACTACTTTTATTGGACACATGTAAAAAAATAGGATGGCTAAATAAACTGAAAGAACTGGCCTTCAGCTTGGGTCTAAGAGAGGCATGGGAGTCGCAATCACCGCCACCCAAAGATGTTATTAAAAAACTATACTGGGACTGGGTACAGAGCAACGCTACGAGGCTCACGAATGTGGGCTCACTTACTGACCAATTTTTGTCAATTAAGTGTGTGAGAAAATTGGAACCCTTTCTCGATTTAATAACTAAACCGTTGGATCGAGCGCTGTACCTAAAATTGCGATATGGGACGCTCCCGGTGCATGACTTTACGGTGAGATGGTCGAATACAGATGCCCGCTTGCGTGCATGCCCTGGCTGTGCGGCCCCAAAGGAATTGGTGGCTCACTTGTTTTTCGCCTGCCCAGCCTACAAAGGGGCGCGGAAATTCTGGCTGAAACCCGTCTGTAGGGAATTAGGGCTGAGGTGCCATAGCCAGGCACTACGTGTCCTCTCTACAGATTCTTCATCTGCCAGTATGATTTGCGGGGTGGCTAAATTTTTGGGAAGCGCTTGGATGACACGCTCCCGCTTACTGAAACTGCATCCGGGGGGTTCCACAAGCTGAGGACGAATTTACTGCCAGCAAACTAATGAATGAGGTGTCCATGCTTTTATTGTATTTTATAATCTTTTATAATCTTTATTGACATTTTGAAATGTATATGTATATGTATTCTTTTATGGTGATAATTTGCCGAATAAAGATATTCAAACAAATATTCTAAATCCACAAGTGCATATTCCTGACAGTGGTCCATGTGGCCCTGTCCTGTACATATATCCTCTGTAAATTCTGCCAGTGCCTGTTGGCACATTGTAAAGTGTGTGTTTTTATCTAATGTGTTTGGTGTAATACAAAGGCTATTTTTATATATAAACTTGTGTGGAGTTTCCTTTGTGGTGGTCCTTGGGTGTTGTTGCTGGGGGTGCGTGCGCAAACACTTAACTTACATAGCCTCAGAGTTTAGCCTTACTGCTCGTGTCACGTTACCAAGGGAGTGGGCAGGGGTTATCTTGGCGTGTAACTCCCTTGCCCTGACTTAGAGTGGTGGTCTCTGGCTGACTTTGGCGCAAGCCTTGGCCAGCCAGAAATCCCATTTCTAACACTTACTCAATGAGTTTTTCTGCATTCACAGGGGACAGCTGCGTACAGGCAGACTGTCAGTTTGTGAGTTCTACTCTATCCCACCCTCATTCTAAGTGCTTAACTGCCCCTTAATATGATCCTGGCTTCTGCTCTGCAAATTCCTCCTTGTTACAATGGCTCACAAGTGTCTCAGGTCTGCTATGCTACACCTGTGCCATGTAGCACTCATTTCTTTCAGTGCCCAGCTCCTGGTGGCCAACGTGCATGAGGTTTATCAATAGGTTATATAGTACTAATCCATAACATTTTGAGATATTGACAGAGCAGTGATGTATTACTACCACCATCACCAATGTTGTTCAACATTATTAGCACCACATCATTAACTGCTATAATCACCAACATCAACACTGCGGCTGCTCATGAAAGCAGTGTGCTTCGTGCATGGCAGTGGAAGCACTCCATAGGAGACAGCAGGGTCTTTACTCAAGCCACTGCAGACCCTGCGGTGCATGGGCCCCCCAACCCCTCAGGAGGACCCTATTCAGCCGAGACTAATGCATATAGGTGAGATATGGGGGACTCAGGGGCATGCTTCGAATTTTGTATGGGGGCACGGATCAGCCCCAAGAGCCAGTAACTTCAGGGTGAGACGGAAATACTTGCCTGAGCTGATCCAAGATGTGAATAACACTGTCTTAATCAAAGGTCTGAAGAAGGCTATGCCAGTGCCCTTAGTGGTAGGAGTGAGCTTACTAAAAACTCCCTAGCTGTATATTCTTCATGTTAATAATTAAATACCTTGGCTATCACCAGAACTAACAATGACTTCAGGCCTGATTTACATCTTGGAGGATGGGATACTCTGCCACAAATGTGACGGATATACCATCCACTGTCTTACAAGGGACAGAGGATATAATGTACTTGTAATAAGGCAGACGGATATCCGTCATGTTTGTGATGCAGTATTCCTTCAGCCAAGATCTAAATCAGGGCCTGCGTTTGAGTAACATTCTGCGTTCATGCAAATTTAACTCAGTTGTGCTCAACAGTTTTTCTTTAGGAAGAAGCAGTCACTGATATAGAACTTTAAGAGATAAACACTACTTTTAGCTCACCACAAATAGCTTTGTCCCATACCCTCCTTGGAAGGAACTTCACTCTGAAGTGACAAACCTGAACTAAACATGCCAACTGTATGCAGATTACCATGCAGGTGCATCAAGATGTGCTAATGATATAAGCAAACTAAATTTGTTTACAATGGAAGTCTCTGCATAAACATAACTACACCAACGTTATCACCGATTCAGTGTTAATATATTATACATGCTGGTATGCAAAGCGTAGTACTGTTTCCCACAGTTGTGTGTGGAGATGGGTCACGACTCATGAGAGGAGAATCCCTGAGTGGATTATTACCCATGTTCCCTCCCTTAACAATGGTGATTGATAAATAGCTTGTTCCTCTCAGAAAAGTGTGTGTGTTTGTTTATATGTGTTTGTGTGTATGTTGCCTTTGTGAATGTGTTTGTATGTGTCTAAGACTATGCTTTTCACCACAATTTCAAAATAAAACCGATATAAAAGATGAAACTCACCTTACTATAATAATGTTTTAATGTGTTTTGTCATTCCAGGAGTTTCTGATGTCAACCAAGTACAAAAAAGATAAATTCTATGAGAAAATATTTTCGCTTTTTGGTGTAAGGTAGGTATCGTGATACTAAAGAGTTCCCAAAAATGTATGAGGTTAAACTGAATTGCATTGTTAGGTTTTAAACCATGCAACCTAACTTTAGCTCAAACAGTGTATTTCCCTTACTTAGTTGCAGATTTATAGCAAGAGCCTGTTTATTTCATGGTCTTTTTTCAGCCTATATGCTAAGTATCACACTAAAAACTTGAAATCATACTTTTTATCTTGATGTGTTCTCAAGAAAATGAAAGAGGCTTTTTTTGGGCAGAAGCTCAAATAATTCCTCAGCAGAAGTTCAAAAGAAAATGGGACCTATGTCTGGTATACCCATCACACTTAGGGCGTCTACTGGAACAAACAACAAGGTGATGGAAAGAATGCTTGCATAAACCTCAGCCACTACTGATTGCTCATGCCGCATTCTAGCCCATTGTTTTTCACCCACTATGTCACTCCAGAAAGAGAGATATTTGCATATATAGGTATACCTAGATGTAGGTCCCATGCTTGCTGTGTCATAGGGCTCTAGCTGCACCCTACTGACAAGACCCAAATTAGTCTAGACCAGTCTGGGGTTGTTTGTGTTCACATTCGGAGGAGACCTGCCCTGAGAGTTTGGGATGGGTTGGTAACAGAATGTGCTTGTTGAGACCCCTTCACAAGTGATTGTCAAGCAGTGCGACAAATAAGCACATTCTGTTACCAACCCATCCCAAACTCTCAGGGCAGGTCTCCTCCGAATGTGAACACAAACAACCCCAGACTGGTCTAGACCAGTCTGGGGTTGTTTGTGTTCACATTCGGAGGAGACCTGCCCTGAGAGTTTGGGATGGGTTGGTAACAGAATGTGCTTATTTGTCGCACTGCTTGACAATCACTTGTGAAGGGGTCTCAACAAGCACAGGCGTTCCTTTATCACTGTGGGGGTATCTATGTCACCTCTTAAGTTCCTGTAGAAAGATTGTGTACGCTACATTCCTTTGGACCAGAATTTGAAAATGTTTCTTTCAGCAGGTTTACATCCCAATGCATGCATAGATTCTCAACCTGCTATTGATCTTTAATGAAACTTTTATTTACTTCCATCCTTTATTTTTTTAATGAATGTCCACTCCCCTTCTACTTTCTTCCTGCCTCTTCTGTATATAAATTACTTTAAATCTCATGTTCGTCTGTTTTAAGTACTTTTGGAAACCATAATGATATCTATTAAGTCCAGCAAGCAATTGCTTTTCACATTGCCACCTCTAATGATCACACCTATGTCAAGAATGTACCACAAAGAAACCGGAATGGAGGCATTGAATGAGCATGCAAAACTCCTATAACTAATGATACCTATAAAAGCACAGGAAAAAAACAGATACGTCTGCCAGCCCACCCCCACCAACTGTGGCACCATGGGTACAATCCCCATCCCTTCACCTTCTGCAGACAAACAATATTCTCCATAAGGTTCCTTCCATTCTTTTGAGGAACGCATGACTGGCGTAGGCCAATTCTCCATTCCACCTCAAGATGACCTATGGGACACATATGATACAGGCACACCTGCAAACATAGACCCAGGTCTGTATCCAGAAAAGTGATCCCCTTTCCTTCTTACCGTGACATTCTGGGTAGGGCGGCCCATTATCACAAGGTTCAGATCCATACTGAACCACTGGAGAATTACTTTATTTTAGACTATTTTCTCCAACCAACGCTCAGCACAATACCTTTTGATGCTTAAAGGCATGCTGCGACATACACCACATTGTTTTCGAAGACCTGGTCAAGGCATGAGTCATCACACCAATATTCGATAATAAATACAAAACTGTCCCCTACCGATTCAATATGTATAAAGTGTTACTCACCCCCTGGCTCTTTAGTGGTCACAAGCATCTTGTTAAGTGCCCCAACCAGATGAAGGAAGAAGAAAACTAGAAGCTGCGGGTAAGAGAGTGGCTGCCCAATCTGCCAACCACTGGAGAATTGACACCTCCTTTGGTCTCCTTTCCTGTTGCAACTGGGCTCTCTGGTATGAAATGGCGGGGCACCTCCAGCATCTCCCAGAAGAATACAAAAAGTAGGCATACGAGTTTGCCTCAGAGGGCAAACTAATTGGGAATACCTCTATTCACTGTGTTCTCAATGCGACCGACAACCCTGCAGAGGACATTAACTCAAGTGCTCTCATTAGATGATGACTAAGTGTCTCATGTTTTGAACCTGAAGTACAACAAAACATCCTTCCGCTGCCCTTAGATGGAGAACACCTCTTTGGGCCTCAAGTAAATACTCTAATCAAAAAAAGATAAAACGGCCAAAGCTCTCGGGGTGCTGCAGACACCTGCATATCAAGGTTCCTTTCATCACTCCCCCTATCGTGGAGAAGCAA
The DNA here is from genome assembly GCF_964263255.1 of Lissotriton vulgaris. NCBI lineage: Eukaryota > Metazoa > Chordata > Amphibia > Caudata > Salamandridae > Lissotriton > Lissotriton vulgaris. The sequence goes on from NC_141697.1 coordinate 392,403,497, forward strand.
AACCTACATCTACAGACACCTCCACTTCCTATTGGCAACTCTAGTCACAAACACATCGCCTAGGGAATACTGTAAAGGCTTCTACAAAGGCAACAATTCTAGAGGCAGAAGTAAAGGCTGTTTCTCTAAACCATCCGCTATCACTACAAAACCTTGACTCGCCAACCATTCCCCCCCTAAATACACAAAACCAGTAGGGGGTCGATTATGAGGGTTTCTTCCTACCTGCAGGAACACCATCTCTGACCAGTGGTTATTGCATATTATCCAACATGGTTATTGTCTGAGGCTCACTTCCACTCCTCCCCACATTTCACCTTGCAGCCACAAGCATTCACCACACATGTACAGCTACTCAAGAAAGAAGTGCAGGCACTTTTTACCAATGGGGCTATAGAACAAGTACAGTTACACCTTGATGCTACGTTCCCCACTAAATGGAAGCTGGCCAAAGCTATCCCTTTGCTAAAAAAGGCCCATGCCAATCCCTCTGATCCAGCTAACTGCAGGCCGATCTCCCTGCTTCCAGTCTTTTCGAAGCTACTGGAAAAACATGTGAACTACCAGCTATCATACCTTCTGGAAAAGAACGGCCTGCTCCACCCCAGCCAGTCAGGCGTTTGCCCTAACCACAGTACAGAAACAGCTCTGTTAGAAGTGGTGGACTCTATCCGGCTGAGTCAGAAGGCGCTGCTGATATTGTTAGATCTGCCGGCCGCATTCGATACAGTGTCACATCAGATGCTCTTGACCCGGCTTCACGCGATTGGCATCAGGGGTTTGGCTTGGAAATGGCTGGCATCTTTTCTAGAGGGGAGGGGGCAGGAGGGCTGGTGCAACCTTTTTTTAGCTTCCTCGCGCTCATTGAAGGTGGGGGGTCCCACAGGTTTCGGCTAGCAGTCTGACCCTGTTTAACATCTACCTCACTCCTTTAGCTGAGGTGGCTGAATCACAGGGGGCTAAAATTGTGTCTTATGCAGATGGCACACAGTTGTTGTTTACATGGAAGCCTAACAAGTTTGCTAATCAGTTCCTGCCTTGCAGCTGTTTTCGGTTGGCTGGCCTCTAACTAGCTGAAATTTAATGCTGCTAAAACAGAATTACAGAAATGCTCTAACTCCCCGCACAGCGAATAGAACGCTGACAAGGGCGGGTGCTTGCTCTGTAGATCAGACGCTATTGGCCGGATTCGAACGGCACGCCCACTAACAATAGCCACGCCCCCTTTTCTATAAAGCGCGCGCTCTGAATACGAGCGCAGCGTCTTTCAAGCTGAATCTCCTGAGGCACAGCCGGGAGAAGGGACTTCATTACTTTTAAAAACTTTACCTGTGTAATACCTTGTGTTTTTAGGGAACAAATGCTCTAACTCCCCGCACAGCGGGTAGAACGCTGACCAGGGCGGGTGCTTGCTCTGTAGATCAGACTCTATTGGTCGGATTCAAACGGCACGCCCACTAACAATAGCCACACCCCCTTTTCTATAAAGCGTGCGCTGAATACGAGCGCAGCGTCTTTCAAGCTGAATCTCCTGAGGCACAGCCGGGAGAAGGGACTTCATTACTTTTAAAAACTTTACCTGTGTAATACCTTGTGTTTTTAGGGAACAAATGCTCTAACTCCCCGCACAGCGGATAGAACGCTGACAAGGGCGGGTGCTTGCTCTGTAGATCAGACGCTATTGGCTGGATTCGAACGGCACGCCCACTAACAATAGCCACACCCCCATTTTTCCCTATCCTACTCCCATATAGGATGTGCCCTTACCGGAAGCGCAGCGGACGAGCGCAGCGGGCGCGACGATTGCGTGCCGAGACCGGGCCAAGGGCAACCCTCCCTGCTCGACCTTTTCCGGTTTTTGTGGCACACAGATACAGTAGAGAAGCACTTATGCTGCTAAACCCACAGGCAGGCAGAGCTAACTGCCCACGCCTAGCCCCTTACATAGCATCTGAGGACAAGAGCCCCTGTCCCAACTGCCTAGGGCGCCTGCCTCATATTAATCCCCTCCCACTTGAATCACTATTGAATCCCGATCAGACTTCAGGCTATAGGCATATCCCGCCAACACACGCCGATTCTAAGCAGACTACTAAGGGAGAATTAATTAGTGGACTATTAAATGTCAGATCCCTCCCGAAACATGCCACTGAAATACAGCTATTGATTGACTCCAACAACTTGGACATTTTATTTTTAACCGAGACATGGATGGTCGCGGGAATGGAACTAGAGCTAGGGCTGGCTTGTCCAGCAGGATACAAGATTATTCATAAGCCTAGGACTATAAGACGAGGAGGAGGAACAGGAATCATTTTTAAAGAGGAGCTAAATATTGCAACTTTAGATGTTGACATGGTCTCATGCGCTGAAATCCTCGGGATATCGATTAGACATGACTCAGGCCACTGCCTCACGGGCCTAATCTGTTACAGGACACCGGGGCATATCAATGCAATACAACAGCAGGAATTGATTGCTGGTATTAATAACATGTCAATCTCACATAGCAGACTGCTGGTACTAGGAGATTTTAATCTATGGGATAATGACCAACTACACACGGCCTTTCACAATATCACCCAATCCTGGGAAAACTTAGGGCTGAAACAATGGATAACTACCCCCACACATAAACAAGGAAATATACTGGATCTAATATTTGCTGCAGTGGATCTCATCACTATGGGAACAACGTTACCGGTAGGTTGGTCAGACCATCACCTCCTACTATTCAATATCCATACCATGATTAATACAGGGCCTACAAATATGCAGACTAGGTCCTTTATCGGCCGTGACTGGAAGGGCCTGCTAAAAAGGAAAGAGAAAGGAAAGTTCAATTTCCGTCAAGTTGGGAATTCGTTTAACCCAGAGAACGACATCACCACAAACTATCTCTCATTATGTAAAGAAGTAACCAGGAAAATTGACGATACTGTACCCCTGAAAGTAATCAGAAAAAGAGGAAGACCCTCCGCGCCCTGGTATACGGATAACTTGAAGGAACTGAAAAGTGCCTGTAAAAAGGCGGAGAGGCTCTGGAGAAAAAATTACTCGGAGCCGGAGAAACTGATATGGAGGCAAACTATTGTACTGTTTAAAAAAGAAATCACCATAGCCAAAGCAAACCACTTCGCCGACTTAATATTAAAGAGCTCTAATAAATCCTGCGACACCTTTAGGATAATTAGAGAGTTATCCCATCCTGATTGCGCTAATAGCCAAATCAAGCCCTCACAAGAACTATGTGATGATTTAGCATCTTTCTTTCAGGAAAAAATTACTAAAATTATTGAGGGAATGAAGGGTGCTTCCATCCCTCTAGTGCAGGATAACAGTAACCCCGAGAACAGGGAGAAGAGCGAAGGCAATGTAAGACGACCCATTCCAAAATTACTCTAGAAAATGTTGAGACCCTTACAGAACAAGATTTCATAAGAACAGCTCTTAATACAACATCAGGATCCCCTCTGGACCCTTTGCCTCACAAAATAGTAAAGGAGTTCGGGGACGAACTTTTCCCAGTATTGCGACAGCTCTGCAATCAATCTCTCAATACAGGCACCGTACCAAAAGATTGGAAACTGGCGGTTGTCACCCCCCTACTAAAGAAACCTAATCTAGATCCGAACTGCCAAAAAAACTACCGACCTATATCGCTTCTGCCATACCCTATAAAGATCATAGAGCGGTGGGTCAGCAGATCACTTGCCCTCTTCCTGGAAACCAACAACATCCTGGAAGAGGAGCAATTCGGTTTCAGACCAGCTCACGGAACCGAGTCAGCCTTGCTGACAGTTCTGGATGACCTACGAATGAGGGCGGACAGGGGGGAGTCAGCAATTCTAATTCTGCTGGACCTGTCCGCCGCATTCGATACTGTGAATCACGACATCCTGCTGACAAGATTGAAGAACATTGGAGTTGGGGGAGTCGTGCTCGACTGGTTTCATTCCTACCTGATGGACAGATGGCAGGCAGTAGCCATCCCTCCATACCAGTCAGACTTTGTTAAAGTCCCACACGGAGTCCCACAGGGGTCCGCAATTAGTCTGATACTTTTTAATATATATATGCAACCCCTGATGGGCATCATCAAGACTCACGGCATCATCGTGATCAACTATGCGGATGACACGCAGCTGATGATTTCTCTTGATGGCGCCCATGCTGACTCACTCGAGACCTTCCACTCCTGTATGTCGGAAATGACACTCTGGCTAAACCAGAACTCACTACAATTTAATAGTGATAAGACGGAAATAATGCACTGCACAGTAGGCAGAATTACCAGAAGTCTAGCCACAGACTTCTGGCCCCTGGAATCAGGGGAGTCATTAAGCCCAGTGAAATCAGTGAGGAACCTCGGAATCCGTTTTAACGACAGTCTGAGTTTAGAGACCAATGTTAATAAGCAGGTGAGTAGCTGCTTTGCTTTAATGCGAGGACTGCGAAAGCTGCTACCCCTTTTACCAACACAGGTAAGAGCCACCATAGTCAGGAGTACCATTCTCAGCCGCCTGGATTACTGTAACGCTCTGCTTCTGGAATCCCCTGCCTATCTGATTTCCAGACTTCAAAGCATCCAGGCGGCAGCAGCAAAACTGGCACTCTCCCGAGAGCGAAGATCCTCCACTACCCTCGCTCTGGCCGACCTACACTGGCTGCCTGTACATCAAAGGATCTGTTTCAAATCCCTATGCATTGTCTTTAAGGCAGTGCATGGGATGGGTCCTCGACCACTTCAAAACAAATTTAAATGGTATAAACCCACACGGTCCCTCCGATCTTCATCCTCCAATCTTATAAGCATACCCAGGATTAAGAAAGTCACTTATGGTGGCAGAGCCTTCAGCATAGCTGCAGCTCATCTGTGGAATAAATTACCCATTGACATCAGGAAAACAGATGAACTGATGGCCTTTCGAAAAAAGGTGAAAACATGGCTCTTCCCAAAAACCTAATTTACCAGAATTTAATGCTATCCTTCCTCCTCTGATGCACAGTGTTTTTCAGCAATATGTACACAGCACCAGGATGCCCGTAGGGTTGCAGAGCGCTCTACAAATGCTATAAATAAATAAATAAATAAATTTGGTAAAGCGGCAGAGACCCCTCTACATGTCTTCTGGACAGCGGACACTCCTGCCCCCTCAGCGAACTGCCTGGTGGTTAAAAATATGGGGTTTAAATTGTACAACCAGCTGCCGTTTCACGCTCGGGTTAATGCAGTAGTTGGCACCAGTTTTGCTGTGTTGAGTCTTCTACAGAAATGTCTGTGCTTTCTATCCAAAGCTTCCAGACAACAGGTGATCAAAGCACTGATTATATCAAGGCTGGATTATGGGAACGGATTCTATCTTGGTATTCTTGGCTTCTTGCTGGACAGGCTTCAACTTGTCCAGAATGCAGCAGACAGGACCATTTTTGAGCTCCTTCGAAATGTGCGTGTCACACCTTCTGAGGAGCCTGCACTGGCTCCCTGTAAGGAAAAGAATAATTTTTAAAACCCTGCTTGTCACACAGAAAGCACTTTACGGGGAAGGGCCAAGTTACCTTAAATGTAGGATTGCTACTGTCCTCAGAGAAATCTTCGCTGCGCTGGTCTGTTGTTGGCCAATGTCCCCCATTTTAATAAGTCCAGGTTAGGAGGTAAGTCTCTCTCCTTCCTGGGGCCCTTCCACTGGAACAAAATGCCTCTTCACCTGAGACTCATTGAATCCACTCTCCTGTTTTGGAAAAAACTGGAAAACATGGCTGTTTTTCTGCCCCTAAGTTTCCTTCTCCCATGCTGCTTTCATTCAGCCAGCGCCAGGACACTCCTTGGAGTAACAGTGCACTCTACAAGTATCCGCACATAGACACCTGCACGGCACGAGAGTCTATTCCATCTACTTCCTCATTCCCAAGAAGGACGGGTCTCTCAGACCCATTTTCCATCTCAGACCCCTGAAACTGTACATCCTCTCAGAGAATTTTCATATGGTCATCCTTCAAGATGTCACCCATTATTAGAGCAAGGTGACCTCATGGCCACACCAGACTTGAAGGATAACTACTTTCACATTCCTATTCATCAGGCACATCACCGTTATCTCATGTTTGTAGTCCAAGGTCAGCATTACCAATTCAAAGTGCTACCATTTGGGGGCACAACTGCCCCCAGAGGTTTCACCAAATGTCTTGCAGTAGTGGCTGCTCACCTGTGCAGACAAAACATAAATGTCTTTCCATATCCAGACAACTGGCTCATCAAATGTGTGACTCGCCAAAAGTCCTTACAACACATTTAAGCCACCGTAAACCTACTTCATCAACTAGGTCTCACTATCAACCCACTCAAGTCTCACCTCCAACTTCTTCAAATACAAACATAGCTGGGAGCCATCCTCCGCTCACAAAAGGGGCTAGCTTACCCCAGTACAGCCAGGATTCAATCAGTCCAGGTGCTCATTCCTCAGTTCCAGCCTCATCAGCAACTAACAATAACAAAAACTGTGTGCCTCCTAGGGATGATGGCTTCTTGCATAACCATTGTACCTCATGCCAGACTAAACATGTGCCCATTGCAAGAGTGCTTAGCACAACAATGGTCTCAAGTGGAGGATCAAACCAATATCCTCAAAGGACTGCCTTTTCTAGACCTAGTTCCACAGAAAACCATACCAAAGGACAGTATTCTCACAGATTGAGGATCTCATTCTTGGGATCTCACTGTACAATAATGTTGAACACTCACACACAGACATATCCATATCAATCACCTAGAGCTGCTAACTGTTCATCTAGTACTCATTGCATTCCTTCCCGACTTCATTAGCTAGGTAGTCCTGATTAAAACAAACATTGTGACTTCCATGTTTTATCTCCAAAAACAGGGGGTACAAGGTCATCTCCGCTCCCAGAAAATGCCAAATGCACACACTTTGCCTCCAGGTTCCCACACCCACAATCTAAGGGCAACGCTCTATGGATATTTACTTACACTTTTACACCTTTCCCACCACTTCCATTTGTGGTGCGCAAACCTCCAGAGCCATCTCTCACCCTCATCCTAGTGTGTTCCACATGGTCACGGCAGCCATGGTTCACAACTCTACTCGAATTTTTTGTAGTTTCCCACCAGATGCTGCTGAACAGACAGGACCTTCTGGCAAAGAGCCATGAAGAAATCAGAGACTCAGACACTAGGTCCCTCAACCTTGCAATGTAGTTCCTGAGGTCCTAGAGTTTGGCTTTTTAAATCTGCCACACCCATGTATGGACATTCTCAAGAAAGTACAAAGGTCCACTATTTAGCCCTGTTACGCTGCAAAATGGAACAGATTTGTTCACTATTTTCATTCCAAACACATTGATCCTTTGGGGCCAAGATTCAAGACCTTGCCAGTTACGTAATCCATTTACACATCTCTGGTTTAGCTTTTACGTCTATAAGGCTACATGTAGCAGCAGTTTCTGCATATCTACAAAACAGACCATACACTTCACTCTTTAGGATTCCAGTCATCAAAGCCTTTCTTGAAGGTCTTAAGAGTCATTTCTCCTAGGGTACCACCAGCCCCTGCTTGGTATCTTAATATTGTTTTAACCAGACTGATGGGCCCTCCATTTCAGCCCCTCCACTCCTGCCCCCTCCACTTTCTATCATGGAAAGTATCATTTCTAATTGCAATCACTTCACTAAGACGTGTCGGTGAGCTTCAGGCATTAGCTTTAGAGGAACCTTTCTACCAACTACATAGAGATAGTGTGGTACAGCGTACTATTCCTACATTTCTACGAAAGTAGATTCTTACAGCTAGATTCATGAAGCATTTTTGCGGGCGCAAACGGTGCGAATCGCAGAATTCGGCCGTTTGCGCCCGCAAAAATGGGATTTGAAATTCATCAATAGGTCATGAACTCGCAATTTGAGAAATCGCAAAAAAATGCGATTTCTCAAATTGCGATCGCATTTAAGGAATCTCAATTTGAGATTCCTTAAATGCTATTCATGAACCATTATAAAATAGCGAATTCGCTATTTTTTTGCCGCTATTTACCGCGAAGTCAGACTTCGTGGTAAATAGCGAAAATTGAGAAAAATGCACTTTTGTGCATTTTTCTCAATTGTATGTTACACACACACATGTCCTTTGGACATGTGTGTGCGCAACACCTGTGTAAATTTGCATTTCAGGGGTGCTACAGGGTGTCCTTTGGACACCCCTGGCACCCTTGAAATCGCTATCTTATTTGCGATTAGCTAATTGCTAATCGCCAATAAGGAATACTCCCCATTCATTCCAATGGGCCTTTAGGCCCATAGGAATGAATGGGGAGTTATTCCTTATTTGCGATTAGCAATTTGCTAATTGCAAATAAGGAATGTGTAGGAATCTCAATTTATTTTGCGATTCCTACATGAATCCCGTATTGCAAGTCCTTAATAACGATTCCTTAATAATCGCTATTAAGGACTCGCAAAACGGTTCTTTCATGAATCTAGCTGTAAGTTCTATCTTTATCAATCTATTGAGTTACCAGTTGTTTCCCCCAACCTAATTTGGTTGTGGAAAGGGCTCTATGTACTCTAGATAATGAAGGAGCCCTTAGGTGTTATATCGACAGAGCAAAACATTTAAATAACACAACTTTTTGTTGCATTATCAAATCCTCACAAAGGTAGGGCCATATCTAAAGCAGGTATTGTACCTTGGATAGTTAAATTGTATAGTAACCTGCTATTCTAAAGCACATATAACTCTGCCTATCGCTCCTAGTGCTCAATCCACTCAAATAGGAGCATCAGTCAGTGTTGTTTTTTAGGCAATATACCTATAGCTGACTTATGTAAGGCAGCTACATGATCTACACCACATACCTAACAAAGCATTACTGTGCAGATGTGCTGACTCATCAACAAGCTAATGTGGGTCAAGCCATTCTATGTACATTACTTCAGACAAGTGTAACAACCATAGGTTACACACTGCTTCTGGATGAGAACGACTTTACAGTTTTTACAGTCTATGCTAAGCATGTGTATCTACAGCCACACATGACTTCAATGGATGTTACTTACCCAGTCAGCATGTGTTCCTGGCATTTAGTGCTGTGGATTCGCATGCACCCACCCTCCTCCTGTGCTGGTTACATATAATTACAAACTTTTACAGCATGGCCTTCTCACTATATGACACTCTGTTCCACGTTCCATCCTCACCTGCCTTAAGGGAAACCATATAACAATGTAGCTGGTGATCATGCACTTTAACAGCAAGAGAAGGAGCCATCATACCTTGTGACTTGAAATACTTTCCTAGATAAAAACAACTTGCACACATCCGAGCCCAGCATTAGATGGTGGGATTATGCTTAGCATGTGAATCTACAGCACTACATGCCAAGAAAAGATGCTTAACAGGTAAGTACCATTATCCTTTCTTTACTTGAACAATGTTTTTTTGGGTAATGTACTTTGTGCGGAAAACAGGGAAAAGGGATCTTGTCTTGAAGCAGGCACAATCTACTTGGAAAAAAAACCTACTGTTTAAAAGGACATTTATATTCCAATACAAGTTTGTCACAAGATGGTGACACATTCCAGTGGTGCCATTGTATTAGTTTTTTGTGCCACCGGAAAATTCTTTAAGGCACAGCTTGCACGTTACTTGCTCCACTGAGACTGTTTTTGCTTCTGGAGCAATATCCAATTTTTTTTAATACCTCCTGGAGCTAAGAAGGTGTCAACCAAGGCAACAAGCACTTTTCCTGTCGCACCAAAAAACAAAATAGCTTTGCCACCACTGGAATGTGGCGCCGTATGAAGGCAATGCATCCGGCACGCTTAGCTACACAGGAACCTTTGCACAATGGTGCAAGGGAGCCTTTGTTATCAATAGTGTTGTTTTATATAGTAAAGTAGTCCTTCCTGCACAAAAACAATCTTGCATGTAACTCTGACTTCCTTGTACAGCGGTGCAGATGTTCTGACATTGCTACTACACAGCACACAGTGCTCCAGCACTAAGACACAGAACAAATCCACCACATCTAGTAAGATATGGTACATTTATGCAGTCTTCTAACACTGGAGCACTTAATGCTGACAGGTAGCAATGAAGGAAGTCTTGCACAAGGGTACCTAAGTTACATGTAGGAATATTTTTAAGCAATGAGGTATTCCTTTCTAGACAGTCATGTTGCATGTAATACTAACATTGTTGCACCATTGGTGCAAATGTGCCTAGGTCGCTTCAAGGCAGCACACATTGCATGAATGGTAAGATACAACAAAAATACACTGTATCTACTAAAATATGTGTAATTTCTGCTATGTCCTAGCACTTGACACTGTGTGCTGCTTCGTGGTAAATCAGGTAAACTTCTTCCACAGTGCAAGTATACCCACATTACAGGCAAATTTATTTTTATACCGAAACATATCTCTTTGTGTAGAAAAAACGGTTGCATCCATATCACTGGCAGTATTACAGCATGGCACAACGTTGCCTCCGTTGCTGCTTGGCAGCACACACTGTGTCAGTGCTCATAAACCAAAGGACTGGCTTGTGAGCTTAACACCTTACAGTGATCTAGATCCCAATTGGCCAGACCCTCCTGCATTTAGCGATCAATGAAATAATCACAAAATCAGATGAGGAGCGCTATAACCGCCATATTTATCTTTTCGGCCTCAAAAGAGTTGACGGTACAAAAGGGGGCGGTGATGGACGGAGCATCTGAATCAATCAAACACTCACACCCAGTCAAAAGATCTGGGTTTAATCCATCACCGTTCTTTAGCCCACTTTGCCACCCCAGTTCAGACATGAGTGGAGAAGTGTGGCTCACTGGTTAGAGGAGGCAGACCTGGAAGCAGAGGTCAGCCCGGGACCAGGGTTAAATTCCCGGCTCGGCGGGGTCTTGAGTCCTAAAATGTCGATGGACTCGACAATTCTCGCTCCGATGCTTACTCGATTCATGGGTTCACACTCTGCGACTCTGGGCAATAGCTTGCTTAATCTCCACAATCGGCCTCTCTCAGCGGGATGCCTGGCTTTCACCTTGCGGATACCCTGCCGGGGCTATCTCGCAAGGGAATACCAGGACGGGTTCCCTAAGAAAGCGCTTAGAAACCAGTGGTGATTTGCGCTATATAAATACATGTACATTTACATTTACATGGCTATATGCAAATCAGTCTGACCCTGTGCCTCATGGGAACAGTCCAGCCCGAACTGCCAAGCCATGTCTTCCCTGGACCGGAAACAAGCTTCCGAGGACCGGTTTCTGGCATTCCAGCCGTCTTCAGCCCGGCTTGCTTGAATCCAGTGGCAAAGTGAGCAAGGGACTCACGTCTGAGCATACCCTGCCACACTTATGGCAGCCAAAAGTGGTACAAAAGGGGGTGGTGATGTCTGAACTGGGGTGGCAGAGTGGGCTAAAGAACGGTGATGGATTAAACCCAGATCTTTTGACTGGGTGTGAGTGTTTGATTGATTCAGATGCTCCGTCCATCACCACCCCCTTTTGTACCGTCAAAAGAGTTGACAGCAATGACCTTTAGAAACACAATGAAAAAAATACTTAATTGGAAGAAAGGAGCAACTGGCTACATTGCAAAGAAATTAAATTAATAAACCCCTTCAGATACTGTGCACTGTGTGCAAAGAACTTCATTTCTCAACATGAACTAACATATTTTATGCTTCACAGACCACCTGCACTGGCAGTTTTGTTTGCATAATTTTGATCATTCTCTGGTACCGTTAATGAAGTGTTTCAAAGAAATAAATTAAATCATGGTTTTAATAACAATTATAATAATAATAATAGTATTTGTACTGAAGTAGAATTGTGTTCTTTTATCTGCACCAGTATAACCAATAACCAAAAAGGTTTAAAGTAGAAACTCATGCTGTCTTGTGCAGGTATACACTCCACTCTTTGGCTTTGGAGTCTTTATGCAAGTAACAGCATTTAATTCTTCTATCAAATGGTATGTTGGCTCATGTAAGACAACCTGGGATCCTGTCGTTATCTGCAGTGGCAAAATAAATGTTCTTAGTCTCTTCATTAAAATTGTCTGGGCAAGAAAGTTATTCTTGCTCAGCACGCACAGACCCTTTTACTCTCTCACTTTGAGAGAAATGGGGAGGAGGTGAGAAATACATCCCATTCTATAGGAAGGTTGTGTGTGATACCGGGGTGTAGCTAAGGAGCACAGATTAGTTCTATCTCCACCTTTCTGAGCCCTAGACCGGGTGTCCACTGGGGACACTCTGGCGTCGACCTTCAGCTGTGCTCTTTTCTCTCATCTTTTTTGTATTGCTCATTTAGGGTTCACTTTGTGTACACACATGCCCTAAGGACATGTGTGTGTGCAACATGAAACTTTGAAAGATGCACAAAAGTGCATTTTTCAAAGTTTCGCAAATTACCATGACGTTCAACTTCATGGTAATTTGCTCCCCCTATTAGCGAAATTGATATTCTCAAGTCATTCTTGCATTGCATTTAAGGAATCGCAAATTGCAATTCCTTAAATGCAATCGCAATTTGAAAACTCGCAAATGATTGTGAATTTTTAAAGTGCGAGGGGCAAGTTGTTTCATGCATCGCAAAAGCTAATTTTGCGATCCCAAAAGGACGATTTTTGCGATTCGCACCTTTTGCGATTTCAAATAGCTTTGATGCATGTGCCTGTATATCTTTTTATGATCATTTCAGAACACCAGGAATTTTTTTACCTCGTATTCAGTAATGTTGGTATTTCATTTCTGTTACACCAACTGTTGGCTAATCAAAATGACTCTGCTTTCTCGGTCTTGTGGAAAGAAGCGGCTACAGAGATGAAAAAAGCCTTCTTTACCTATCAGAGGGCTCCATTTTTGAATTTCGGCAAGATATATAGATATGCCATTTATTGGTGAGCATTTGTTGCATGTAAATTATTCACCGGAGCAAATGAAAAGAAAAATGACATTGCAAACACAGAGGGAGAGGGGTGTACAAATGAGTTTCTTTTAAAAGAGGGACCTATCAGATTGAAGAGGCCAAGATTGTAGCCTTATCCAAGAACTTTGCAAAGGCATACATAGGGCACTTCCGTTCACCAAATAGGGTCATAGCAAACAAAAAACACTCATCAAAAGCAAATTTTATGAGGTAGAGACAATGGTATAGTTAAAGCCCTAACAGACTTAGTACCCCAAGAAATGACACTTCCGCCGCCACATGCAACACCAGTAGGGGGAAGAATACTAATCTTTTCATCACAAATTGCAAACAAGCAAGTGGATATAGAATCTAGTAAACTGTAAAGTTAAGATAGAATGAATAAAGAAACAACACAGTAAAATTTTAAAAATCAAAGGCACAGACGACAACAAAATGTATAAGAGCTACTCATGAAGGATGCCATAGAAAGACTGCCATTAAAGGAACAAGACAAAGGAGTGCGCTTGGCATCCTTCTTAATTGATAAACCATCTTTACTCCAGGACCTATGCTAGTCCTGTGCGTTCAAAACCGGTTTATCATGGCACAGAGGTTCAAACTAATGACCCTTTAGGAGGTGACTCCCTTACAGAGAGAGAATGGCTGACTGACAACAGACCTCAACATATATACTTTCACACTCCAGTGCATCCAGCACATCCCAAGTACCTAAGGTTTGCAATGAAAGAGGGTCCTATTGCCAATTCAAAGTTCTATCCTTTAGCATCAAGTCGACTCCAAGATGATCTTCACAAGAAAACTTGTGGTAGCAGAAGCACACCAGAATTGTCAAACAATTCACGTGTACCCCAACCTGGACAACTAGTAAACACAAGTTCATTTTAGCAATGCCAAACAAACGGACAGACATTTGAAGATACTCTTTTTAATCTTGAATTCATAGGGAACATAAAGAAATCCTCATCAACTCCAGATAAAATAAAAAAAAAAATTGGGAACATTAGAGGTAACAATGTCTTGAGTAAGACCTCTGAGGAGAAGTGTGAATGAACTGCAGGGTGAATTCTCCTCTACCAGATATCTAATTATCTGACATTGAGGAATGCATTAAAACTATTGGTTCAAGTAATTGATTACATATGGGAGCAAATCAGGAATGGTTAAGCAGCTAAAGTTTGAAAATACAGGCCCACTAGGAACATCTAGCGTTTGTTACACACACAGTTTGTAAACACGTTTTTATTTCAATACTGCACAGATATCATATTACATGTTAGCCCATCAGTCGCAGTGCGTCAGAGAGGAGTAAGGAAAAAAACACCAGTAAACATACACTCCGGAGTAGCAGTACAAGGTGTCACAGCGGTCTGCATGTATGCCCATATGCTCCGCTCGGCAGCTTTGTTGCTGGGGGCATGGTATATGTGTGGCATACAGCCCAGTTCTCGTAGATAAGGATTACGTGCAGTATTAATTAATATGACGTGTAATGAAGGAAACGAAAAAAAAGAAAAAGAGACCCTGGCAGCAATAGTGGCGGGCGCTAGTCCCAGAGAGGAGAAAGTAGACCCAGAAGTGGTTTGTCAAGCGGCAGGCAGAGGAACCGTAATGTACAGGGCCAGAGCCCCATCGCTCCCCAGACAGGTCCACATTGGTGCATCGGAGCGGTGGGTCATCAAGAAATGTTACTGGGCAGCAGTCCAAAACAGTACAGTTTGCAGAGATAATGGCACATATTGTCTGCTATGTCGGTACCGCCATTAGAGTACTACATAAAGCAAAGTGGTGCCAGGGACACTATTAACAGAGTTTATGGAAAATGGTGAGAAAGTTTAATTATCTACCCCTACAACAAATAAATTGTCTGGAAACACTATTTTATATTAGTAAAATTTCCCATCTCCACAGAGCGAGCACACCATATATTGTTCTCCTATTGATTTTTTATTTTGATTGGAAAGGATTTAAAATTAAATTGGGGCTTGTGTGATTTATAGGCCCACTTCAAACGAACGAACACACACGTATATATATTTACACATTACTTTTTACATAAACATATATAAAACACATATATATATATATATATACACACACATTAATCAGAAGGATGTATTCAAACTATAGTAGCCCAATTTTTTAATAAACAGAGGATGCTCGCTAAATGTACAGACTCTGCATTCCTCTCAAAGTAAGCTCCACCAGACCTAACACAAGCAGTATACATAGTCCATGTCTCCTTAGACTATCTTCAAAACTTTTTACTCCTTACTCCACAAGGATTAAAAAGTTTTGAAGATAGTCTAAGGAGACATGGACTATGTCTACTGCTTGTGTTAGGTCTGGTGGAGCTTACTTTGAGAGGAATGCAGAGTCTGTACATTTAGCGAGCATCCTCTGTTTATTAAAAAATTGGGCTACTATAGTTTGAATACATCCTTCTGATTTATGTGTGTATGTATATATATATATATATATATGTGTTTTATATATGTTTATGTAAAAAGTAATGTGTAAATATATATACGTGTGTGTTCGTTCGTTTGAAGTGGGCCTATAAATCACACAAGCCCCAATTTAATTTTAAATCCTTTCCAATCAAAATTAAAAATCAATAAGAGAACAATATATGGCGTGCTCGCTCTGTGGAGATGGGAAATTTTACTAATATAAAATAGTGTTTCCAGACAATTTATTTGTTGTAGGGGTAGATAATTAAACTTTCTCACCATTTTCCATAAACTCTGTTAATAGTGTCCCAGGCACCACTTTGCTTTATGTAGTACTTTATTTACCCAGATGCTTGTGGCTTACCGTGTTCACCCTGAATTTGAAAGCGGTACCGCCATTAGAAGCATGTATGGGAAACAGGCTCTGTTACATTCTGCCGGACGTACAGCCCCAGTCGTTAGCCCACCCCGTTACTAGCCACATCACCAGCACTTCAGTTCACTATTCCCACACAGATACAGACTGTACAATGACAGTGAAGAGCAGAACTGCGTGTCCATCTTCTCCGGAAGACGTCTTCCAGGGAAGCTGGACACGCAGCTCTGCTCTTCGCTGTCAGGCTTACTTATGCAGTCCTGAATAGTAAATAATCGGAAGCCGAAGAATTCTACTTCGCATGGCAGCCTTGACCCTCTGCACTACATTGTGGTTTCGGATCCGTTTGGATCGGATGACAACAGAATAAGCGGCTCCTCCTCGCTCAGTCCATAGTAATTGTTCCAATTACATGCTACATCACTCCTCAACACCTTCACTGGCGGACGCAGTCACAGTTGAATAATTCCACGCTCTCCGCTTTAAGTATCAGTTTCCATGCGCCTTGAGGGCAACAGTTTCAATTCCCTCTACCTTCTCCCTGGCACCGCCGGTTTTTGAATTTAGCTTGCTCACAATTGCGAAGTTCTGAAGATGATCTCAAACAGCTGAGATTGAAACGCCCTCGACCCCCTACAACAAGAACTCTGTACACTTTGTATAATCTACTCATGAGGAGTTCGCCTATGTGTTGTCAATGCAATGTATATATTTTAAAGTCACCTCCACTTATCACATCAGGCTTTTTGTCACTTTCCTATGTGAGCACCTGAATTTTTTCTTGCATATTTTCATAAAAAAAATAACATACCTTATTTTGACTCACATGTCCCTGGTCACATTACTTATCGCTCCCTGAAATATTCATTGTCAATCTCGACTTTAGCGCATTGTCCCTGTTAGAAACGGGACCCTGGCCGGCCAAGACTCGCGTCGAGGTCAGTCAGGGATCGCCATTTCTAAAGTCAGGGCAAGGGAGTCACACACCAAGGCAACCCCCACTCGCCCTCTAGGTAACGTGGCGCGAGCAGTCTAGGCTAAACTTGGAGGCGGTATGAGTTAAGTATTTGCGCACGCACCCCAGCAACAACACCCAAGGCCCACCACAAAGAAAGACTCCACACAAGGATATATAAAAAATAGCCTTTGTATTATAATAAACAAAACACATTAGATAACACACGCAAACTGTACAATGTGCCAGGGGCACGGGCAGAATTTACAAGGGGAATTATGTACAGGACAGGGCCACATGGACCACTGTCAGGGGTAGGCACTTGTCAGAAAATAATACTGGTAGATATACACTTATGTCGTAAACATAGAATGAGTAGCACCAAAATTATAAATGCAACACACATCCAGTAATCACTGGAAAAGTAAGGACCTCCTACGCAACCCTAACACACTGTAGGAAATCACGCAGGTAACTAGGACCTAAGGAAGGAATACCAACACCTAAGCAATTCACTCTTAGCAAAGGGAAGGAAACCTAAACATAAAATGAACCATCAACAATCTACTATGCAGGTCACATTTAGCATAGTGGATAAACATAAAATGGGACATCAACAATCCTCTATGCAGGTCACTCTTAGCAAAGGGGATAAACATGAAATACCTAATCAGGTCACTTTTAGAAAAGGTAAGCGGACATAAACAATTGCACATGAGGCTTTAAACACAGAGGTGCAGATTAGAACACATGCGGAAGAATTACATAGCAAGAAATTACAATGCGCGGGGTGCACATAGCACAACACTCACAAATGTCCCTCAGGCCAACTGGCCTCGAAAGGGGCGGAATGCCCTGAGTCTCAGTGTCAGGGAGGTCTGCGCAGGCAGCACAGAACACAAAGCCTAAACGTGGCAACTGTCCACTACGTGCTGGACAGTTGTAAATATGAACTGGGCAAACGTTGGAGCCAGGAGGGCCCAAGAACCAAGTGGGCAAGGAGCCTCTCGGGGGCTCACAAAGCAAATGCGCAATCTAGAGCTTCCGCGCTCTAAACAATGATGTGGGCGCTCAAGAGCCTTTCTGGGGCTCATAAACAAATAGGGCACGCAGGAGCCTCTCTCAGGCTCGTGGCAAGGACTGTGGCTGGAGCCTCACCGGGCTCGCAGAAGGAATGGCGCCGTGAGCCTTCTTGGCTCGAAGGACAATGAGGCCGGATCTGAGCCTCGCAGGCTCTCAATACAATTATGGGCGATCTGAGCCTCTCGGGACTCAGGGAACAGAAATGCCCGGATCGTTGGAGTCCCTCACGGGGAACTCGGGAATCAGCAATGCCCCCAGGAGCCTCGGGGCTCCACACAACAAAAATGCGGGCGTCGTGGGAGCGGCCCTCTGCCAACTGGGGCCGCTCGGGACACACAGAGAAACGCCCCCGCACTCACCGGGTCTCCTGGGCCGGATGCGTCTCCTCTCCGGGTCGGCGCAGGGCTCCCTTTCACTCTGGGAGTCCCGAGGACAGGACCGGCTGCTTCCTTTCGCGCTGCTCGGCTGCGGAGCGGGACTTCCGGTCGGCCTCCTAGGGGCCGCGCTGTGATTGGCCGGTCGGCCAAATACTTCCAGGTCGCCGCGGGCAGCGCGGCGGCTCGCTTCAGACAGGCAGGCGGGCTCTCAGTACCCGAGGAGTGGGCTCCCTCGTGGTAATTATCAAATCCAAGTACAGGGCAATGCCGGGTGGCACGGGCCTTAAATGAAAAGATACAGCGAGGTAGGCACTCGCGATGCGCCGCAAATCGGCAAAATCAGGCGGGCAGATGCCGGGTGGGCACCGGCTGGGTGACAAAAGCGCTTCCTAGCGCAATAAGTAAAATAAAGCGCTCCCAAGCGCTTCAGGGCAGGGAAAAGCGCCCACAGCGCTAAGGGCAAGAGAGCAGCGCTCTCAGTCAACAGCAAAGCTCCAGCAGGGTCTGGAGGCAGGCAGAGGGGCAAGGCAGGGCCAGAGCCAGCACACTGGGTCTCCAGGCAGGGAGACAGCCAAGTGGCGGTCCTCTTGGCCCCTGCAGCAGCAGCAGCGGCCCCCTCTGGCAAGGTCCAAAGCAGAACAGAGAACAGGACAAATTGTATGGGGACACAGCCCCTTCTTATACTGTAAAATCCCTTTGTCTCAGGGTGCAGGGTGGGGGAAAACCAGTCGCAGCTGGTTCTGAAGTACTCTGTTTACCTCAACCACCCTCTCTATTCACTGGCAGGGCTAGGGCCATCAGTCGCACTACAGGGGGTGGAGCCAGCATTGTCCGGGAAAAGTCCAGGCCCATCAGGGACCAGGTGCACTCCTCCCAAGCCATCAAGCATGCTGATCTCACACTCACCACCGGGCAGACCCATCCAGCCTTCCTGGAGCCAGGCTCACCAGCCAGCTCCAGCCAATCACACTGCTGACATATTTTACATTAATATGCCAAGTCCCAGAAATGGCATTTCTACTCATGACACACACATGCCACATACACCATTGCGAAGCATTCATTCCCACGAACACGCACATACCAAATTCGAGCATGCACTCCCCACACATCAGGAATTACTAGGGACACAGACATTCCCCATGCATCCCTATGGGAGAGCAGGCCAGCCTAACTACATGCACGCACTTTACTCTGGGACACAGAGAAAAAGTGCGCACAGACCAGAAAATCATCCACGCATATCACAGATTAAAAGCAAAAAGATTAGGGGTGAACCTGCCTTAAGGGCCAAGTCCAACACAACCCCCTTCCAGACAAAACGCAGGGCAGACCAATCACCACCGTGATGGACTTACCTGCTTGGGGCGATAAAACACGGACGCGGGTCCGCAACTGCAGGGACACCCTCCTGTTTTACGCCACTGTGAACCCCTGGGGTTCTTTCTAAAACTATGGGAGGGACTCACTGGATTACCCCACTGGTACTCTCCAGCTGCCCTCGGCGAGGACCAGGCCCTAGGCCACCCAGGTGCCACTGGATCCTGCCAACTCACCAAGTGGGGGGTAGTAACCCCTGGCACATAACAGCCATGCTCCACTCTTCCTGTCTGCAAGACAGGGCTAGACTGCCACTGGTTCTCCAGCCTAGGGTCTACAACCTTAGGTGGACCAGGAGTCTCAGGGAAGGCTCTCCTCCCCTTACCTCTTCTCCTAGGGTTCCTCCGCCTTCTGCGAGGGGTAGCCTCTAAAGACCATTCTCCCAACCTAGGGTTTAACCCCTCAGGTGGTAACGGGGTCAGAGGTAGGCTTTCCCACCCTCTGCACCCCCTTCCAGAGTCCTGCTCCCTCCCAACCGGGGCGGTACCTCTGGAGAAAGAACTGGTCAGGACACTGATTACAGTGCTCCCACCCTTCAGGTCAGGCAAACCCTGAACCTGGACCTCCAACCTCCGGTCTAGAACCTTTGGTGGAATCACTGCCTGGCACTCCAGGACTTCCGAGGACTCACAGGTCACTCCCAAATCACTCTTTTCACTGGACTTCTGTACTCTCCCTACTGGAGCAGTACTGCCAGACTCCACAACTACAGAAGCTCCGCTCACAGATGCTCCAGGTCCTCCACACACTAGGAGATCTCCCTCAAGTGGACTAACAGGTAAGCATAGGTCCCCACCGTGGTGTTCCCTAAAGAAACCATCCAGGCTCTGAGGCAGGGCTTCGGGCATCTGGGGACTCTCGGTCTCACACTTACTTCCGCTCCACTTCAGACAGACAGCAAGCCCCTACACCCTCCTCACTATACTGAGACCTAGCTGGGCTACTCTCACCCTCCTCCACCACGCTGGGTTGGAGAAAACCTGACCCACTATTATTGGAATCACTCGCTAGCGGCGCTAAGGAACCTCTTGCACCTTCCCATCGGTCTGCTTCTGCTGCAAGCTCACATGCAATAAACGATCCAAACTTCAACAGGTGCTGGCGCAACTCTGGCACACAATAACTGAGCTGGTGCTCTGTGACTACCATGCTAAACAAACTGCCAGACTTGCCGTTCACGTGAGTCTCTCTCCAATCAAACAGTGCTCCACAACACTCATCTTCAAAGTCTTCCCAAGGCTGATGAGGCAGTTTCCTAAGTCTCCTGAACTTCAACCCAAACTCTTCTGCGGGGGAACCAGGAACCATACTCGGGGAACTGGGAGTGGGACTGTCAACACCAACACTTAAAAAGCTGCCACCACTGGACTCCACCCTCCCTGGGGAATCCAGACAATTACACATGCACTCAGGGGGTAACCTACTCTCTTGGGCTACCTTCTCCCTGAACAAGGCCCTCTCAGCCTCTAGCTTGGCATGCTCCAACCTGAGCTGTCCCAACGCTAGCTGATACTCCCTCTCTTCCTTCCTATCCAACCACTCCTCTGGGGACAGGGAAAGGGATGGGGCGCTGGTACTGACACTGGACCCAGCAAGGGACTCCCTATCTATGGGGTCCTCACTCTCTGCTGACATCCATCCACTGTCATCACCATCCAACTCACATTCATCAGGGCTCACCACAGACTCACATCCCTAATGGCGTGCGGCCCGGGCCCTATCTCTCTCACTGTGTTCGAGCTCCCACTGACCCTTTTGCCACAGGATCAGGCTGTCCCTAAGCTGGGACTGAGTAACCAACTCACTCACCTCTATGCCTCCCTTTTCGCAGAATCTGACCAGCTCTAATCTACTGTACCTAAACAGACTACAGAGATCAAAAACTGGCTCCATTTTGGCGGACGTTCTCAGGAAAAGTTTGACACAGGGAACCTGGGGGTCTGAGCTAAACAGGAGAATACAATCAACAAAATTCAGCAAGATTCCTACCTCAGAACTTGCACTCCACTGTCCAGCGTAACACACACTCATTCACACACAACCCTCCCCTCGGACTGGTAAGGCAGTTTCTACCACCCCTGATTCTCTCAACCTGACCACTAGCGACACAGGTACCAAACTCTGGGAGCAGGCCGGGGAACAAGATACTGGACAAAATACAAAATGCCACCTTTCAGGAGAAGCAAAACTGAACTTCCCTAAAAAACAATAATCCCCAAAATGCGGTTATCTAAAAAATGCAGAGCCTTGAAGTGTGGCCTGTCGCCACTGTGGTACAGCGCAAACACAAATTCTTATCCTCACCGCTGCGGCCAATGTTAGAAACGGGACCCTGGCCGGCCAAGACTCGCGTCGAGGTCAGTCAGGGATCGCCATTTCTAAAGTCTGGGCAAGGGAGTCACACACCAAGGCAACCCCCACTCGCCCTCTAGGTAACGTGGCGCGAGCAGTCTAGGCTAAACTTTGAGGCGGTATGAGTTAAGTATTTGCGCACGCACCCCAGCAACAACACCCAAGGCCCACCACAAAGAAAGACTCCACACAAGGATATATAAAAAATAGCCTTTGTATTATAATAAACAAAACACATTAGATAACACACGCAAACTGTACAATGTGCCAGGGGCACGGGCAGAATTTACAAGGGGAATTATGTACAGGACAGGGCCACATGGACCACTGTCAGGGGTAGGCACTTGTCAGAAAATAATACTGGTAGATATACACTTATGTCGTAAACATAGAATGAGTAGCACCAAAATTATAAATGCAACACACATCCAGTAATCACTGGAAAAGTAAGGACCTCCTACGCAACCCTAAAACACTGTAGGAAATCACGCAGGTAACTAGGACCTAAGGAAGGAATACCAACACCTAAGCAATTCACTCTTAGCAAAGGGAAGGAAACCTAAACATAAAATGAACCATCAACAATCTACTATGCAGGTCACATTTAGCATAGTGGATAAACATAAAATGGGACATCAACAATCCTCTATGCAGGTCACTCTTAGCAAAGGGGATAAACATGAAATACCTAATCAGGTCACTTTTAGAAAAGGTAAGCGGACATAAACAATTGCACATGAGGCTTTAAACACAGAGGTGCAGATTAGAACACATGCGCAAGAATTTACATAGCAAGAAATTACAATGCGCGGGGTGCACATAGCACAACACTCACAAATGTCCCTCAGACCAACTGGCCTCGAAAGGGGCGGAATGCCCTGAGTCTCAGTGTCAGGGAGGTCTGCGCAGGCAGCACAGAACACAAAGCCTAAACGTGGCAACTGTCCACTACGTGCTGGACAGTTGTAAATATGAACTGGGCAAACGTTGGAGCCAGGAGGGCCCAAGAACCAAGTGGGCAAGGAGCCTCTCAGGGGCTCACAAAGCAAATGCGCAATCTAGAGCTTCCGCGCTCTAAACAATGATGTGGGCGCTTAAGAGCCTTTCTGGGGCTCATAAACAAATAGGGCACGCAGGAGCCTCTTTCAGGCTCGTGGCAAGGACTGTGGCTGGAGCCTCACCGGGCTCGCAGAAGGAATGGCGCCGTGAGCCTCCTTGGCTCGAAGGACAATGAGGCCGGATCTGAGCCTCGCAGGCTCTCAAAACAATTGTGGGCGATCTGAGCCTCTCGGGGACTCAAGGAACAGAAATGCCCGGATCGTTGGAGTCCCTCACTGGGGACTCGGGAATCAGCAATGCCCCCAGGAGCCTCGGGGCTCCACACAACAAAAATGCGGGCGTCGTGGGAGCGGCCCTCTGCCAACTGGGGCCGCTCGGGACTCACAGAGAAACGCCCCCGCACTCACCGGGTCTCCTGGGCCGGATGCGTCTCCTCTCCGGGACGGCGCAGGGCTCCCTTTCACTCTGGGAGTCCCCGAGGACAGGACCGGCTGCTTCCTTTCGCGCTGCTCGGCTGCGGGGCAGGACTTCCGGTCGGCCTCCTAGGGGCCGCGCTGTGATTGGCCGGTCGGCCAAATACTTCCGGGTCGCCGCGGGCAGCGCGGCGGCTCGCTTCAGACAGGCAGGCGGGCTCTCAGTACCCGAGGAGTGGGCTCCCTCGTGGTAATTATCAAATCTAAGTACAGGGCAATGCCGGGTGGCACCGGCCTTAAATTAAAAGATACAGCCAGGTAGGCACTCGCGATGCGCCGCAAATCGGCAAAAGCAGGCGGGCAGATGCCGGGTGGGCACCGGCTGGGTGACAAAAGCGCTTCCTAGCGCAATAAGTAAAATATAGCGCTCCCAAGCGCTTCATGGCAGGGAAAAGCACCCACAGCGCTAAGGGCAAGAGAGCAGCGCTCTCAGTCAACAGCAAAGCTCCAGCAGGGTCTGGAGGCAGGCAGAGGGGCAAGGCAGGGCCAGAGCCAGCACACTGGGTCTCCAGGCAGGGAGACAGCCAAGTGGCGGTCCTCTTGGCCCCTGCAGCAGCCCCCTCTGGCAAGGTCCAAAGCAGAACAGAGAGCAGGACAAATTGTATGGGGACACAGCCCCTTCTTATACAGAAAAAACCCTTTGTCTCAGGGTGCAGGGTGGGGGAAAACCAGTCGCAGCTGGTTCTGAAGTACTCCGTTTACCTCAACCACCCTCTCTATTCACTGGCAGGGCTAGGGCCATCAGTCGCACTACAGGGGGTGGAGCCAGCATTGTCGGGGGAAAGTCCAGGCCCATCAGGGACCAGGTGCACTCCTCCCAAGCCATCAAGCATGCTGATCTCACACTCACCACCGGGCAGACCCATCCAGCCTTCCTGGAGCCAGGCTCACCAGCCAGCTCCAGCCAATCACACTGCAGACATATTTTACATTAATATGCCAAGTCCCAGAAATGGCATTTCTACTCATGACACACACATGCTTCTACTCATGACACACACATGCCACATACACCATTGCGAAGCATTCATTCCCACGAACACGCACATACCAAATTCGAGCATGCACTCCCCACACATCAGGAATTACTAGGGACACAGACATTCCCCATGCATCCCTATGGGAGAGCAGGCCAGCCTAACTACATGCACGCACTTTACTCTGGGACACAGAGAAAAAGTGTGCACAGACCAGAAAATCATCCACGCATATCACAGATTAAAAGCAAAAAGATTAGGGGTGAACCTGCCTTAAGGGCCAAGTCCAACAGTCCCCAATTCTAACACTGCCCTTTTCTAGTGGACCTTTTTGGCCACATAAGAACCATTGTTTTCTATAACAATAACAATATTCTACCTCAGGTTCACCTATCAGGGTGCCCTTGTTTTCCTTAATACACTATTGATATTAGGAGAACCTGTACCAAAGGTACCATTGCAAGATGGATTGGACAAACAATTCAGTTATGATACTTTAAAAAAGCTACATATTAAACAAAAGGCACAAGCAATAAGAAAGAAAGAGGCTTCATTAGCCATTCTTGGCAGTGTATCATTGAAAGACATTTGTAATGATGCAACATGGTCTACGAAAATAAGTAGACTTCCACGCTTAAAATTTAATTATTGTAGGTCCAACAATTTTAAAAGTAGTAAATGCCACTACACCCTCTTCACATCTTCCTCCATATGGGGAAAATGCAACAACAGAACATTTACACAGCATGTGAATCTAGAAGAGTTTCACACCATGAAAGATACCAGTTACCTGCAAACATGGTTCTGCAGATTGAAATTGTCTAGATGTACATGCAATTCCCCCACCACGCTGGTAAAGGAAAATAGTGGATGCAGAAGGATGTAAAGTGTCTTTCGCATTCTGAGGCATTGTGAGCTTATGGTCGTCATTGCAATGAGCTATAGTGACTCCACTCAAGTCCATGCCTAAAGGTAAACAAAAAAAAAGACTACTTGAAACACTTCCGGACCTAGCCATTGGATTGTGGAAATATGCACAGCATGTGTATCTAGTAGAATTTTAAGCAGCAACACTATAATTACAAATGTATTTGCAGAAGTAGATGCTATCATATCTTACACTTGTATTGAGGCATGACCAAACAAAAAATTACTCATGCCACAAAAAACTCCTATGAGAAGGGCAAGGCTGCTGGAGACACCGGAATTGATTTTGGAAATTTACAGAAGTTGTGTTTTACTACTGGCACAATTTCCATTAGATTGCAGAAGTGCCTGGGGTTAAATTACTGTAAACCCAATTCCAGTTTTACCTTCCGTAACTTTACTGTCAACCTCTACATGAAACTGCTAACCATATAAGAGATGAATGAATCTTACTGGCTGAAGTAAAATAAGAGTTTTGCTCTGGCAGCCATTATATTTTTTGTAAATCTCATGTCTCATATCGCAGTATGTTTTTTGGTGCCATTGGGACGAGGAGATGGTAACAGTGCACATCAGCTTCTAACACTGAATGGACCTCGGAAAAACTTGCATGTTGAAGTATGGCAATCTCTATGTTTCCAAACAAAATATGTGTAAATTTTTTTTAACATTTTCCACTCCAGGGATATTGTTGATAATGAAGTCTCTGAGATATCTTTTGGTAACATTGTGTGTGAGGTCATGGCAAGTGCTATAGTGAAATAATGGTCTAACTACATAGCTCACCATAATTTAGCATTTTGCAGTTTTTCATGGTAAATTTTACCAGGTGAAACTGAATAATATTTGTTTAGAAATACTTTATACATCACAGGCATGTTCGTGTATGTGTGACACTCCACACACCACCATCACTTCACTGCACTGATATGCTAGATTGGCTGTTACCATAGATAATTGTGTATATCAAATATGATACTTGCTTTAATGGTTTCTTTTATCTCCACCCTTCAGGCATAGGATTTCCCCTGAGGTAAACCATATGAGATTCATGACACTAGCATGTTTCCATTTTAAACTCTTCACTCACAACTTCACTAGGTCCTGACGAATCGCGGGAAATCCCCAAGCGAGAAACATGTTGACCGACCTTCACATTAGTCTTGCTTTGGGACACGCCACGTAACTCTCCGTGACCCAACAAGCTAACTACACCTTTTAATGATAGTAGTAGGACCTCCAGAATAAAGTTTTTTCCGGGACCCTCTGCTACATTTTAAACTTCACTCTTCTAGTTCAGGATACTGATTGCCCTGGCCCACATACCCGCACTTCACCAACAGGCAGCTGGACAAAAAGATCTCCGCCAAAGAGCCCCTCTTTGAGGTGAGCCCGTCTGGGATTGCACCGCCTCCCCGACGAGGAGCAACGGCCGATGATGAAGCATGACATCCTTCGGGGTGTGTGAGGCAAACATGTCCAACTTAATGGATGCCCAAGGGTGTTAATATACACCTTCGGTACAGCCAGTCTCCCTTCAACACTTACCAGGAACAGTTCAGCATCTCTTGTTTGCTGTTTAGAAATAGTTTATCATTAGTCTGAGAATCGGATGAGCATTTTGCAGTTGAACTGATCTTTGGTTGCACCCTGCAGCCCATGTCCATGCCCCGAATTCCATTTTGCATAGCTATCTTCCATGTCCAAAGGGCTTTTGTCTCATGGCATGACTTTTAACATTTGACCATCCTAAAATATATATGGGTGGGTTTGAAGTGTCATTGCTGTGATCATTTTGGCTGCAGACTTGTGTAGGCCTATTGATATCATGGGCACATTTGTTTTATAATGAAAAAGGTCATTTTAGCCCCCATGACACTAGTGCACTATCCCCCCTGATGGAATCTGCATGCCTCTGTCCAGATCTGCAGATCTCAGACATTGCACGGGGGGGGGGGCAAAATGAGTAGCGCTTTCTGCCTACACACATTCGGACCTCACTCCTGAAACTTGATAAATGCCCATCACTGTATCTCATTCAACATTTTTCCTTTGTTTTATAAAATTCTTTCAGAATTCACATGAAAGATTTGCACAAAAACATGGTGTATTGTGACGGCTACTACTTTCATGCCAAGTTAGTTATTGGAATTTTCAGTTCTTTATTCCATGCTAGCTAAAATATTATCATTTAATTTGAAAGGGAAAAGTAACTTTTGGCATCCATCATATCTTCAGGCTTTTGATATATCTGCATGAGAGCTAACAGGATATGTTTCACTAATAGTTTTGACCCCTCACAATCGGGCCAAAATTATTTGTGAAACAAAAGCCACTCTGTTTATGAAAAATGTGTCTGAAACAGCACTACAGAGTGTTGGTAGCTGAAACTATAATTTTATAATTAATCTACATACCTTGGTGACCATGTTGGGACCTCACACTTAAATACTTTATAATAATAAATGATTTCAGTAGGCTGGGTGTTGAAAGACTGGACATTTTCTTTACTTCTACACCCTCTTTTTGGAACAGATTTTTGGGACATGGTTTGGTGACAGCTCGAGATTATGATCACTGGCACATGCAGAGAAGAATCATGGACCCTGCATTCAATCGAACGTAAGTTACACATACACATTTACAGTTCGAGAGCTGTTTCTAGAATATTCAAAACTAAATATGTGCAAATTTGTTTGAAAAACGTTGTGTTTCTGAAAACTTTACAAACAATAATTGTACTGGGAAACAATGTCTGTCTTTCCAATCTTAAATCACTCTTTACATTATGAACATGGGTACGTTAGTGCACAAATTCTCTGTCATCTGTTATTATGAAATTGTTGTCGTTGTTAGGGGATTAAATTTTTTAAGCAAAACAATACAAAGTTCCCCAGGGACAACTCAATGGGTATGTGTGTGTAAAACTCTGGAATTAGAGCAGAAGCAGGGAACGGGGTGTTACCTTCTTGGAACTAGAAGACCTCACACACCCAGGAACCTAGGTGTCATGCTTCATCATTGGTCTCCTGCTCCTCGTCAGACTGGCGCTGCAATGTCTGACGGGCGCCGTAGGCGCTCTTTGTTGGAGATCTTTTGTTCCAGCCAGTGGTTTGAGTGCGTGTAAGGGGTCTGGTGAAAGTGTAGTTGTGAGGGAATAGTGAGATTAAAAGAAGGTGTGCCAGTCCACAAGGGACTTTATTCGCGTGGCTGACTCCCTTAGTTAAAATGGTGGGAGGGGAGAAAGGAACCGTGAGGTGCACAGTGGGCTAACTCAACCCTCTAAATAGGTCGACATGTTTCTTGCCTAACTGGCAATTCTTCAGGACCTCGGGTACTAGGTACTACACAGTGAGAAAAATACACAATAAAATAAAGGAGATAGATACAACCTCACTGGGTCAATCAGGGAGCAGGCCAAGTGGTCCTGCTCTAGAGGGGAGACCTAAAAGAAATGTATAGAAGTAAGCCAAGTGCATTGACAGTGGCATTATCTTAACAGTAGTAGGTCACCACAGTACTCCATAGAACATACATACACATAACATTGAGACAAGGATATGTCCAGGATTACACATAATGAGCGACTGAAAGTAGTACGTTCATAGCTAAAGCATTAGTAGTGTAATAACGGATCAAAACATTTTATCTTTTTACATGATTAGATGAAGAGGTTAACACAATAGTAACTGATGATTGGACTAGCGCTTACCCTAAGAGTAACCCTAAAGGGCCCCGCAGTCTGTTCCCGTGGGGCTGCTCGTTAAGGTAAGGTACCTGTAAGAGAGAAACAGATACAGGCACACAAATAGTGTACTGATTACATTTTATCTGGGCGCACTATGCACTAATCAAACCTTTCCTTTACAAATCGTCCTAAACTTGGATATAGTTTATTTGATTCAAGTGAAGTGAACCAGCACTGCAAACTCCACTATGCATTGGCATGTAAAACAAAAGTGTTGGACAGGCACATTATACAGCTGGAGACAACCTTTCACCCTCCATGCACGACAGAGTGATCACCACTGTGTAGGGCTCCAGCAAAGTTCAGTTATTTAACACCAGTATATTCGCAAGTTATCATGCACTTTAAAAAATAAAATAAAATATTAAGTTAAAACAATAAATGCAAATCCTGCAGTATCATAAAGGGTGAATTGTAGAAGAGGAAGTCCTTTCTGCGATGGACACCACAAATTTCTGAGCAGGAAGAAAAGAGAAATCAGGGAGAGCAAGCCGGCTGAAAGCTGTGAAATAGAAAAAATGTTGCAGATTACTTAGCAGTGCATAATGATACAAGTTTTCTAAAACTCTAAGAAAGAAAAGCTTGAAGCTACCTAGACCGCAAAACCTTTTTAAACTGTTGTGAGATATACAGCAAGGAATCGGTTATCCCTCCTCGTTTCTCCCTTTTAAAAGAAAATATTGAAATGGTAACGCAATTTTAAAGATATGAAGATGATAGCCATGGATTTGTCTGCTGAAGAACATTGCAATTTGTTTGTTTGACTGGGATATACAGTTGTCCATTGTTCGAGTTCAAATGGCTGTTTCGTTTTGAGCTACCTTTCTAATTATTTTGCTTCGATCCCATTGTAAGTGGTTGTGGAATTAATAGATTTAATCTAACCTTTTCACAATAGATATGTAGTTTGATGATATAATATAGTTTGTCAGTATAACTTGAAAAGATGTGCCACAAATAAAGGAAACACGTAGACGACTTATGGCTTTGATATATATTGTACATATGATGGTGAATGGGACTACATCTAATGTGTACTGTTTTAGGATGATGTGGAACTATGGTCTGAGAGAAATGCTCCACTGATCTATAAAACATTGAACCATCTGGATGGCTTTTAGGTGATTGATTGACGCTGGAGTTGTCACCTCACCCACTGGCATGTGACATGACACCACAATGCAGTGACTTGAAGGGAGAAAATGATAGGGTAGATGGAAGAGGACCACCCTATGCATTGCAGTTGATGAGAGGACTTTGGGTAGTCACAAAAAGAAAGAAGCCGGTAGGGTAAAGGTTCCACAAGGATGTTTGTAACAAAAGCTTTAACCCCTAAGCTATCTCAATTAAACCTCAATGTGAGATGTATTGTTACACGTAATGCTCTGTTGCATGCACATTAACAATCCAAGCAACGTTAAGAATATTGAAACTGTGACCATTGATCTGGCCAGTATTATTATACCAAGGTTGATAACAAAATTACGTCAATCCAGCATTTTACCATTTAAAATATAGACATAAACTAGAGCTGAGTGGGAAAAATATTTAATTCAAGATTATACCCTTCAGATATTTTTTCAACGCAAGGGCATTTTAGATAGATGTATTACCGTAATAGACCGTTCTGGTGATTTTTGAGCACCAAACTTTAAATCCGAACTTGAAGTGCAGTGTTTTGAACCCAAGCTGCTGTTCTTTTAGCGTGGGTGGTCAACAAACATTTGAGAAATCTGAATACGAGTGACCATGTTTTGAACACAAGAACCCATAAATCAACTCAAAGTTAGATTTTGGAGCTGAATTTTTATCTCAAAAGACTGTTTGGGTAATGTTTAGAACGCAAGATGTATTTTGCATAATTATCCATAATTTCATGTAATTTTGCTGTAAATATCTCGTAATTACGCTACAATGAATTACGAAAGTTATGGCCACCTCTAGTGTCGACCCTTGATGCCAAAACTACTTTGACAAAAGTAAATTAAATGTGAATCTACACAAGTTTATCAAGCTATTTGCACTTCTAATTTCAATTTGCCCATGAATATGGATTTGCAAATCAGATACTAATGAAAGCATAGCTAACCCTGAAGAGTTTTATGAAAAGAGGTCATAACGGAGCATAATTCTTGTATCACCTACCTTTGTAATTAAAACCTTTCGGTCCTTATGCTGGCATTCAACTTCTATTCATCAGCAGGTTTTCCTTAAATTATACATATTAAAAATCGCACTATATATTTATGAATGAGATTACCAGCCATTATAATAACTCATATATGCTTTATTTTACATACAGCTACCTTATGAATTTAATGGGACCATTTAATGAAAAAGCTGAGGAACTAATGGAGATACTTGCAGAAAAAGCAGATGGACATAAAGAAGTCAAAATGCACGATATGATGGGCAGGCTGACCCTTGATGTCATTGCAAAGGTAACAGTCCTTTTTAATGCATGAACACATGAAAAATTGTATTTCTTGGAATGTAAAGCAGTACTAAATGATAGTTCCGTTTCGATGGAAAAAGACAAACCATGTGAGTATCAGTGTCACCAAATCCAAGAAGGATACGAATATCAATTAGTTACCTTCTTTTTGCAAAATGTATATTTGATATGAAATTATACCCTTCGACTTGCATTACTTTTTAGCCACCCAGTGGAGAGGACTATGAGCTGTGCCCTCTACCTGTTGGTTATTTTAATAACAAATCACTATGACTGCCTTTTTTCCATGGCCGTTGGGTTCGTGCATGCTCAGGATCGTGATGTACTGCAAATCACGTTCCTTCAGCAGTTATAATCTAAATGTTAATTAAACTAGAAAAATCCCATTAGGGATAAATGGGGAAACCGGGAAGGGAATAGTAAGAGAGGAGTGCTGGCACCCCTATAGAATGAATCTAACCTTCCACACTGGTAGGGAGGCAATTTAGGATTGAGCAATAATATTGCTGTTTAACGGAGGGGAACACAAACAAAGCCCACTATAATTTAGAAATCAGATGATTCGGAGGAAGCAGAAAACAGATGGACAGTGGTGCAGTTTCGAGGGCCGAGGTAATCAGAAAGGAAATTAGGTATGCAACTCCTGGCAATTGCATAAGTCAGAAGACACCAAAGAAGAAGGGCTGGGTCTAGTATAGTTTTGGAGATATTTCAGAAAAGCCAGGAATAGAATCTTAAAATCAAAGTTAATCCCGAGTGATGAGAAAAAAAAACAAATGTATTCAAGGAGATGCATGAGTGTAATGGATCGGAATGCAAGTATGCAAGCAGTCACTGCAAAATATGAGATTGTCAGCTAGTGTTAGACTGTCCGCTTTAAGGTACTTCTTCATGCAGTGCTCTAGAATTGAAACATGGCTTCTGAGAAGAGACGCACATGGGTGTCATCTTAGTGCTGGACAACATCCCAGTGAATCCTCAGATTTATGTAAAAAAAAGTCTGCGTCTTTGGATGCGCAGAAGATGGAATTCCAACACTGAGAGCATCTGTTTCAAGGAACTAGGAACAGCAAGCAACCAATGATGTCACACTTCCCTGGCTGGTACCATATCCCCCCACAATTTCACAGAGCCGAGACAATGGCATTTTCTGTGGTAAGGTAAGTGTAATGGGAAAAAAGGGAAACCTATTTCATTGGTGAGCTGTTGCTGACACTGCATTTACCACAAAGCTATACTTTCTGATTGAGAATATAGTGGTATGTCTACCCTGGTTAATTTAACTGGTAGAAGGGTAAGTAATTAGGAGTTTTACAGCAGAACTCAAGTAAAACAAAGTCTATAACAGAAAGAATCAACAGCCTAGTGTTCAGCAGATACATAAGCTTTTTGCATTGTTGTCGGTGGAGTGCTGAGTAGATTACCAGAAAATAAGTTAACCTGGATAATTTGTCAGTTTGGGAAATCTTCATTTTATGAAGGGACCCACAAGTGATATTGTTAACACAGGTTTCTTTAATAATACTTGCCCTGCTTGGAACATTTCTATCTATCCCCCAATTGATGTAATTATTTAAAAAACATTAACAATGCAAAGCAATTAGGGTCACAAGGACCCGTCAGCATAGTAATAAAATAATAAACAAAGAAGTGTTGTGTTGTGTGTATTTGTAAAGTGCATTTTCATCCGCAAGGGTATCCTGGCGCTAAGCAGGTGTATGTTCCTAGCCCTGACTCTGGTGTGCCTAGTTCAGTATATGGTTGATCAGTTATTTGAAAAGCCAGTTCTTTTGCTTCTTGCGGAATTCAAGAGTAGAGGAGGATGCTCTGATATGAAGTGAGAGGTTGTTCCACACGTCAGGACCAATATAGGAGAACGCCTGTCCTTGTAATCTAGTTCTGTAAATGCATGGTATGTGTGAGAGTAGGAGTCATTTGAGCAAAGGTATCTTGATGGTTAGTGGAAGGAGATGCAAACGTTGAGGTAGGTTTTGTGGTGCCTTGAATGTGCTTGTGAGGAGTTTAAATTAAGCTTGTTTGTGTATCGGGGGCCATTGTGGCATCAACCATATCATATATCCTCAGATCCTTCAAAAAAATGATGCCACTACTACCTAAAGACGCACCACAAACGGTTGTCACTGTGCTAATAATTTCCAGAGTGGACTATTGTAACAGTCTTTACCTCAAGCTTCACGAAGGTTCAATGAACACACTACAAATTCTCAGGAATGCAGCGGCCAGACTCCTTACGGGCACTCCCAAGTGTGTATCGATTACAGCCGTGATTAATAAACTTAATTGGCTGCCGGTTAGGAAGCGCACCCAGTTAAAGGCTCTATGTCTGGTCTTTAGAGCTCTTCAGGGAACAGGCCAGACTTTTTAAAACAACAGTTCCGCTGGTACTCACCAAAAAGAGCACTTCGGTCTTCAGATGCTAAATTGGTAGGGATGCCCTTGGTGAAAAAAGCCCACTGGGGTGGCAGAAGTTTCATAGCGAATGCAGCTGAGGCTTGGAATGCCCTCCCTATACACCTGTGATGTATGACCAACCTAATGGCCTTTAGGAAGGCACTAAAAACCTGGCGTTTCAAAAAATAGGATGCCCAATTCCCTAAATGCTTGATCACCCAGTAGGTCTTCACTTAGCGCCAGGACACCTTCGGGTAACAGTTGCGCTCTACAAATGCAATGAACATTAACATTGTAGTTCCATGAGGTGTAGTATGATGTGAGTTCTGTGTGGGAAGTTGAGTACCAGTCTGGCTGTTCTTTTCTGGATAGTTTGTTGTCTTCTAGTGAGTTACGTGGTGATCTCGGTGTCCCCATAATCCAACTTGCTGGTGACTAGGATGTGACATACAGTCTTCCTAAGAAGATCTTCCTCAGCATCTTCAGGGTGTGGAAGTAGGATGCAGTGATAGTGTTGACGTATTCTGTTATTACCAGTTTGTTTTCAATGATTAATCTTAGGTTCCTGGTGTGGGTTCTGGGTGTGGGTCAAAGGTCATCCGGCCACCAGTTAGAGTCCTATGGTGTGGGTGATGTTCATGGCGAAAATCTTGTCGATGTTGAGTTTGCGACAGTTGTCTTTCATCCAGTTAGTGAATTCGGTCATGCAGGGGGTAAACATATTTTTTGTGTTAGGGGTCTTCTCTGAGAATAAGAGAATGAATTGCATGTTGTCGGCATAGGAGAGGATATTGATGTCATGTGCGCAGCTGGCATTGGCCAGATGGATCATGAATCCGTTAAAGAGGGTCGGGCTGTGCAGTCAGCCTTGAGGCACTCCATAGATATGTTTACGGCATCCAAGGAGTAAGGTGCCAGGCTGACGGATCTAGTCGAGAGTGGGTCCTTGGATGTAGATCTTCTGCAGGTGCCTGATGATGATGGGGTGTCAGACGGTGTCAAATGCTGCAGAGAGGTCCAATGTTATGCCCTTCTTTCACCATACCAATTACCTTCCCTATTTTATATTTACATGATATGAAACAGCCTCATTATATTCTTTCTACTACATATATTTAACAGGGATAGACCACTACTGGGATTCTCTTAACAATTAAAAGCACATTCACAATATAAGTTTTAATAAAAATTGCACAGAAAATCCTAAACCCTGTCCAAGCCCCCAAATATATTATTCACATTCAGGAGAAAGCAGGAAAGAACCTGGTTCTACGAAAGTCACCAGTAAAAAGGTGAAAGTGAACAGAAGAGGGCTTTTTTAAAACAAAAAAAAGTATATGTATTATTTGTGATCCTCACTTAAAAGTTCACAAACCGCAGTTAAGACAAAAAAAATCTCTTAAAAATAATGTTGTACTTTTAATCTATTTGGCAGAAGAAAAGGGGACCATAGGAAAGGGAGAAGTAAAGAAACGTTCACAGTGTATAACAATACAGAATCATTAAAAAGAAAAGGGAACCTTACTATATGGTACGGGATGCCCACCACCCCTTCCACCACCAATCCCAATGGTAGGAGACAGACACAGTTTGACTTTTGGAAGGCAGGGGGGCCTCACGACCCCCCGTCCGTATTTATTAAAATATGAAACAAAATTTAAAACTTTATGGTTTAAAGTATTTTATTAAGGTATAAAAAACATGGGGAAGGGGATAGGAGGTCAAACGAACATACAGTACAAGAAGCGAGGTTTGCAGCGGTTCAGAAAGAAAGTAGGGAGACAGGAAGCCCCAGAGGGTAACAAGGCATAAGTCTTAAGGCAATAAGGTATCGTGAATGACCCCCTAGTAGACCCCCACTCCCTCAGCAAGGCCGAGCTGAAATAGCGTCCCGCAACACAGCAAAAAACACACCATCCCTCCAGCCCCCCAACCCCGGAAAGTTAGGAGAGAGAGAAGCAAATAAAGAAAGGGAAGAAAACAATACCCCAACATCCCCGTCCGAAGGTCAGCCTTAGAAGCATATAGCCCCGCCCCCCGCCCCCAGCCCCCCGCCCCCAGCCCCAGACCCCTAATCCCGCACATTCATTCCGTTGGAGCCGCCGGCGGCGTCAGCCTAAGAAGTCGCAGGTACCGTGGGCATGTGAGCTCGCGAAATTCCGTGGATAGCAGTGCCAAAAAGGGATGCCAGAGTTCTTCAAACTGGTCAACATTCCCAGCCACCGTCAGCGACATCTTTTCCATGCCCAGTACCTGCCAGAGCCTGTGTAACCACCCAGTGATAGAGGGGGCAGTGGGGGTACGCCAGAGCACCAGGATGTTTTGAACCGCGGAGCCCAGCGCAATCGCAATCTGCCTACCCCTGCAGGACTTCAGCGGGTACATCAGGTCATTGGGGAGGCCTAGCAAGACATACGCAGGGAAGCGCGGGAGCTCAATCTCAAAATGCCTGTCCACCTCATCCAAGACCTCTTTCCAATAGGCCGACAGCACCGGGCACTCCCAGAGAATATGCGTGAGGGTACCCTCCTGTCCGCAGCCGCGCCAGCAACCTTTATCGCCGATTTTGCGCATCTCGTAGAGCCGTTCCGGGGTGTAATACCAATAGGTGGACACCTTAGTAAAGGTCTCCGTCAGCCCAGTGTGGTACGCAGAGTGCCTCGCCCGATACGCAATCCTGTCCCACTCTTTGTGGCTCAAGGTCCTGCCCAATTCCATGTGCCAGCGCTCCCTCCCTGGGTTATGGTAATGGAACGGCGGGGGTTGGAGAAACTTGTACAAGTCGGTGATAAGCTTGGCATCCGAGGTCCCGGTTACCAGCCATCGCTCATAGGGCGTAATCGGACGGGCAGCGACGTCGCGCACCGGGGGTTGAAGAGCCCAGTGGCGGACTTGCATATAACGCAGTCTGTCCCCCTCCGTCAGGCCAAACTCCTGTCGGAGCTGCTGGAAGGGGAGTACGCCCTCCGGTCCGTAGATCTGGAAAAGCGCCCTGCAACCGGCGCTCACCCAGTGGGAAAAGGCTCCCGGTTCCAGGCCCGGAGTGAAGTCTGGATTGCCAGCAATGGGAGTGAACGGCGATGGAAAAGTGGTGAGCTCGCGAAGCTCGCACACCGCGTCCCACACTCTCAGCGGAACCCGGGTGATAAAAGAGGCGTAGAGGTTCGGCGGACGGTGAGCGCGCCGCAGGAACGGGACTTCCTGGAGTGTACGGCCCGCAACTGCCTGGTCTTGAAAGAGCCAGTGCTTGTCTGATTCCCACCGGCTCCACTCCACCAGATACCGAAGTTGTGCCGCCTGGAAGTACTTCCGGAGGTCCGGGACCCAGAGACCCCCCGCCTCCGGGGCAAGCATGAAAAGGACCCGCTTCATCCGAGGTTTACGGCCCTGCCACACAAAGCGGGAGATGTCCGCCTGCGCCTGTCGTATCCAACCTACAGGGGGCTGGAGAGGTAGGGCGCGAAAAAGATACAGGATCTGAGGCAGGATGGTCATCTTCACCGTTGCGATACGGCCCAGCCACGAGATCAGGCCCTTGTTCCATCGGCCGAGTTCCTCTTTGATCTTTTTGCCCAGAGAGGAATAGTTAGCAGCGACCATTGCAGGCAGGGAAGGCGCAAGCAAGATCCCCAGGTAAGGCACCGTGGAGGAGGACCATTGCAGAGGAAAAAGACGCTGGAGGTCCCGCCTGGTGTCAACAGAGAGGGACACGTCCAGGGCGGCCGACTTAGACATATTCATCTTGAAGCCTGCCACGCGGGCGAAGGTATTCAGTTCCCGGACGCAGGCAGGGAGCGACCGCCTAGGGTCATCCAGGGTCAGCAAGACATCGTCCACATACAAGCTAACAGTATGCGTGTATTGCCCCATCTTCACTCCGATGGCGTCCGGGTTATCACGGATCCTCTGGGCAAACGGCTCCATATAGAGGGCAAACAGGAGCGGTGAAAGGGGGCAACCCTGTCTCGTGCCGCGCTCAATGGCAAAGCTGCCAGAGCTGTGTCCGTTGACACGCACCGATGCTGACGGCCTCTTATAGCAATTAAAGATCATAGTGCGGAACCTCTCGCCGATCCCCAGTTTCCCAAGAACCAGCTCGAGGTACGGCCAATGAACCTTATCAAAGGCCTTTTCCGCGTCTACCGATAGCAGCATCCGCTCCCCGGGGACGCGTGAGGCCTTTTCTAGCACGTGTGTCACCCTCTTGGTGTTGTCGACCGTCTGCCTACCGGGTACAAAGCCGGCCTGATCCGCCTCCACCAAACCTGGTAGATGTAGACCCAGTCTGGCCGCCAAGATCCCCGTGTACAGCTTGAGGTCCACATTCAGAAGCGAGATGGGCCGATACGAGCCGCACAGAGTCCGGTCCTTTCCCGGTTTCGGGATAACCGACACGGTCGCCGAAAGAAGGTCCGGCGGGATAGCTCCCGGTTCGGAGAAGGAGTTGAATAAGCGAGCCAGGAGAGGCGCGACAGTGGGACAGAAGGTCTTGTAAAACAAGGCCGTATAGCCATCCGGGCCCGGGGCCTTGCCGTGTTTCAGCCGTGCAATAGCGGAGATGACTTCCTCCACGTGTATATCCCTCTCCAGGTGGGCCGCCTGGGCGGGGTCCAAGGCCGGGAGGGCTACTGATTCCAGATAGGCCTCAGCCTCTCCCGGTGGGGAGGGCTCTGCCGCGTACAGCGCCTCGTAAAAGGCACGGAAGGAGTCCGCCACCTCCGCGTCACCGGAAACCGGGACTCCATCTGCTCCCACTAGCTCCTTTACGACGTTGCGTTGCTGCGCAGCCCTGAGCCGGTGGGCCAGGAGCTTACCGCATCTATCCCCGCCGGTGTAAAAGGCATGTTTCAGGCGCAACGCCGCATACTCCGCCCGGTCCAGGTCCAACGCAGAGAGAAGTTTCCGCGCCGCCTTCAGCTGCCTCCAAACACGAGGCGCCCCTGTCCGGCGGTGAACCTGCTCAAGTTCCCTGACCTGCGCCGTTAATTCCTCCCTCTTGCGTTGACGCTCCTTGTTCTCCGCCGAGGAGATGGAGATAAACTCCCCTCTGATGACCGCTTTCAAAGCTGCCCATTGCGTTGCCAGGGACGTATCGGGGTTGCTATTGTGAGTCAGGTACTCCTGAATGACCTCCTCCACTCGCTTCACCACCGACTTTTTATGGAGAAGTGTGTCCCGAAGCCGCCACATCCCTCTGGAGGGGGGGGCCACCGGCCAAGCAAAAACTCCGGAAACCGGCGCATGATCGGACAGGGACAAAACCCCGATGTCAGCCGCCGTGGCGGCTGAACGGAGCGGTCCACTCACCAAGAGGTAATCCAACCGCGAGTAAGTGCGGTGTGCGTGGGAGAAGTATGAGTAGTCCCTATCGGCGGGGTGCATTATGCGCCAGAGGTCATGTAGATCCATCTCTGCGATCCGGTCCTTTACCGCTCTAGAAAGCTCCCCCATCTGCGGAAAGCGCTGGGCCGACCTATCCAAGGTGGAGTCGAAGACCATGTTCAGGTCTCCCCCCAAGATGACGTGGCGGTCGGGCGAGGCAGTAACGTCTACCAACACAGATTCCAGGAAGCGATCCTGGTGGTCATTTGGGCTGTATACGGAACCAACCGTAAAGGCTACACCCCCTAGACGCATGCGATACACTAGGAGCCTCCCCTTCTGCTCGGCATGTTTATACAGCACCTCACCTCGGAAGGTGCTGGCTAGAAGAATGGCTACCCCTGCAGTCTCAGTCGCAGCCGAGGAAAAGAGTTGCGTGGGGAACTTGGCAGAGCGCAGCCTATGGCAATCTTTAGAAAGTAAATGGGTTTCCTGCAGGAGGCAGATATCCGCCTGCGACCCTTCTAGCAGGGAAAGAATCGCCCTACGCTTCACAGGGTTGTTTAGACCCTTAACATTAAGGGTCACTACTTTCAGGGGCGGCATCATTCCCAGGGAAGCAAAGCGCCGTGCAGCAAGCTCGGGATCAGTGGAAGGGGCGCGCGGGGCAGGGTCGCAGGGAAGGCCAGAATCGGCTCCGCATATGTTCGGACAGCATCGGACGGGACCCCCTCAACACCAAACCAACTGTGAAACCCCCCCCAAAATCAACCCATGGCAACCAGCCAAAACCAAAAACCAGAAAAAACACCCCAAAGTCTCAGTCTAGCCCAAATGGGCGAGTCTGCAGAAAACAGTCAAGTGGACGTCCAGCCACACACCTCCAACCACTTCCCCCCAACCCCCAGCCCAAACCCAGCATCGAAGAAGCTAAGAGTTCTCCCCCGGAGTAAAGTTAGGCCGTCTGGGCCACGCCATTGGAATCGGGCAAGTTCCTGGCCGCAGTCCTCAGGGCTTCCGCCATATCCGCCCTGATGGTAGGGGAATCAGGGCGACTCGCCGTCGCCGACGATTGGCGCCTCCTCTATCTCCGTCGGCCCCGCCGCTCGGGGCGCCGCCATGCGGGTGTGGCTCCTTCTTCCTCCGTAGCTGTGAGTCCCAGTACCCCACAGACATCTTGTAAGGAGCGCAGCTGATGCAACACCCCATTCCATCGAAAAATAAGACGGAAGGGGTGACCCCAGGAGTAGGCCGTCTCATGCTCTCGCAGGAAGTCCGTGGCGATGCGGAAAGACCTGCGTTTCTGCAGCGTGATGGCGGACAGGTCCTGATAGAGCGCCACGGGTCGTTCTCGAAAGGACAGCGGCTGCTTCCTGCGGGCCTCTGTCATAATGCGCTCCTTTAGGGGGAAATCCGGCAAGAACGCCAGGATATCAGGCGGGGGTGCCGAAGATTGGCGCTGTCGGCCCACCCTGTGTGCTCTGTCTATGCGGATCGGGAAGTCCGCTCCTTCTCCCAAGATGTCGCGGAACAGGTCCTGCAAATAGGCCACTAGGTCCGCACCCTCATCCGCGGACGGAACTCCCCGTACCCGGATATTATTCCGCCTGGATCTGTTCTCAAGGTCCTCCGATTGGGCCTGGAGCTCGACACACTGCTCCCGTAGGCGGAGGACGTCCTGCTGGAGATGAACTATCTCCTCGTCGCGGCGCTGGGCCGCCGTTTCCACAGTGTCGACTCGCTCGCCCAGGCCTTCGATTTCTCTTCGCACCTCACGGACCTCACCCGCCACCTCGGTCTTGAGAGTCTGAAATTCCTCCTTGAGGGAGCTGAATAAGTCCTCCATGAAGGACCTCGTGACAGGTGGTTCGCCCCCGGTGGCGTCCGATGAAGGCCCGGGAGGACCCCGGGGATGGTTGCGCCCTGTCGCGCAGTTGCTGGGCCCTGCCGAGCATGTCCGGCAAAGTGCGATCTCCCCGTGCGGCGCCTCGTCTTCCGGCCATCCTGGTCTCCGCGGTGGTCGAAGCTTAGAGCCGGCCGTTGCAGACGCGTCCAGCCGCTCGTGGGCACCAGGTGTGAAGTCCTCGGCGAGGACAAGGGTAGTGCGTCACAGGCGACAAAATGGCGGCCCGGGTCAGGGCGAGACGACCACCGGACCAGGCAGGGCGGTCAGCAATGTCCAAGTCTGAGGCTTTCAGCTGTGTGCTCCCAGGGAGGGCAGCAGATGTATAGGCACCAGGAGAGACCGAGGCGCTCGTAGAACCAGGGTGCGGGCGAGGGTCACCAGCATCAGTTCCGCAAAGACAAGATGGCGGGAGGGCGGAACCCAGGATGCCAGCCCAGGCCAGCTAGTCTATGGGCGACCCTCAAATGGCAACGGGTCGGGGAAGTGCGGACCCAGTGTTTCCCAGTACCATCGGTCAATACGCCCGGTCCGGGCTCCGTTAAGGCTTCACCGTTCCACTCCTCCAGGCTCGGGGTCCGCAAGGCGTCACACTCCGATCCCCATGGCAGGGGGGTAGATCGTCGTCGCAGGGCAGGGGTCTGTCGTCTAGCGATGGTCCCGGCCACCAGGGCGCCGGCCGGGAAGCTTCCACACTCCGCGGAGTTCGTCTAGTCCGTCCCCCGGGATCTCCAGCTTTCAGCACTCGACTCCGCCGAGGCGCGCGTACAGCGCCGCAATACGCTCCGCCTCCAGGCCCTTCTCTTCGGGGCGACCCAGGCTCCTCTCCTCGGGTCGATCGATGAACAGACTTTTCAGGGACTTCCCCCGGGGCAACAGAAGTCAAAGTGGTATCAAAACGTGCCCCAAGAACTCCGGCACAGTTCTCTCGCCCGCAGTGCTTCCGCGGGGGGAGAGAAGCGCAGGAATCGGGGCTCGAGCTGAGCCGGGCCGGAGGAGCTACGGGAGGAAGCGTCCGCTCACCCCGCCATCTTGGCCACGCCCAAATTTAAAACTTTAAATTAAAAACGTTTCATGTATCATGTACAAAATTCAACTTTCATTACATTTCATGAAGACAGGTATCCAGGCTAACCTTAACAAATCTCTAATACAAAGATTTTCCTAACCGAGTCTAACATCATGACATAATGCATTGCATACGAATGTTGTACATCCTATCGTTAGGGGCCAACGGCAAGGTCTTAAACAGTGTCCGATCCCTATCACCAAATTTCCGCCCTCACGTGTGAGTGGCGCATGCGCAGAGGCCTTTACCCTCGTAGCCAACTGTAACTTCCCTTGTCATGGGGGCCCCCTTTCACTCGGCGCCATCTTAAGGTCGTCCGAGTTCCCGTGCGGACTCCCCCCACCCCCACCCCTCTTTCCCCGCACTCTCTTCCGCCGTAGCGGATATCCGGCCTCCGGGAAATTCGTGGGAGGGGCATATAGCCGTCTCCCCCTGGGAGGGGCCTATGGCCGTCTCCCCCTGGGCAATCCCATCCGTAATGGGTGCTGCCCACCGTGGGAGGGGCCAATGGCCGCCTCCCCCCGGGCGCTCCCATCCATAATGGGTGGCGCCCCCCCTAGGGACCTTGAAATCACTGCTCACCGATCATGACCTTACCGCCCGACCGAAGACTAAATAAATACGACAGTTAGTTACTTACTAGGGGGAAAAAACCTATGCTTAATCTTAAATTACAGCTAGGTATATCCAATGAACTATAAACATTGCTACAAAGGAGAAAAGGTCCTATAGCAGAGAACGTTTTTTATTGCATACATTCCATAACATTTCTACAAAGGAAAAAAGGCCTATAGGCAAGTATTCGGTTGCATGCATACTCTTGGAATCGATTTAAGATGAGAGCAATGATTTCAACAAGACGTTTATTCATTACAATCAAATTGCGAATTAGAAGTTTGTTTACTCCTAAACTTCTGCAACAGGGGCTGGTGGGTGGGTCAAAAACTGCAGCTTGTTCCCTTGAGGGCTCACGAGCGACGAGTAGTGCAGCCTTCAGAGCGCAGGAACAAGAGGACGCTTGCCTGGATTCCCGCGCCTTTTATCTTGCAGTGGGAAGGCGGGGCAGCGTCCACATCCCGCCCAGAGGTGCACGGACGTCCGGGCGGGTGTTAGGACAACCCTTTTAGGCGACGGGGGCGTGCTCCAACCACGCCACTATGGGCATACCGGCCGGGACACGCCCCCCCCACCCGCAAAAGTTTCCCGGGGGATCGGGGCATCCAGCCATACGTTCGGGGTGACCGAGTGGTCTCCCCTTTCCATATGGTCCGGGATGCCCGCCACCCCTTCCACCACCAATCCCAATGGTAGGAGACAGACACAGTTTGACTTTTGGAAGGCAGGAGGACCTCACGACCCCCGGCCGTATTTATTAAATTATGAAACAAAATTTAAAACTTTAAATTAAAAACGTTTCATGTATCATGTACAAAATTCAACTTTCATTACATTTGATGAAGACCGGTATCCAGGCTAACCTTAACAAATCTCTAATGCAAAGATTTTCCTAACTGAGTCTAACATCATGACATAATGCATTGCATACAAATTTTGTACATCCTATCGTTGGGGGCCAACGGCAAGGTCTTAACCGGTGTCAGATCCATATCACCAAATTTCCGCCCTCACGTGTGAGTGGCGCATGCGCAGAGGCCTTTACCCTCGTAGCCAACTGTAACTTCCCTTGTCATGGGGGCCCCCTTTCACTCGGCGCCATCTTAAGGTCGTCCGAGTTCCCGTGCGGGGTATCCGTAAGAAGGACAACGTGGACTCCCCCCCTTTCCCCGCACTCTCTTCCGCCGGAGCGGATATCCGGCCCCCGGGAAATTCGTGGGAGGGGCATATAGCCTTCTACCCCTGGGCGATCCCATCCGTAATGGGTGCCGCCCCCGTGGGAGGGGCCAATGGCCGCCTCCCCCCAGGGGCTCCCATCCATAATGGGTGGGGCCCCCCTAGGGACCTTGAAATCACTGCTCACCGATCATGACCGAGTTGACCGACTATCTGGCCCCCCCACACCTCCTATAGGTCATATCTCCTCAATCCCACTAGCCATGCTATCATGTCTCCTATCAATAAGTCATTCCCCACCCTGGACAGGTATACCCCTTCATCTGAATAACAGTGGTCCCCCCAGATGCACCCATGAGGTATGCTTAGAAGATGAGCAGAGCGAAACAATTTCTCCATTTTATTGTTGACCCTCTTTACCGAATGGTTCAACGCTGTTGTGGACAATCCACCCCTCCATACCCTCCTCGGAATCATGTGTGACCAAGCTATTGTGCACCCTGGGAGCTTCTTTGCTAACCAACTAACTGCTGAAAGTATGTGCTTGATTAAAGCTCGTCTGACCAACCGTACCAAGTCATTGCCTCCAATGTGCACTATAACTACTGATGGCGGTGACCTGTGCCACCCTGACAATTCTTCCACAAAATTTTGCAGTCGGTCAATACATAGGCCACCCTTCCCATGGAAGGACACCCTGAAACCATATTCCTCAGATGTGTGGATTGCATCCCCTGCCTTGAATATGTCCTCGGCACGCCTCACGTATGAGTGGCACACGACCCAGACCA
Organism: Lissotriton vulgaris; assembly: GCF_964263255.1. Taxonomy (NCBI): domain Eukaryota; kingdom Metazoa; phylum Chordata; class Amphibia; order Caudata; family Salamandridae; genus Lissotriton; species Lissotriton vulgaris. Next base: position 392,448,348 of record NC_141697.1, read on the forward strand.
CTCGTCTTCCATTCCTTTTTCCTGAAGTGGTGGTTAGCTGATACTGGGCCGGTCCCAATTTCCGCCCTGCGTCACAGGCTCGTGAAACTGTAATCCAAACAAAAGACAACAAGCCTGAGTGCACTTCTTCAGTAACATACAACATGTGCAGCCGCACGTACCGTTTGAAACAATTCGAAGACCAGCGGCCTAATTGTTTAACATTGTCTGCCTGCAGACCCCCCGCCGTTGCTTCTGTAGCGGCCCCTATCCTAAATGAATGAGTCCCAAAATCACTCGGGTTCAAGCCCGCAGCTGCAATCATGATTGCCAGCACCCTCTGGAACTGAAACTTTGTTAACGGGGTTCCGTCAGCATGTCGCAGCAAGCCCCCCCCCCCCCACGTCGTCAACCTTTGTTTTAGGTAGGCCTCAACATGCCTCACTGGACAACAGGGACTACCTGGAGCGCGCTGCAACACAATGCTGTTCCCCTGGGCCTCCTGGTCTGTCTTTGACCTGGCTATCGTGATCAGCAGGGAATTCCCCCTCACTTGCGTGTGGTCCCTGCGCAGACCCCCCTCGGTATCCTTTTTGTTGGCAGCCACTAGTTCGCTTACCCGCAGGGCCCCATAAAACGCCAGCGCAAATGCTGGCTGGAATAGGACGACCTCGCTAGGTGAGGAGCATGTCTCCTCCAGTTTAGCCAACAAGGAGGTCAATCTGTCAAATCCTGGTATCCCTTTTGCGACCCTCTAGGCGCCGACAGCCGCGCAGCGCCTTTCTGACTATAAAGGAATCCGTTGGGTCCCTGATCCCCTGGAGCTGAGCCATAAACTATATGGCGGCCTTATACCGACTGGCGGTTGCCACCGACCGGCCCTCCTCATGAAGTACCACTAAAAAATGGGTAAAGGACCACTCCTGACCCCATCTATGCTCCCATGCTGGGCCCAAAAAGGCGCAGTACGAGCGGAACGCCCCTTCATAAGCTTTTCTTGTCTTGGGCACTAAACGGGCTGCCACGAGGTTTTGTAGTACGGGGCGCCGATTTGCCATAATGCTTCGGGAAATGGCGCTGCCACTAGCTCCGCTGAGGGTAAACAATCCCTGAAAGCCTGCATTTTGAAACGAGAGAGCGCATCAGCTGCATTATTCAGTACTCCTGGCACATGTTTTGCCCTGAATTGTACATTTAGGGCCAGATGTAGGTCGGTGGGTAACGGCCGAAAATCGGTATTTTCGGCCGTTACCGATCGGTAAATAGGTGATAGGTATGTAGGGGGCATTATTTTACCGAATCGGTAAAATTACTGATTCGGTAATTTTACCTATTTTGTAAAATAAAAAATCGGTAAATTTACCGAATCTGAGCCACCCAGATGTAGGTGGGACTCTTCAGAGTCCCAGAGGCCTTACCGAATCGGTATTTTACCATCAAATCCAATTTGATGGTAAAATACAGATTCCGGTGTGCATGCACATGTGTGCATGCACACCTATGCCATGTGACAGGCAGACCTGCCCTTAGGGCATTTATGCCTGCCACATGGCACCCGAGCCTGTTTTGGGGGTGCCAGAGGGTGTCAAAGTGACACCCCCTGCACCCTTGTGAAAATCGGTATTTACCGATTCGGTAAATACCGAATCGGTAATGCCCATTCATTCCTATGGGCTTCAAAGCCCATAGGAATGAATGGGCATTACCGGTAAATACCGAAATCATCCGAATCGGTATTCCAGCACATCTGGAATACCTACATGTCCACTCCATAGATTTACCAATTTTTAATTGCCGAATCGGCAACATTCGGTAATTAAAAATCGGTAAATCTATTTCACCTACATCTGGCCCATAGTCTCAAGCATTTCAACACAATTTCTTTCAATAATCGCAATATCCACTTGCAGCGTGCTGCCTGCTGGTTAATGCACTCGACCACGGACATGTTATCAGACCAAAATATCACCGAGCGGTTTCGGAACTCTTCTGGCCAGGCCGACAGCGCTACCCAGATGGGGAATAGCTCTAGAAAACCAATGTTGCTCGTCAAACCACTTGTTTCCCACCATGCTGGCCATTTCTGGGCCGACCATCGGTTACCAAGGATCGCGCTAAACCCCACACTGCCCGCAGAGTCGGTCCATAAACCTAATTCTGCTGACGAGGCCGGGGCTTTGCTCCAGACTACTCGGCCATTGAAATCCACCAAGAATGCCAGCCAAATGAGCATGTCCTGGCGAACCTCTGCCGACAGCCTTGTACGATGGTGCCCTTCCTTTAGGCCAACCATGGCCTGGGCAATCATTCGGGAGAAAGGGCGAGCCATCGGTATAACCCTCAATGCAAAGTTAAGCTTTCCCACTGTTTGCTGGAGTTGGTGCAGTGTCACTTTGTCGTTCCGGAGACATTGCAACAAGGAGGCCCTGAATCTTCTTCGCTGGCAAACGGAAGCAACCCTCCACGGAGTCTAGTTCGATACCCAGAAACTCCAGGGAGGTAGTTGACCCACCGTCTTACCTGGCGCCAACGGTACCCCGAAACCCCGCATGAGCACGCAGAAATCTTGCAATGCCCGTGCACAGTCCCGAGAGCCCGCTGGGCCGAGAAACAGGAAATCATTGAGATAATGCATCACATGTTGGTGCCCTGAGGCCTTCGAGAATACCCACTCCAGAAATGAGCGAAATATTTCAAAATAGACACACGAAATTGAACAACCCATCGGCATGCACTTATCCATGTAGTACTTTCCCTGAAATGCAAAACCCAACAAGTGCAGATCCTGGGGATGCACCGGAAGCAACCTGAATGCGGATTCAATATCCGATTTTGCTAACAATGCACCTGGCCTAGGCGATTCAACATTACCACTGAGTCATCGAATGATGCATACCTCACACTGCAAATGTCTGCGTCGATCGCCTCATTAACGGAAGCCCCCCTTGGTGCAGATAAATTATGAATGAGCCTGAATTCTCCCGGCTCCTTCTTGGGAACTATCCCTAATGGGGAACACACAAAATTTGCCGTTGGTGGTTCACCGAACGGTCCTGCAACCCGCCTCAAGCGAACCTCTTTTGCGATTTTTGTGGCGGCCACCACCGGGTTGTGCTTAACAGACAGTTGGTTTTTGCATGAGGGGGCCCCCCGAAAATCACCCGCCGGGATCCTGAAGCCATACGAGAAGCCATCCCGTAGAATCCCAGCGGACACATGATCAAGGTATTTGTTCAGCCAGGGAGTCAAAGCCAGAATATCGACGGGCGATTGTTTGGACCTCCGAGGCACCGTGCCAATCCTGCTTGGTACCCCCTTTTCCTCCAGTACTATTGCCTCTGGATCGGCAGCTAGTTTCGGGGTGGGAGGTGTTACCACAACCTGCGCAGGCATGCCTGAACCTGCATGTTCCCTGCGGCCTGCTACAAGTTCCTTTGTTAAAACCCCAACATACTCCTCGATTATTCCCATTCCCGCCCGATCTAGACGGAGTATCTCCCCCATAGGTTGGTCGAAAGGGCTGTGGATGTTTCTGCTGAAAGGCCCTGGAGCCGTTTGCACTCGACCCTGATCCACCTGCCGCGCCCGGCAGGAACTGCACATGCCAAGATACAGTATCCAAACAATCCCAAGTCAGTGTTTCATTAAACTCTTTGGCTTTTCTAAATGCCACGTCATACCCTTTCCATTCTTCCCCTCCATACTTCTCATGGAAGCCCGTGATCCTGCTCTAGTAGCAAGCAAGGTCTCCCAACAGTTCTGGTGATCGCTCACCCACAATTGCTACAAAAACAGAAAAGGCCCGGATCCAGTTCATCATAGACTCTTCCACCCTGAATTCTGCCATCTTTGCCCTCCATACACTGGGGTGCCATAAATCCTTCTGAGTCTTGGCATATTCTAACTCAGAATTGTCTGTCAACAATGAAAACATATTGATATATTTATTTGCCCACACCATCTCTTTTGTTGCCATAGGGACATGTTGCGCCAAGCATTCCTGCCTTGAGGGTACAGCGCCCTCCCCCATTATTGGGAGCGATCTCTTACCGGCTTCTGTTGTACCTCCGGTCGTGTCCGTCGACCTATTCTGATTTTCGGCCACGTTCGCCACCTGCGGAGAAATAGAAGGCACGTTCGCTGTCCCAGCGCCCCTTGTCTGCCTGAGCTGCTCGATAATCTGCCTAGCTTCTTCGGCTGGGTCTTCCACAGCCGCGGATCCCCCCGCTCCCTTCTTCAACTAGGGTAACACAGCCGCCAACTGAAGCGCTAGTTCGGGAGGCATTTGGTCGTCATCCAGCGGTGTGATAACCACAAGGATTGGCAATCCCCCATCCGGTGTGGGTACCGGGCTGGACGCTGGTGCTACTGGGACCAGTGGGACCTCCATCGGAACTGGGGCCTCGCTAGGACCCGCTTTCCCCTTCCTCTTTTTCCCCTTATTCCCCCCCCTGGGGTAATGTTTGGCAAAGCAGGCCCCACAATCCTCTTAGGTCGCCCTGAGGGCCCCGCTTGGGCCTCCACTTGTTTCCGGAGGGCCGCTAAGCCGCGACCCAGCTGGTCTACTTTACCAAATTTTCTGTCCATCGCTGACACTTGGTTCACCAGTGTGCGCAGCATTCGTTCCATCTCGGAGCTCTTTCCACTCTTCTTACCAGGCATATCTGCGTTCTGTTTTATCTCTGCCTGTTTTCTAGTAGCGACTCGGACTCCAGCTACGCCTTGACGACTGAAACAGAAAAAACAACGATTACACGTTCAAAAACTGCAGCTTGTTCCCTTGAGGGCTCACGAGCGACGAGTGGTGCAGCCTTCAGAGCGCAGGAACAAGAGGACGCTTGCCTGGATTCCCGCGCCTTTTATCTTGCAGCGGGAAGGCGGGGCAGCGTCCCTATCCCGCCCAGAAGTGCACGGACTTCCGGGCGCGTGTTAGGACAACCCTTTTAGGCGGCGGGGGCCTGCTCCAACCACGCCACTATGGGCATACCGGCCGGGACACGCCCCCTGCCCGCAAAGGTTTCCCAGGGGATCGGGGCACCCAGCCATACGTTCGGGGTGACCGAGTGGTCTCCCCTTTCCACTGTTCATTTACAGATTGCTTGATATTTATAAATGGCGAACAGCCATTCACTGCTTTGTCTATCACAGTATATGTGCTGCAGCGATCATAGCAAAGAGTGGCAATAAGTTGTGGGTCTCTTTTCTACTACAACTAATTTTGGTTGTGTAGTTTACTATAGACCAAACGTTGAATCCTCTAGTTCTCATCCATCAGTTGAGTAAATTGCCTCTCTATGATCATTATCAGTGATGGCTCACCCAAGGGGGGGGAGCAAGGCACAGAACCACCAGCACATTGCCCAGGTTTGTGTACATCTCAAATATCTTGCTGACATATTACATTTTTACATTAAAAAAGTTGTTTCTTTGGAAATTAAAGTGTTACAATATGATTAAGGCTCCCGGTTTTCAAAAGACGGTGAAGAGGGTACAGCCAGCAGAGTTCAGAGCCTCCCACCGGCTCGCTACAGTGCCTCACCCGTACACTCCTCAGTACTGTATGTTACCTTTGCTAGGCCAGTACATGCTTTAGGGGGTCAGAAGAGCCTCCCTGGAGAGGGACCTTTTCGACATCCTGACGCACAGATGGGGGATACTTGTCTCTTGGTTATTTGGAGCATGTTTTAGCCCATGGAGGCCCCTGACTTCTGGAGGCTTTCATCTTGTCGGCCAGGCCGGGTGGAGCTGTCTTTTACCTGAAGCTACAGCCAGGCTTTGGAGAGGGGCCGAGTGTGGAAGGCCTGCCAGAGCAACCCAGAGAAGGCTGGGGCGATGAGGTCCCTCTCTCCCGCCGCGTAGTCTCCACTCCCCTACGTGCTCCACTCTCCCATTTACTCCAATCTGAACTCCCACACTAACCTTTTCACACAATCTCTTTTCTCAACTTTACAATTCAACCTCAAGTGTAGTCCTCGCCTCCACCCTTGCACGTACTCTACACTCACCCACCTAATCCACTCTCTGCCTTACACCCCACTTCTCCTTGCGTTCCCCCACCTCACTCATGCACAGCTGGCCCAAACTTGGTCCTCCAGCTGCTAGTCACAGCAAAGAGTCCTAGGACGAAATGGGCATGGAGTCTGATGGGCAGTGTCAGCTACTGGCATACGTAAACAATGTGACAAACCGACCCTGTAAGGCAGTGTGAGATGCTGCCACTGATACACAGCATGAGTGACTGGCAATTTGGGGCATGTGACGATCTCCCCAAGTGGGAAGTATGAAGAACGGGTAGTGGGGGCAAAGTGTGTAGTTGCAAGTGATGGGCAGTTTAAGAAGCTGCTACAGTGAACATTGTGAGAAAGAGGCTGTGAGGTTCAGAATAGTAAAGTTACACGGGTGAACAGTGTTAGAATGTGGCACTGTTGGGTAATGTAAAGAACTAGGGTGGCAGTGTGAACATCTGGCACTGGTGGCCAGGGTGAGGAAAGGGCAGTGATGGGGGGGAAGGAGGGGGAAGAGACGGAGGAGCTGAAGTCCGTTGAAGCAATAGGTGTTGCGCGCCTGCTTCTGGGTGTGTGAAGCGTCTCATTGTCTGAGAGTGCTTTGCTTTATTAATGTTAACTCTGACAGTATTGAAGACTGTTGCTCCTGCCTCCGGGTGCCTTCCCCTATGGAATGTGCATTGCTCTACTTGGGTCCACGCTTTCAGTGGCCCCTTGTCTTCAGGTGCACTCCAGAGGAGAAGGGGAGGCGTGCTTTGCTTTATTGTGTACACATTTCCGCAGCCCCAATGTTGCAGAGGGAAACACTTTGGGCCAGTTAATACATTTAAATGCTTTCAGTGGGTAATCCTGGACGCTGCATCAGAAACCAATCGTGATTCTGAGCATATCACTTTATTTTCAAATGCCTGTAAACAATGCATATGAACAGGCAAAATTGAACTGACGCTCTGGTAAAGCTCTCCAATTCCTCCGGGCCTGGTTCCGTTATACTTCGTGTTGGATCAGGTGGAACAATGTTTCCAATGCTGACACAAAGCATTTAGCACCCTCCTCCCCTCAAAAATATGAACACTCACCTTACGTGTTAGCAAGTTATAAATAGAAATTTATCATAGTGCATGCTGGAAAATTATCTCCTCTGTTTAAAAAAAATGGAAGAAAAATCTGTCAAAATAATTCCTATGTAGGCCTAAATAATCCCAGGGAAATTGTTCTGCAATGAGAAAAAAAGAATGGGGTGCTCCCTCAAAGACACAGCTTGACATTTGACCTCTGTATTTGAAGGCACATCAAATGTGACGAGAGAAGAACATGATTAAAAGGTCCCTAGTTTGTACAGCTCCACAGTAATGGTTTCCTCATGCAAGTTACTCTAGGTCTGTTTAGGCCTATGTTCTCTTTAAATTATTTTGTCAAAGTAAGTTTTCAGATGAATATATTGTATTTACTTAATTTGATGTGTATATATAAAAAATATCTAAACTGAGTGCAAGTGTGCAGTGCCTATTTAAATAAATGTGGAAAAATACTGTCTGCAGCGTCTTCTTTTGCTTGCGACAAAAATAAATGTGGATAAATACAGATAAAAGGACCAAAAAGTAAATATAAATAAATACAGAGGGAAATGTCAAAAAAATAAGTACCATAAAACCGGGATCCCTAATTATGATGCATAATGTGTGATGATACATAATGTGTTTATGCCCATTGTTTATGCATAATATGTCTATGCGGAGTACAGTATCGTACTAGTAGTTACCGGTTGTTTTATATTCACTACTTGTATTCTGATGGTTCTGACAGTGGCACTGTCATGTATATAATCCCCTGTAAAGTATTACCAAGTGCCAGTTGGCACAGTGTATATTTGTGATTATGATCTAATGTGTGTATGAGTAATACAAAGGCTATTTTTTATATAACCTTGTGTGGAGTTTCTTTTGCGGTGTGCCTAGTGTATCGCTGCGGTGTGTGTGTTTCGCAAATGCTTTACACATTGCCTCTGGGATAAGCCGGACTGCTCGTGCCAAGCTACGAGGGAGTGAGCAGGGTTTATCTTCAGCGTGTAACTCCCTTGCCCTGATTAGAGTGGTGGCTTCTGACTGGCTTAGGCGCCATACATGGTCAGCCGGAAATCCCATTTCTAACATATGTAATTCAACAGGACCTGTACACAAGTATAATCCACATGATTCCTGAATGTTAATTCTAACAATTTTGGAGATGCACATTTTTTTAAGATTTCAGATCAAATACGTCCCAATTTGTCTATAACCATCCTCACTATAAAAATCTGTTAGTGCTTTGCTTTAATAAATTACTGAAGGGCTGGATTTGATGGACCGGGGCCATGTGATCCCAAAAAACAAGTGGCCCAAGACAATAAAAGGAAACTTACAAAAGAAAAGATTCAAATCCAAATCATAAAGGTTTATTTAACATTAGGACTCATTATAGAAGTAAAAGGGCGGTTAGTTAGTCATTTTAAATCAGCATCAATAAAGATCACAAGTCTAGAGAAAAAGTCTAAGTATAGAGTCAAATAGCTGACTGCACAGAGTGTACTTTCAGAGAAATTAGCAAGAGGCTTTGCAATTAAAGATATTCTAAACACAGAATTGAGTAGCAAGGAATGGTCTGGCACACATCCCATAAAAGCCCCTCTTATGACATGTTGTGAAATGAAGTAACAATGACAACAGCAGTAGATTTTTATAAACTCATTATAAATTAATTATAACATTGCTAGAGATGCCTTCAGCTTCATAATTAATCCGAACCCTTAACCTAAAAACAAGAAAACAACATTACATCTTTGCACATCTTCTATATATATATAAAAACGAAAGTATGTCAGTTTGTCCTTTATGCATTACTACACCATTCATCCGATCGGCATGAAACTTTGGGAAGTTGTTGAGTACACCCCCGCGAAAGTTTCTGGCAAAAAACAATTGTTAAATATCGACCCCCAGGGCCCTCATAATCTTTCCAATACTGAACGTTTACAGTTTCCAGTGCGACTTGCTTTTGCAATGACCATCAACAAAGCACAAGGACAATCGCTGCAAGTGTGTGGACTAGATTTGGAGAATCCGTGCTTCTCACATAGACAACTGTATGTGGCCAGCTCACACGTTCGGAAAAACTTCTGATTTATCCGTGTACGCACCAGACGGAAAAACAAAAAATAACGTGCATCCACAAGCACTCGAATAAATAAACATAATTAAAACAACACTTTATGCATTACTACACCATTCATCCGATCGCCATGAAACTTTGGGAAGTTGTTGAGTACACTCCAGCGAAGGTTTCTGGCAAAAACTTTTTTTTTAAATCGACCCAGAAGGGCCCTCATTATCTTTCTAATACTGAAATTGACAGCGAATTTGAGAGCATCGTCGAGAGTTATGCCCCCCAAATGAAAATCGATTTGTCGAACTACATCTAAAGCACAAAAGAAAAAAGGCATTACAAGCTTCAGAAACAGACGAGCAACGGGAAGCAAGATTAGAAGCTGTTCGAACACAAACTGGTCAAGCACTTTCTTCTCAAACGAACGAGCAACAAAAATCAAGATTGTAAGCCGATCGAGTACGCACTGCTCAAGCCCGTTCTTCACAAACAAACGAGCAACGAGAATCAAGATTGGAAACTGATAGATTACGCACTGCTCACGCCCGCTCAAATGAAACAGGAGAGCAACGAGAATCAAGATTGGAAACCGAACAATTACGCACTGCTCAAGCCCACTCGAATGAAACAGGAGAGCAATGAGAGCAGCAACGCGTGACGGGTAAGCTAGTACTAAATACAATGGACTCTTCATAGTCGTCTATAGGAAGAGGAAAAGTCCTTTGCTTGTTACAACAGCAGGTACAGTTCGAACACAGTTTCAGCTGTAGCCACAAAATAAATTATTATTTTGTTTCATCACAGCACCACAGAACAGCTTCCATTTCAACTATTTTATGAAAAGAAAGGTACAGTAGAAGGAAAAACATGCATCCAGAAAACGTTACTACAATTTTAAAAGTTATGTTGTCTTCAGCTGTATTGAAAAATACGAAATACGTGGTAGATTTGTTTTTGCAGCCTGGTTATGCAAACTTAAACACACAAAGTGAATATTGAAAGTTTCATTAATGAATCTGCTTTGACAGTGGTAGAGCTGTGGTCATTAGTCTGTAAACATGCTTTCTCCTCATTGGCCAAAGAGTGCATTATTGACATTTACACAGAAAGGCTGTAGGAACAAAAGCCTCTTTTAAAGTCCCATATTAATTTTTCCATTCTTACTGTCTTTTTCTCTCACACGCTCTGTTTGTGGTCTTCTATTTCCTTTTTCTCTCTGTTTCTTTCCTACACACTCCTTTATTTTGCTGGCTTCTCTCGGCCTCCCATTCTTTTTTCACACAGTCTCATTCCCTCTACGTTCCCCTCTTTTCGTCTCCAATTTCATCCTTTTCTCTTCTTTCTATTTGGGTGTAATAAGTTATATATTTAGATTTTTCTCTTGATTCCGATTTTTATAATTTTTCTGTTTTCTCATAAAATATTATATGTTCCACAATACAATGATGAATACAAGACATACTGAGCTACTCAATCATTCCTGACTGAGTACAACTGGAGACCCCTGTTCTAGCCACAGTGGATGGCTTTCCATCAGTTCCTGACCCCCCCACCCCCAATAAGGATTAGAGCCTGTGGCCTACATGGCATCGACAATGGCCACATTAACCCAATGAGCTGTTTCAAAAGAAGGAGTGGAAGAGGAGGAGGGTAACGAGTAACAGAAAACAATATGTGGATCAGAAAAAGAGGAGAAGAATAACAGAACAATAAAGAGAAAGGAAAAACATGATGCTTGGAAGAGCAGCAAAGGTAAAAAGTCAAATGAAAGAAATGAAAAATGGAATAGTAGTTAAAGAAGAGAGATAAGGCAACATAACATTAAGAGAGAACATGGTCAAGTGATGGATGAAAATGGTATGTATGTCAGCGTAATTCGGTGAATGATCTCTCTTGTCAAATAACCCCTGAAATCAGGCAGTCAAGGTTAAGTTCTGCCTGGAAAAAAGTCTGCTGTGTGGTCACATACACATATGTACACATGAAGACTGCTTACAGATGGTGCATTAGTGGGACTGAGCACTGGCAGCTTGAGAGAGCAGGCAAAACATGGTCTGACTATGATGTTGGTGAATAACAGTAGCTTTGAATCAGCTAGATTCTTTGAAGTCTACCAGCCACCGCTGGCCATTGTGCTGTTGTCGCTGATATTAAGCTGGCTTAGATATATATACATTTCATGAGGACTGCTGTTGTAGTGGAATATTCTCAGGTGCATTATAATTTTTATTATGTGTCAATGAAGTCAATAAAGTTTTCCACGCTTGACACCATCACATTTACTTAATCTGGGTTTTGGGAGGACAAGATAAAAAGGGTCAGATGGTTTATTAAGGGGCTTATAGAAGAAGTACCACTGATAGGAAAAAGAGCAAAGCAAAAGAACAAGGTTTTATAGATGCAAAGGACTCTATATGGTCCCCTACCAAGTCTTCTCCTTCTCCCCTTACATTTCATTCTCAAAGAAATTTACTGCATGAGCCACAAAGTTAATATGATTAGCTGGGCTCCATTGGCTTTGGAATTTAGTACAATCTGCTGCAATTTGTTCTCCAGTCAACATGCACTTCTATAGATTAGTAACATGTTTGCATGAATGTCTGCCTGTTCTTCTGTTATGAAATAATGAGCTAAATCAGTGTCTAATCATCTTCTCTCTCCGTGTCACAGGTGGCGTTTGGCCTGGAACTAGATGCACTGCATGATGACAGTACCCCATTTCCAAGAGCCATTACCATGGTCATGAAAGGAATGATTGAGAACCGCAATCCTATTTTGAAGGTTTGTAGCTTTTTTATTGTCTCCTACTATTATTTTATGTTGTGGGAGTCTGCAGTTGGGTCTATTTAGGGAATCACAGTAAAGGATTAAAAACAAACAGCGGACTGTCTCAGAGTTACTGAATCAAAAATGAGTAGCTATTGCCAATAGAAATTAGTGTCCGCAGCAGTCTCAGTCTCCACGTTTGCCAGGCTTTGTACATACTTCATGTACATGCTTTCACAAACATGAATGCTTGAATGTTCCCATTACACAGAACTGCATGTATTGTTTTGCATTGCAATTGTATTTATATTGCCGTACTACCCCTGATGAGGTGTTGAAGCGCTTTTTGGCCAGTAGCACATAACTCTGGAACTCAAAGGACCAGTGGGGAATTAGTATAGGAAAATATAAGTTGTTATTTTGAGCGGTGACAATGTGAGTCTGTTAATTTGATTGAATAGGATAAAAGAGGGATAGAGGACAAAAGAGGCTAGATGTGGTTATTTGAGAGATCATATTAGTTAAATGAGGTTTGGGATGAGTCAAAGGAGGAATAGAGGAGGAAAGAGTCTAGCATAAGAATTAATATGAAGATCATAGTAGTACAATGAGGTTTGGGGTGAGTCAAAGGAGGGATACTAGAGGGAAGAGTCTACGAAGTGTAATTTTGGAGATCATAGTAGTGAAATGAGGTTTAAGGGGGTCAAGGAGGGAATAGTCTAGAAAGGTTTGTGTGGGAGATCATAGTAGTAGACTGAGGTTTGTGCTGAGCCAAGGATGGATAGAGTTGGCAAGAGTCAAGAAAGGATCTTAGGGAGATAATAGTAGTAGAATGAGGTTTGGGATGATCCAGAGACTGGAAGTAGAGGATATATTGAGAGTGCTGTAGGTGAGGTTCCGTGACGATTTGAACCCGTGTTTTCAATATTGTCGGAAATGCATAATTTTGGTATCAGTGAACCGCAAATGATCCATTTAGCATATCCTGGTGTTTTCGCTATGCTGTGAGCAAGAGTACTCCTGTTACAAACACATTTCTGATCTACCCATGGCATCCATCTTAGATCATGTCAGCCATTTTGTATTTCTTGCCCTCACATAGACAATGGACACGCAATGACCTCTGATTTCTCCATTTCAATTCAGGACACGTAGGCTTAGCCGGAGATTCACCTCTCTAGTGACACGTGCACCTTAGATCAGAACACGCTGTGGCTGCATGACTCGACAAAGGCTGCCTCCTCTGCCTGAGGCCAGTCCTGCTATACTGGTTCTCGTGTCCGTTGGCCTGATCATGATTAGGCGGCCGAAGCCGGTAGCCTTGCCCATTTACGACCCACAAACATCTCTTATCCTGCTTTTCTATCTTCCGCACCTGGCTCCGCTCCTTTCTTTCTGAATCTTTATTAGGGGGAGGTAACGAAATTTATGATGAGGCGGTCCGGCTCTTGAATGCAATACTGACAAGGGATTGTGATGGACTAGTGGGAACCCCTCTTCGTAATGTTTGACATCAGATATTATCGACGATTCCTGTGCAACGCCAAATATTTATTGTTTAGGACACAAAGGTTTGGGAATGTACTAACATTGTGAAGAATTCGCCTGAAGGTTAATATTTTGTATATAAGGAGCAACCCTCTTTGTACAAATCGAACAGGCTCCTAGAATCTACCCGTGTGTAGTTTCTGTAACTTCTGTGTCCCTGCAGTAATAAACCTTTGGTCTTTGACGCCACCATCGAGAAGCCCGTGTTTCTGTTTATTCGTGCACCGAGACAGGTAGAACTCCGGGGTCTTTGGGTGTTGTCCCCTGACACCTCTGGACGGAACCAAAAAGTCCAGAACTCCAATTGGCGCCCAACGTGGGGCGACGTCATTCGGTACCGGTCCAAAAGCCTGAAGAGTTCGAGAAGCTTCGTGTGAAGATTCCTGAGGGAGGCGCCCCACTTCATCGATCCCGGCATATCGCAAAAGTGGCCCGAAGTTCTCTTCCACGAGGATTCCCGTTCAAGACGGCTGCAGTGGGCCGTTGCCTTGACCGTCGCCCTGTCTTGGACCCGAGGTGCAGTCCTTAGTACGGCGAGACAAGACGGGTTTCTCCTTGGTGACGTCTTCAGTACCTCAGTACCTCAGTTAAGTATTTAGTGGTTGCTAGTTGGTTACTTCGTGAGGATTGTTAAAATCCTTTTTGGTTCTTGGTTTGGTTTGGTTTCGTAAGATTATCACTGGTTGTTGTCCTGGTTACGATAATCTATTGGTTTAGTTTGGGTATCGATACATTAGTTCGCTTTTGGTAGGCCTAAGTTCTTGGTTCGAGTGCACATATCTGTTTTTTTGTTTTGTTCGTTCTGTGTTCCGGATTGCAAAATGGTAAGTCGGAAAAATTGTATGTTGTCGTGTTTTGGTTGCAACAGTGATTCACAGTTGGAGGACTCATGTCTGGTTCCTCCGATTGGGACTCCTCTATATGATCTGTATTGTAAGCATGGTGTGGGTCCTATATCTTATAATGAGGTGTGGGTCCGCTATACAGAAAAGGACGGTGTCCTTAGTTGGCCACTGCATGGTAGTTTTGAACCCGAAATCCTTGATAATTTAGAAGCTAAATTGTTTAAGAAGAAAGCCCGGCCGGCAATGTTTGATTCTTTCCGTTACTGGCGAAAAGAATCTAAACAGAGAGAAATTAAAAGGTTAAAGAAAGAACAGAAAGAGCAAGAGTTGACTTTAGAACAGGCTGTTAAGCAGCTGCAAGTCAACGAGTCTGAGAAGGCCATAGAGGTGGCTATTAGAGAGCATAATTTAGCGATCGACAAGTGCTATCCTGCCTTGCCATTGAGAACAACTAAGATAGTAGAAGACCCCGAAAACGATCCTCTGCTGTCTTACTTGTTACAGTCACCTCCACCGTATGCACAGGGTGCTACGGCTCCGCCTGTACCGAATGTTCAATTGCCGGTTGCTGGACAACCTGGTGTTCCTGCTCCTGTCCCTCAGAACCAAGCTCCTGTACCTCCTGTGATTAATGTGAATGTTCCTTCGGCACCCCCTCTTCCTGGGTTGCCGGCTTCTTTGCCTATACCTGTATCGCTTACACCTACTGTTTTGCAAGCTACCTTATCTGATACTCATACTGTTCCTGGTCTATTTGTTCCTACTGCTACTGTGTTTTCTACATCTGCTAGTATTATGACTCCGCTTTCTGTTCGTCGAAGAATCACTGATTCTGTCACTAATATTCTGTCTCCCTTTTATAACACTTTGATTAAAACTCCTGCCTCTGAGTCTGTACAGAGGCGTAGTCAGCTTCCAAGTACTGAGGAACGGGGAATCTTAGATTCCACGGCTCTCAGATGGGTTTCGAAGAGTAGGAGATATAGTACGAGAGATGTACTAGATACATTTATGCAGTGGAATGAACCAACGCAACGATATGCGTTTGACGAGATGTGCTCTCTTTTACGTGAGGAACTAGAAGAAGATGATTCTGAATCGAATTTAGAAGACTTAATTAAAGTTCAAAAAGAGTTTGCTGCAGGAATGATAGTAGGTCCAAATATACAAGAAGCGATGGAACTGATTTTAAGTTATAGGAATGATCCACCTCTTCGCTCACTGAGAGACTTAGAGAAAAGTAGTGCGAAGCAGAATCGCCAATATCCAATGAGGGAGGTTCCTCCAATTTGGCGCGATGCTGTGCAAGCTGATGCGGTCCGTGGTATTGCAGCCGCTCCGGCGCAATTCCAGAGAGTATGGATACACATTCCGTGGAAGCGAGCTGAAGTGTTAGCAGTGAAGCAGGCCTTGCCAGATCCGCGTAAGAATCCTGCTGGGTACTATAAGGAGTTAGCACAGACAGTTGAGGCTTGTGTTATGAATCTAGCGGACATCGACATGTTATTTGGGAATGTAGTTCCACAACCAATTTGGGCTAAGATACGTAAAGAGAATAATCCAGTTGCCCTAGGTGGTGATTGGGCAGCTATCATAGCGGCGGATGGTCAGCAAATAGGTGGTTCCAAACCCGAACCTCTAATTGCTAATCTTCCAGGTAGGATAATTGACTTAATGAAGACTCTGATGCCAGCACTGCGCGTTAACTGGGACAAGTTGTCCGCATGCAGGCAGAAGAAAGACGAAAGTGTCTCCGACTTCTTCACGAGGTTCGAAGAGACTTTTGTAGATCATAGTGGTCAGGATATGAGCACAGAAGGAGGACAGAGATTGTTTGTCGATAAATTTGTACACAATTTGCTACCAGAGCTCTGTAACAAATTGAAAGATTCCGAGAGTGCGTGGGCTGTCTCTACAACTGCGCAAATACTTGCAACTGCACAGTATTATGAAAATAGGGATAAAGAGGAGAAAGAGAAATCAGATAGGAAAACGAAAGACTTAAAGACCAAGGTTCTTTTGCAACAGGCATATCCGCCTCGCATGAATCAGACTAATACGCAGCAAGGGTCATATCAAAGGACAGATTATAGTTCACCGAGGCCTCAATATCAGTGGAACCAGTGTGCGTACTGTAAGAAAGAGGGTCACTACAAAAATGACTGTCCGATCTTAGCGCAAAATAATGCTGCAGCAGCTCAGAGAGGTCGTGGTGGTTCTATGCAAAATTCTAGAGGTCGAGGACGAGGTGCTATGCCTCCACAGACGAATGATCGCCCTTCTAATCACTTTGATCAACGAAATGGACAGTCTGCCCAACAAAATAGATCTCAACAGTATCATGTTGAGGACTATTGTGAAGTGGATGAGGGATTTCAGCAAAATGGGTACTAGGACAGCCATGGACAGAGAGAGGGAGTAGTATCAGTTCCAGTGGATCAGAGTGGGCCTTATGCTGCAGTAGCAACATCGGGTGTAGTCGAACCGTTTCTGTTGGATACTGGTGCCGCAAAAAGTTCTATCATTCATGCGAAACTCCCTGGCGCACCTTTGTCCGGCTTAACAAATGTTTCTGTAGGTTTTTCAGGCGCCCCTGTTTACAATCCTGTATCTGGTCCTTTGTCTATTTCTGTTGGACCGTGTCAATTGAAAGCACCCCTGATTTTGACGACAGGTTGTAATGAAAATCTGCTTGGTTTAGACTTGTTAAAACGCCTATATGCGACATTGTACTGTTCTCCGTCAGGAGTACAGCTTACATTGGGTAAAAGAATCACCTCTCCGATGTACTTGTCTATGGATGCACTCCCGCCAGAGCTGCGTTCACTCCCTGATACTCTTTGGGCGACTGGTCCTAATGATGTAGGCCTTTTGGAAATACCACCATATGTAGTCACTTTAAAAGCAAATGTCAGATTTCCACGAATTCCTCAATACAAAATTTCTAGTGAAGGTGAACGTGCACTTTTACTGATTGTACAAGATTTGATTAAGAAAGGTGTGGTTGAAGAAACTAGAGGAAATGTCTGTAACAGTCCTGTATTACCGATTTTGAAACGTACTGATCCTACAAAGCCTCCAGTTTATAGGTTTGTTATAGATCTCAGAGAGGTTAATAAGATTGTAGTTCCGCAGTTTCCTGTGGTTCCAGACATTACTGCCTTGTTAACGTTGATTCCTGCTACAGCCACATGGTTTTCAGTCATCGACTTGAAGAATGCCTTTTTCAGCATTCCAATAGCCGAAGAAAGCAGAGATATTTTCGGTTTCTGTCTAGGAGGTCGAAGTTTCAGGTTTAAACGCGCTCCACAAGGCTATTGTGAGAGTCCGTCCATTTACAGTCAGGCATTAAACGGTCAGTTAGATTCCTTTGTACTTCCTTCTGGTTCTGCCCTAGTGCAGTATGTAGATGATCTTCTAGTGGCTGCCGATGACAAGGAAACTTGCAAAGCAGCTACAATTTCGTTATTGCATCATTTGTCCAATTTGAATCATAAGGTGTCACCTTCAAAAATGCAATACTGCTGCCAAGAAGTGACCTACCTAGGTCATCTCTTGTCAAAGGAGGGAAGGAAGTTGACCCCAGAGAGAATAAAAGCAATTACGCAGATGAGTGTTCCCCGCACACAGAGAGAAGTACGTGCCTTTTTAGGTATTACCTCGTACTGTAGGCAGTGGATCCCAAATTTTTCTCTTTTAGCAAAACCATTGGTAGCCTTGACTGGGAAAGGTGTTCCGAGTCCGGTACCGTGGTCTGCTGAATGTCAGGAGAGTTTTTCTGAGTTACGGAAAGCATTGTGTTCAGCTCCTGTATTGAGTACACCCGATTACAGTAAGCCATTCACGCTCTATGTTCACGAAAGAGAAGGTTGCGCGTTGAGTGTTCTGACACAGAGATTTGGTGATAAACAACGCCCTTGTGCGTATTTTTCATCAACATTAGACCCGGTAGCTAGAGCATTACCTAGTTGTTTGAGAGCTACAGCAGCAGCTGCGGCTTCCATTCGACAATCTGCTGGTTTGGTGATGTACAACATGCTAGTAGTCATGGTTCCACATGCTGTGGATACACTCATGAATAGAACTAAAACGCAACATCTCACCAGCGCTAGATTATCAGGTTATGAGTTGACATTGCTAGCCAGTCATATTCAAATCAAAAGATGCAATGTATTGAATCCAGCAACATTGTTGCCGACTAATCAAGAGTCGAGTGATTCCGAGCCCAATGATTGTTGTTTCAGAACCGAGGAAGAGACAAAAGGACGAATTGATTTAAAAGACACTCCGTTGTCAGATCCAGATGGCACGTTGTATGTGGATGGGTCATGTTTTAAATTGGAGAATGGTGATGTGACCGCTGCTTACGCAGTAACGACTTTGAGGACGATTGTGGAGACTGCAAGAGTGAGTCAGAATTCTGCCCAAGCTGCAGAGTTAATCGCTCTAACAAGAGCGTGTGTTTTAGGTAAGGGAAAGAAAGTGAATGTGTACACAGATAGTCAGTACGCGTTCGGCGTGGCCCATAGTTTTGGCCGTTTGTGGAAAGAAAGAGGTTTCATTACGTCCCATGGGACTAAGATTCAACATGGTCAGCTAGTTAACGACTTGTTGGAATCTCTAACCTTGCCGACTGAAGTTGCGATTGTGAAATGCAGTGCTCATAAAGCAATCACGGATGATGTTGGTCGGGGGAATGCTTTTGCTGATGAGACCGCTAAACAGACAGCTAGAGATATGATGAGTAGAATGTATGTGGCAACGTCTGCAAGATGGATTTCCGAGTCTGGAATGTGTGAGGATACAGTGGAAAGTGTGAAAGAAATTCAGAAAGAAGCGACTGAGGAGGAAAAGCTTGCATGGAAAGAAAGTACAGGCAAATTGGATTTGAATGGATGTTGGATTGATTTGTCGGAACAACAGCGATGGATGTTGCCTGATGCGTATGTGCTTGCAGTGGTGACAATGGCACATGGAGTAGCGCATATAAGTTCTAAAGGGATCTGTAAGATGTTAGCTCCAGTTTGGAAGAATGATGGGATTAGTAAATGTGCTGAGAGAGTGGTGAAAAATTGTATGGTATGCCTGATGCATAATCCTGGCAAGGGAATCCCTACACCTGCTGGTCACTTCGCTCCTCCTTCCTGCCCCTTTGAAGTAATTCAGCTAGATTCCATACACATGGATCGTTGTAATAATCTAAAATACGTCCTGGTGGTAGTCTGTGCATTTTCCAGATGGATCGAAGCATATCCACTAAAGGACAATACTGCCCTATCAACTGCCAAAATTCTTCTCAAGGAATATTTCCCTAGGTACGGAATGCCACGGATTGTATGGTCAGATAACGGAAGTGAGTTTGTAGGGAAAGTTATGCAGAGTGTGTGTGCCGGTTTAGGCATAAAAGAAAAATTCCACAGTACAAACCATCCCCAGTCTGCTGGTTTAGATGAGGGTTACAACGGCACCCTCAAACTAAAACTCGCTAAAATACAGGCATCCACGGGTTTATCCTGGCCAGATGCACTACCCTTGGCTTTATTATCAACGAGAGCGACTGTACATTCTAGAGTAGGGCTTAGTCCCTACGAGATAGTTTTCGGTCGTCCCGCTAACGTTTGGGGAGTGCCTAGGCCAAAGGAATTTTGTTCTCTGAAATATCCAATGTTGATTGACTACCTTTACGACTTGACTGTTAAATTGAGTCTTATTCACCAACAGGTTTTCGATGCATTGCCAAAGCCACCGGAGAGTCCAGGTCATCAGCTGAAACCAGGTGACCACGTTGTGGTGCGGAACTTTGCGAGGACGAAGAACCTTCAGCCCAGATTTGTTGGCCCCTATCAAGTACTGCTAGCAACAAGAACTGCTGTTCGTGTGGCCGGAAGCAAGCACTGGATCCATGCGACACACGTCAAACGAGTGCCCTTGCCACTTCCTTATGACAACTGGGTTAAGAAGGGAATTGGTGCCTCTGAGTTCGAGCAGACACCCAAGTTTGTCCCTTTCAGCGATGCCGAATTGATAACTGACACATCGAACTCTGACTCTCCTCCTGAAACTACTCCTTTGAACACTGAACATTTGTCCTCTGCATCAGAAGAAACTCTGCCATCTGCGAACTTGAACACTGCAACATCTACTAATGATACACTATTTTCCGATCAAACAGTTCCTGCAAAACTAAGATACAATTTACGGTCTCGTAATATGGACAAATAAAGCAGGAAACTGCCTATTGTGATATTTGAATTTTGAACTTTTGCCCTCAGCCAGGAAGTTTGCTATTGTTTTATTGTTTTTAAAATTGCCTTGCCGTCTGGGTAGCCGTAGGGTCGTGGCTGTGTGCCTAGTTGAATCTGCGGGGTCAGACACAAGGTCGATCCTTCTGTTAGTTCTGGGAACTCCCAGGGCTGATAGAGGCATTTTCATCTACGTACACATCATCAGTGGTCGCGAGCGGATTGTAGAAGATGGAGCTTCCTGCGCTGCAACGAGAAAATGTGATCTATGTTCGCAGAAACAGACTTAACAGAATTCTCCACAGCAAATGTTTTCTGATGCAATGTGCTATTACATTTTTAATTGTTTTGATAACGTTGGTGGGTGGAATTGTCTTCGGTGTGAATTTGATTTTTATGCCAGTAACTACAGTACCTCCCCTTGATCCTGCTACTTCTACTGTTTCCTCTATGCACTCTTTTCACCAGTTTCCTGAACATGAGCAAGCTCAACGCTCAGAATTCATCAATAACACTTTCGTACAACTCTTGCACCAACACCAAC
The DNA here is from genome assembly GCF_964263255.1 of Lissotriton vulgaris. Taxonomy (NCBI): domain Eukaryota; kingdom Metazoa; phylum Chordata; class Amphibia; order Caudata; family Salamandridae; genus Lissotriton; species Lissotriton vulgaris. Next base: position 392,469,418 of record NC_141697.1, read on the forward strand.
TGGTAGTTAACACTACAGACTGCTGGGTGTGTGGCTTGATACCCCACACTATGGATAAAGGCATTCCCTATCTGGTGTTGCCTTTTAGCTATAATGGATCATTTCAGGCCCTTCAGACCATTTTTGCTTATGCCCTTGAAACCTATCCTCCGCGTCCACCACGTTCCACTAAATATAACTCTGCCAACAAAGCGTTAGTCCAGGGAATTATTGATATGATCAAGGATGTCAATAATACTCCATCTTACCCTAGAGATGAATTACGAGTATATTTGAGTTGGAATTCTTCAGAGTATCGCCTTAGTTTGGGAGAAAGCAAGCGTAAAAGCTCAACCCCAATCTGGGTCGTGCCTCACCGAGGTCAGGTCTGTTTGCAAGGAAATGGGAGAAATCCGAGAGCTCAGCTAGGGAGGAGTGAGTGCGTTGAGACTTACGTTTTTCCGTCTAACTCTTCCCCTGCTTTTCTTACTGCTAGGGGTACCTACTTCATCTGTCAAGACAGAGCGTACACATGGTTGCCTGCTGACTTTTCAGGTTCATGCTATATTGCTCGATTGTTGCCTCCGACATACACTGCTTCATCTGATTATCACAAGACCAGAGTAGCAAGAGGTGTCTTCAGCAAGGAAGATACCGCTGGTCAGGAAGCTGGAGACTTCTTCAAAGGTTTCCTTCCGTTCTGGGGGCCTATGGCCAATAGTAGAAACATACGTCGGCTAACACGGGTAGTTGAATCTACTATTACCGAAACTGCTGGTGCCCTTAGCAACTTGACAGCTGAGCTTCAGGCGGATAGACTCATGACGTTGCAGAACCGTATGGTTCTAGACGTAATACTTGCAGATCGAGGTGGGGTATGCAGAATGATCCAATCGAGCTGCTGTGTTTTTATTCCCAATAATGCTCCAACTGTCTATGAGGCGATCTCTAAGCTACACAAGATTTCCGACTCTATACACGTAGACAAGGGAAACTGGTCCTTCGTGGAGTGGTTTTGGACTCTGATATCAGCATGGGGATGTAAGGTTCTGATGGTCATTGGTGTCATCTTAGTATTCCTGTTCTCGTGTTGCCTGATTATCCAGTGTGGTCCAGCTCTGTGTAGTCTTTGTGCTGCAACCTGTTTTAGAAAACCACCTGCGTTTGGAGAAAAGGCTCGAGAAAGGATGATGATACAACAGCATGTCACTGACCTGATGAGCATAGAACTAGATTCTGACATAGACTGAGTAATTGCCTATGTAAGGGCAAAAGGAGGGTCTGAGGTTCCGTGACGATTTGAACCCGTGTTTTCAATATTGTCGGAAATGCATAATTTTGGTATCAGTGAACCGCAAATGATCCATTTAGCATATCCTGGTGTTTTCGCTATGCTGTGAGCAAGAGTACTCCTGTTACAAACACATTTCTGATCTACCCATGGCATCCATCTTAGATCATGTCAGCCATTTTGTATTTCTTGCCCTCACATAGACAATGGACACGCAATGACCTCTGATTTCTCCATTTCAATTAAGGACACGTAGGCTTAGCCGGAGATTCACCTCTCTAGTGACACGTGCACCTTAGATCAGAACACGCTGTGGCTGCATGACTCGACAAAGGCTGCCTCCTCTGCCTGAGGCCAGTCCTGCTATACTGGTTCTCGTGTCCGTTGGCCTGATCATGATTAGGCGGCCGAAGCCGGTAGCCTTGCCCATTTACGACCCACAAACATCTCTTATCCTGCTTTTCTATCTTCCGCACCTGGCTCCGCTCCTTTCTTTCTGAATCTTTATTAGGGGGAGGTAACGAAATTTATGATGAGGCGGTCCGGCTCTTGAATGCAATATTGACAAGGGATTGTGATGGACTAGTGGGAACCCCTCTTCGTAATGTTTGACATCAGATTTTATCGACGATTCCTGTGCAACGCCAAATATTTATTGTTTAGGACACAAAGGTTTGGGAATGTACTAACATTGTGAAGAATTCGCCTGAAGGTTAATATTTTTTATATAAGGAGCAACCCTCTTTGTACAAATCGAACAGGCTCCTAGAATCTGCCCGTGTGTAGTTTCTGTGACTTCTGTGTCCCTGCAGTAATAAACCTTTGGTCTTTGACGCCACCATCGAGAAGCCCGTGTTTCTGTTTATTCGTGCACCGAGACAGGTAGAACTCCGGGGTCTTTGGGTGTTGTCCCCTGACACCTCTGGACGGAACCAAAAAGTCCAGAACTCCATAGGATGAGACATAAAGTAGTGCATTGGAGGAAGTTGAAGTTTTTTTTCTTTTTATAGTAGGAGTATAGTAATAAAATGTTTAGATACCTAACCACATACCATGTGTATACATGTATAAAGGAAAATAATAAGGAGATATACAATCGTATTGAAAAAAGTTCCATATGTTCAAGTATGGATAGATAGTTTGAATTTCTGACTTTCAGGTATTGCTTTACAAGAAAAGTAATTTATTTGTGTATTTTTATATATTTCTTTTTTTTTAATTATCTCATGTTTTCTTCAATATTTCAGTAGTGAAACACTTATAAATACATTTGTTGAGATCATATTTACATTTTGAGAGATATTTAAAATAGAGACCCATAACTATCTAATCAAGTAACTTATATGGAAAACAATGAGGTGACCTATGTACGTGTTAAGCATAAAATGTAAATGTGTGTGTTTGTGTGTGTGTGTGTATATATATATATATATATATATATATATATATATATATATATATATATATATATATATATATATATATATATAACCTACTGGCAGCCGCCAGTAGGTATATATATTTAGGACCTAGTTTCCATAGGAAATCCGCAACGTTCTACTGGGAATAACTTTGGCGCCGGTTGAGGAATTTGCGTGTAATTTTCCAAAATTTAGGCCAGCTCCGCTCCACTCCTTCCCTGGAAGTTTCGGGGGATTTGTCATGCGGGGGCCGAGAAAAAAGGGGGTTCCAAAACGTGTTTTCCCCATGTTAATTTCCATAGGACGTTCAGACACGGCTACAGCCCGAACCGCTGAATGGAATTACACCAAACTTTGCAAAATTGTAGGGACTGGTACGCAGAAGTGCCTTTTCTATATTTGGTGAAAATTGCTCCAGTGGTTTTTACGAAAATTTACTTAAAAAAAAAAATAATGGTATATCTATATGAGCGCTTCGAGCGCTCAGGGTATGCGTACCGGTAAGCGCGCCATGGAAGTGCGCGAGCGGAAAGCTGATTGGCTCTCGGGTGTCTGTCAACATTCAAACAGTCCGGAGAGTCCGCCATCTTGTGTCTCCGTAGAATCGAGACACAAGAGGTGAAAAAAAAAGGGGGAAATGATTAAAAGGGGGCAGGGTAGACACCCCCTGACCCCCTAGGTTTTCTGAGGGGGGCCTAGAAGGACCCTGAAGGGCAAAAAAACACATTTTTTTGTTGTTGAAATTTTTGCGGGGTAAGCGCTGGGTGGCTTCCCATGTACGCTTCCAGGTACGCGTACCCTGAGCGTACCACAGGGGAAAACAGTGAAATAAAATAGTGTAAAATAAGAATTTGGAGTGCTTAGAGGTAGGGTAGCTCTAAAAAGACTGTTGTGTTATGTGGGTGATTTAAGTACCTACAAGTAGGTACCGATGCAGAGTCTAAAATTCAAAAGAAATACTCTGTTATTAAAAAGTTAGTTGGTTTCACTATAGCTTCTTCCAGGTAATGTATTGGTGCAGTATTCTGATCTTCTAATTACTTCTGATACAGAACAAGGTTGTAAAGACAGTTCAGTCAAATTGTTGTTGCATTTGGCTCATCATGGACATAAGATTTCTCTTTCTAATTTTCAGTATTGTCGACAGGAGGTCACGTATTTGGGTCACCTACTGTCGAAGGAGGGTAGGAGGTTGACCCCTAAGCGTATCAGTACTATTAATAAAATGCCCATTCCACAAACTCAATCAGATGTACGCGCTTTTATAGGTATTACTTCCTACTGTCGCATGTGGATACCAAATTACTCGTTACTAATCAAACCTTTGCTAGCATTAACAACTAAAGCCGTGCATGAGCCTTTGCCTTGGATGCCGGAATGTTAGCAGTCTTTTGAGCTATTAAAAACTGAGCTTTAGTTCAGCTCTGGTGCTTGGCACACGGAACTATTACAAACCGCTTGTTTTCTCTGTTCATGAAATGGATAGTTGCGCACTCTCTGTCATAACACAGAAATTTGGTGATGAACAGAGGCCGTGTGCTTATTTTTCTACGGTGCTTGACCCTGTCGCAAGAGCCCTCCCGACTTGTCTGACAGTGGTCGCAGCTTTGGCAACGTCAATCAGACATTTGGCTAGACTCGTACTTGATATAGACCTCCCAGTTATGGTACCCCATGCTGTGGATACACTTTTGAATAAGTCAAAGACACAGCACCTCACCAGTGCACGTCGTACTGGTTATGAATTGACATTGTTTGCTAAACACATTACGATCAAGAGATGTGGCACTCTGAATCCATTACTACTCCTCCCTTCTGAGAATGATGCAGTTGACAAACATGATTGAATCTTCCGGACGGTAGAAGAGACGAAAGAGCTGGTAGACCTGACTGATGTATCCGTATCTGACCCCCAAGGGGAACTATATGTCGATGGCTCTTGTTTCAAATTACCAGATGGCACCACCACTGCATCTTATGCTATCACTACATGGCATACGGTGGTAGAGATATCACTGGTCCCTCATCAGTCGGGTCAAGCTGCTGAGCTTGACCCGACTGATCTATCCACATGTACAAGTAAGGTGCCATATTCATAATGACAAAAGTGACAAAACATGTCAGCATACAGTGCGAGCAGCTATGATGAACTCAAGTGCTGTTAGTAACTTTACACTTTATATTACACATAACAGATTGAAGGCAGGTCAGGAAACAGAAATAGGCTATCGAAACTGGTGAAAACATCCCTGTAATTTACTGTTACCCATATATAATTCTATGCGATATCACTCACAACCTGTTTTATGAAGTTTCTAAATCCTTGCCTTATAGAGATAAGTATGGTTAGTCAAATGTACCAAACATCTGCCTCCCTACATTCGGAGTAAATGTAACATTTTTGATAAATTAAACATTTGTGTTCGGATTACTTCTGGGAAGCTGTGGCTGTCAGTTTTCCAGAAGTACTCTTTAACATTTACACTTGGGAACATATACTAGGTGCACAGTGCAGATTGATGTTTCTTTTTTCACTTACTTTCTAGTGCATATACATTACCAATATCAAACACCCTCTCCCCCATACTGGGAGATTTGCACACTTATGTGCGAGTACAAATTTCACACACGTCTTTGAGCATGAGCCCTCCTGGGTTCATGGAGTGAAGAATGCATACATTATTAAACTGTTGTTACAAGTATGTTTTTCCTTTAATGTGGATTGTGCCCGTCCGCGCCAGCAGAGCACCAAGCGCCAGGACCCCATGTCATTTTTCCCCGAACCATCAGTCCAAGAGAGTTTACAATCGTGAGCTGCTGCTGAGTCTGAGGGGAAGGGTGGAAGATGATTGCACTTGAATAATACTGGACAAGAAAATGCTGACTGGACCTATTGTTTGCCCAGCATGCTTCTCTCGCCCACCTGCCATTTTATGTAATCCTATTAAGGCACTCATTAGGACCCAGTACTTCAGGGAGGATAGGGAGGAGAATACAATCAACTGTATACTCATCAATGCTAGGTCCCTGGTTAAACATAGTACAGAATGCGCAGAATTGATTCAGGACAAAAATGCCAAAATTGCATTTATTACGGAGACCTGGACAGATGCTGCATCGGGACCGGAACTAGTCATTGCAACGCCTGCAGGCTATTGTAGCCGTGTTCTGGACAGAACCGGTAAAAGAGGGGGTGGGCTCGCTATTATCTATCATGCCTCGATCCAGGGATCATTTCAGGCGGCGTCCTCATAGACTTATGAGGCACTGGCATTTAAGCTTTCAATATCAAATCATTATACCTTTCAGGGCTGCCTTATATATAGACCACCGGATCTAGGTCTCAGTTCCTCGATACGGTGGGTACTTTGCTGGAGGAAGCCCTATGCACCAAGTCCTTTACCGCTCTAGGGGATTTTAATTTTCATTTAGAAGGAGGCTCAGACCCGGACACTTTAGCTCTGGTCGAAGTAATGCAGGCAGCAGGACTGACTCAGTTGGTAAGGGGAGCCACACATACACTAGGGCACACTTTAGATGGCATTTTTACAAACAATCCGGACTTACATTTAATCCATAGAGAGTCCATGGCCTGGTCAGATCACTCAATGGTGCTTTTTAACATTCAAATGCCCCAGTTGGTCAGGGCCAGGCAGGATAGGAAGTCTGCCAAGCTGTATAGAACTTGGAAAGAGCTTGATGGAAGGGCGCTGGAGGATCGGCTCACATCCTCTATATTTACTCTACCTACAGATGTAAATGAAGCTGCTGAAAAGTACACAGACTGGATAGACCGAGCATGTACTATTTTAGCTCAGCCCAAACTCTGTCGCCCTACTCGTACAGTACCATCTGCTCCCTGGTTTACCAAGGAGTTACGAGATCATAAGGTGATCTGCAAAAAAAGATGGTGCATTTGGCGCTCAGACTACCTGCAGGCAGATAAAATTAAACTTAAAGTCAGTCAAAGGATCTATAAGGAAATGATCAGAAAGGCTAAAAGTACATACTTTTCTGATCGGATTGAGGAAGCCAAAAACTCCACTAGAGAACTCTTTGACACAGTTGCCAGTCTGGTTACCCCAAGTTTGCACCCAGTATAAGAATTGGCTTGGTAGTTTGGTCTGCCCTGTTCCCATGATGCACTGGGCCAGGGTCAGACTAATTTGCATATAGCCAAGTTCTGAGCTGGGATGGTGCAGTGAGCTGAAAAATGGTGATGGATCAAGCCCTGATCTTTGGACTGGGTAAGAGTGGTCTGCTTAATTCAGACACTCTGTTCATCACCACCCCCTTTTCTGAATCATTTTTGTCCACCATAAGCGTGGAAGGGTATACTCAGATGTGAGTCCCTAGCTCATTGCACCATCAGGATTCAAGCAAGCCGGGCCGAAGACGGCTGAAATGCCAGAAACCGGTCCCCGGTAGCTTGTTTCCTTCCCAGTATAAGAATTGGCTTGGTAGTTTGGTCTGCCCTGTTCCCATGATGCACTGGGCCAGGGTCAGACTAATTTGCATATAGCCAAGTTCTGAGCTGGGATGGTGCAGTGAGCTGAAAAATGGTGATGGATCAAGCCCTGATCTTTGGACTGGGTAAGAGTGGTCTGCTTAATTCAGACACTCTGTTCATCACCACCCCCTTTTCTGAATCATTTTTGTCCACCATAAGCGTGGAAGGGTATACTCAGATGTGAGTCCCTAGCTCATTGCACCATCAGGATTCAAGCAAGCCGGGCCGAAGACGGCTGAAATGCCAGAAACCGGTCCCCGGTAGCTTGTTTCCTTCCCAGTATAAGAATTGGCTTGGTAGTTTGGTCTGCCCTGTTCCCATGATTCACTGGGCCAGGGTCAGACTAATTTGCATATAGCCAAGTTCTGAGCTGGGATGGTGCAGTGAGCTGAAAAATGGTGATGGATCAAGCCCTGATCTTTGGACTGGGTAAGAGTGGTCTGCTTAATTCAGACACTCTGTTCATCACCACCCCCTTTTCTGAATCAAGTTTGCACCGGTGGCACAGGAACTGAGGAAATTGCACTGCCTCTCGGTACGCAAGCGGATAATGTTCAAGTCATTGTGTATGGTGTACAAGGCAGTGAATGGACTGCGTCCATCCTTTCTTCAACAACACTTTCAACTGTACACGCCAGGTATACAGCTAAGGTCGGCAAATAAAGGGCTAGTCAAGACCTGTCGGATTAGGAAAGCACGATGGGGAGGCGTAGTTTCATCTCTGGAGCCTCCACCGTCTGGAATAAACTACCCCTGGCCTTGAAACAAAGTACTAACCTCATGGCCTTCAGGAAAAACAATAAAACTTGGCTCTTTGGACTTTAGAAATCGACGGACAACTTAGGGGAGACATCATATCATTTCAGCGCCAGGACACCGCTCGGTAACACCGCGCTTTATAAATGGTATAAATAAATAAAATAAATAAATTGTGGTTTCTGCAGTTTTCAAATGAGTGAAACAGCCTAACGAAGGCAGATGGTAGAAAGATCTAATAATCAATATTTCATCCTGTGTAATACCACTTCAGTATTATCAGCTAAAGATTTAGTCTAGTATCCTTTTAACATTTCCAGTATAAATAATCATGCTTGCTTTCACATTTGGATATCTCTGGCATATGTTCACTGTTTACCTTCTGTGTAATTTTACTTGTTAAAAATGCTGGTGCAAAAAAACAAAATTAAAACAACTTTATACAGTGTTTCCTAATTTATCGTTTAGTACATGCCAGGAAAGCGTTCCTTTGTAAAAGAGGTGCGGGAGAGCGCTCTGTTACTTCGTCGCACAGGAAGGGAATGCATCGAGCGAAGGCAGAAGGCCATTGAGAACGGCGAGGACATCCCAAACGACATTCTTACTCAGATCCTAAAAGGAGCTGGTAACTCAGAATTTATTTGATTTAATTTCACCCTATTTAGCCAAGTCATGCTAAATACCGTTGCTACCATATATGAAGAATGTATGACTTTTTGTTTTTATTTTTGCAAATTTCTCACTTAAATAGCCTAAATAAATGCCTGATAATTACCATTGCAATCAAATAAGATTTTATATCACATAAATGGAAAAATAAAAGGTACTCTACATCATTAGAAAAGATGCTAAAGCATACAAAAGTGATGGATGAATTATTTGAATTAATTTCAGCCACTGGTAATTACTCAGGACCATATTCCATTCCATCGTTATTTTGCACACCATGCCACCTCAGTTTGGACCCAGCCATAGACAAATCAGTCTTGACCCTGCTCTGATAGAAACAGGCCATGTCCTCCCTGATCCACCCTCAGATAAATGTTGCGCCGTGTCCTCCCAGACTACGCGTTTTTCCTACAGTGGTGGAAAACACATAGTTTTGTTAAAATAACTCTCACACACCAAAATGGCCCTTGGTGTCATGCTTCATCATAGGGGTCTTCCCACCTCACTGCGAAACGTGGCGTGCTGCGACCTACAACTGGGAGCACTATTTTTGGAAAAACAATACTATGTGTCGTGTTGGAGTGTGAGTGGAAGGGTGAGGAGTGAATGAGAGAGTGCATTAAAAAATACCTGGCTCTTTGGACTTAAGTACTTTAATATTCCTTTGAGGTTGTAATATTAAAAGTGGGGAAACTGGGTTGAAGGTATAATGCCTCAATGAGCAGTCCCTCCTATATCTGTGTACATGTATCGAAGCCCCCCCCCCCTGGCTTCTTCTTCAGGACCAAGAGGATCCCTTCTACACTCACCATATAATAAGGAGCGATGTCTATAAGGTATCTAAAAAATAGGGGTGTCTAAATAAGTAGTGTGTACACATGTAGCAATTACGTGTATGAGCATGCCAAACAACACACAGTATACAATACCTAAATAGGTATACTACTTTGTAATCTGGAAGAAAAACAACATAGTATTAAAAAGCAAGACATATTCATCATCCATCGTAATTGGTGGGGATCTGTCAGGAAAGTGATATGTAATAATATATTCCTTATCCGTAATAGTGATGCCAAAGTTGGTAGAAAAAGTGACAATACAAAGACAAACACACATTGAACAAAAAACACACACTCTATACCAAAGGACCGGTATTAGCGAGTCCAAAAGATGTTTAATGCATCATCAGAAACAGAAACAAACGGTATTATTTAAATAAGTGTGGTGCCAAAAGAGACGAGTGTAATTAGTATTGAGGATGTCTACGTACCTTATCCCTAAGGAGATAATGCCCCATGAGCCTTAAAACGGGTGGAAAGGGTGCCTATAGTCACACACTGAGAATACAAAAAACGAAAAGCTGGTTATTACGAAATTCCATTGATTGTTGCCTGATCCTCATTTAACCTGCTGGTTCTACGCGGCTATTCCGTACTTACTACTCCAAGGGCACACCCTCTCCTATGTCAAGCCTGCCCGTGTCTGTTGAACCATGGGACTGCGTGAGATACGCCCTTAAGTAGTAAGGTTAATTGGTATTCCTGCCGCCAAATTAGTGTTCAATTGTGTGCACCTGTTGAAGGTCCCCCGGAAGTAGTTCAGATGAGCTACTTCTCGTTATGGAGCTTCAAATAGTGTGTTGAAGACTAGACTGCCAATCTCTCCTGTGCTAAAAAAGAGATACTGCTCTCTGTCACAGTCATTGCTCACTCATCACGTAGGTGCATGTGAAAAAAGAAAAGAATGCCCTCCGTGATTTATGATGAACGATGCTACATGGACTCGATCATTTTCGGAATTTGGCAAACTAACCAAAAGCGTTCTCCAATACTGAGATGTGTGTAAAAGGTCACATAGGAAAAAATGGGGGAATATGTTTGGAGAACGACCAGGATAATTTTTAAGACCGATCTATTTATAAAATATAAAGGTATTCGGCCAGATTGTGCTCTATTGGGTCCTTATAGAAGCGGTTCTTGAGTTGTTTGAGGAACCATGTGATGTGAGACTGTCTATATAAAGTTGGCGTGATCATGCGCAACCAGAAAAATGTGATTCACCACTGTTGAAACGGTCAGACAAAGGAGGGAGAGAAGAAAATAATAAATTAATTTCTTTCTCCTACCTAATAGGTGTACATGTAGGCAAAGACGGTGTAGGTCACGACCTCAGAGGGTCTCCCTTTCTTAGCATCTCCATTGTGATCGAAGGACTGACAAATGAAAGCCACGAGGCCACCGTATTGCCCATAAAGGTGGTCATTGGGCAGTTTTTTGGGAACCGTTACACAGATAATTTGATGGTAATTCTTTCAGACGAGGGTTTTTTTTTTACATTTCAGAGGGTTCAGGTAAATTGACCCCAGGTATGTCATCATTGAGACCATTGATGTGTGTCCCCAAACGGAACACCCAGACTGTTTACTCAAATCAATTGTTCAATGGCGGTCCATTGTAAATCATCCACAGTGTGTTGAGTGGTCAGGTAGTGTGGTTCTATCTTGGTTGTGCTTTTTTTTCAGTGAACGTTGCTTCTTAGTTCCCCAATGCTAACCTTGACTGGTCTTGTTGTCATGCCTTTGTATTCCGTGCTGCATGGGCAGGTGACCATATACACTACATTCTTGCTGTTGCAATTGGTTAATCTTTTTTGTTCCCATTCGGTACCATTTCTGAATTTTATATGCCTGCTCTTCCTTGTGAGGTAGCACCTACTGCAGTTACCACAGGGGTGGTGGCCCTGCACAGGTGCGAGAAGTAGACCCTCAGGTGTTTTTGATAGTCCTGTTCATGGTCTCTTATGGACAACCATGTCCTTTAAATTTCTTCCCCTCTTGTGTGCGAACATAGGTTTTGGGAGGGTGAGGTTGCAGCAATTTATGAGTCTCAAATGTTTATTTAGAATCTTTGATACCTGGTTAGAGTGGGTGTTAAACATGGTGACACATATTCGCCTTTCTTCATGTTCTTCATGTACATTGTCCTCCAGTAGGGCATCCCTGTTATTGTTTTGTGCTCTTTTCATAGCTATGTTGATGATTTCTGTGGGGTAATTGTGTGTCTTTAGTTTGGTTTGTAGGTCGGATGCTTCAATCTTGAAATCTTTCGGCTCCGTACAGTTCCTCCGGGGGGCGGAGAAATTATCCATAAGGGAGACTGTCCCGGAGGTGGCGAGGGTGAAAACTATTGTACAGAAGTAAGCAATTCCTAGCCATCGCTTTGAAATGCGTGGAGGTCTTCAGAGTACCTTCGTCTGGTATATATTAAGATCCAGAAAGACCAGGTAATCCCATGAGGTTGTATTCGTGAATTTAAGAAAGGTATTCTGTTGGTTGAGACAGATCATAAAGGCTTCTGTGGATGGAATGTCCCCTTACCATATCACCAGAACATCGTCAATGTACTGTTTCCAAGTTCTTATATGGTAAAAGAAGGGGTTGCTGGGGTCTAGGATTTTTTTCCTCTCCAAATGGTGCACATAGAGACCAGCTATACTGGGAGCAAAGGTGCTCCCCATGCTAGTCCAGTGCTTCTGTAAGTAGAATGTGTCCCCTTACATGAAGAGAATCTTTGTGAGTGCCAAAGACACACATTCCATCTCTACATTTCATGGTGTTTGATACTTTCATGCAGTGGAAAATAGGATCTCTTCAATTATGGTCAATGTATCAACATGAGGAAGACTCGTATATAAACTCTCCACATTGAGTCCCATGAGGAGATATATGTCAGGGTCAAAATTCATGTCTCGGAGAAGTTGTAGAACTGCTTTAGTGTCTTTTAAGTAAGTCCCAGTTGTTTGGACAGGGCACGGAGGAACGCACCAGCAAACTTCGGTAGAGGTTCCAGAATGGAATCTATACCCGAGATGATGGGGCAGCCAGGTGGTTGTCCAAGATTTTTTTGAATCTTGGGTATAGTGTAGAGTTACGGGGTTCTCTGGGTTTTTTAATGAGAAACTCAGCTTCCTCCATAGAGATACAATCATGAGCTATAGCCTCCTCTACCATAGAGGCTATCCGAATTTGGATTTTGAATGTATGATCTCATAATTCCTGCGGTCTTTGAGGAGTTTTCTACACTAATTATTGTAGGCAGTGATGGTGTGGATAACTATAGTCCCGCCTTTGTCGGCTGGCTTAATGACGATATTGTCATTGAGTGAAGGTTGACGTATTGCCTCCTTCTCTTCTTGGATGTATTCTGAAAGATCGTGTTCCCCTGCATCAAGATGTTCCCCATTTCTTCCTTTACTGCTTTCTTGGATGCCAATAGTTCTACCGGCAATGTGGAGTCTGGGAGGGACGAAGGTGGACTTGACTCATAGACCAGTGTCATCGCCGTCTCCTTCTGGTGTTTCCTTGTCTTTGAAGAAAGCTCTTAGCTTCAGTTTGTGGATGAACTACTTCATCTCTGTACACAGTTTGAATTTGTCCATTCTGTTAGTCTGTACAAATCCTAGTCTTCGTTCCAAGACCCGTTCTTGTGCCTGTGTCAATTTGTAATCTGTCAAGTTCCTCTCCTGCTGGTCGATAGCAGATTGTTCGATGCGCCCCTAATACTCCTCATGGTGTCTCATCCTCTGGGGTGGACCAGTTGCCCCTCCGGTTCCTGCCTCTCAGTGGTACATGACGTGCCCCTAAAAAGGCGGTTGGCCATAGTAGTTGTAATTGTATCCCTGTTGTGGAGGTATCCAGTGTTCATATGGTCCTCACATTGGTGGGTGAACCCTCTGAAATTAAAAAAAAACCCTTGTCTGAAATAATTAACATCAAATTATCTGAGTAACGGTGCCAAAAAAACTCCTGATGATTACCTATACGGGCAATATGGTCTCCCCATGGGTTTCATTTGTCTGCCCTTCGATCATAATGGAGAGGCTAAGAAAGGGTGACCCTTTGAGGTTGTGACCTACACCGTCTTGGCCTATATGTACACCGATCATGTAGCGCCTATTAGGTAGGAGAAAGAAATTAATTTTTTATTTTCTTCTTCTCTCCCTCTTTGTCTGACCATTTCAACAGTGGTGAAACAAATGTTTCTGATTGCACAGGATCACGCCGACATTATGGGGACAGTGGTCTCACTTCACATGGTTCCTCAAACAACTCAGGAACCGCTTCTATTAGGACCTTATAGAGCACAATCTGGCCGATTTATTCTTTATATTTTATAAATAGATCGGGCTTAAAAAGTACGCTGGTGGTTCTCCATACATTTTCCCACGTTTTTTCCTATGTGACCTTTTGCACACATCAGTATTGGAGAAAGTTTTTGTTTTTTTTCCCAAATTCAGAAAATGACAGAGTCTGTGTAGCATCATTCCTCATAAATTACGGAGGGCAATCTTTTCTTTTTTCTCATGCACCTATGTGATGAGTGAGCAGTGACTGTGACAGAGAGCAGTCTCTCTTCTTCAGCACTGGCAAGGTTGGCAGTCTAGTCTTCAACACACTCTTTTAAGCCCTGTAACAGGAAGTAGTTCGTCTGAACTACTTCCGGGTGACTTTCAACAGGGGCACACGATTGAACACTAATTTAGTAGCAGGAAGGCCAATTAACCTTACTACTTAAGGGCGCACTCTACTCAGTCCCATTGTGCAAAGGAGCTGCGGTGAGGCTTGACATGGGAGAGGCAGTGCCCTTGGAGTAGTAAGTACGGCATATCCGCGTAGCACCAGCAGGTTAAATGAGGATCAGGCAACGATCGATGGAATTTCGTAATAACCAGCTTTTTCTTTTTTTGTATTCTCAGTGTGTGACTAGAGGCACCCTTCTCACCCGTTTTAAGGCTCATGGGGCATTATCTTCTTAGGGATCAAGTACGTAGACAACCTCAATACCAATTGTACTTGTCTCTCTTGGCACAACACTCATTTAAATAATACCGTATGTTTCTGATGCTGCACTAAACATCTTTTGGACTCTCTAATACCGGTACTTTGATATAGAGTGTGTTTTTTGTTCAATGTGTGTTTGTCTTTGCATTGTCACTTTTTGTACCAGCAGGACACATCACCAATTTTGGCATCACTATTACGGATAGGTCTATATTATCACATATCACCTTCCTTACAGGTCACCACCAATTACGATAGATGATGAATATGTCTTGCTTTTTAATACTATGTTGTTTTTCTTCCAGATTGCAAAGTAGTACCCCTAGTTAGGTATTGTATTCTGTGCATGGTTATTTTGGCATGCTTATCGCGTAGTAATTGCTACATGTATATACACTACTTATTCAGACCCCCCTATTTTTTAGATACCTTATAGACATCGCTCCTTATTATATGGTGAGTTTAGAAGGGATCCTCTTGGTCCTAAAGAAGAAGCCACTGGAGGGCTTTAAAACATGTTGACAGACATAGGAGGAACAGCTCATTGAGGCTATATACCTCCAACCCCGTTTACCCACTTTTAATAATACCAGCTCAAAGGAATATTAAGGTCTTTTAGTCCAAAGACCCAGGTATTGTTTAATTCACTCTCTCATTCACTCCTGACCCTTCCACTCACACTCCTCCATGACACATAGTCTTGTTTTTTCAGAAATAGTGTTCCCACGTAGTCGCAGGTCGCAGCATGCCCAGTCCCGCAGCGGGGCGGGTAGACTCCTATGATGAAGCATGACACCAAGGGCCCTTTTGGTGTATGTGGGATATTTTAACAAAACTGTGTGTTGTCCACCACTGTAAGAAACACTCGTAGTTTCGGAGGACACCACTCAACATTTATCTGAGGGTGGCTCTTTATGTTTTCTATATATTGACTAGAGAGGGCGTATCCACCTCCATTGCTCCTGGGAGCAGTACCTCTTCACTCCCCCTTTTTGTTTTTTGACATGTCCTCCCTAAACCTGAAAAAAGCAACCCTGGACCCGTTTCGCCCTAGTTAGGGCTCATCAGCAAGGTAGATCTTGATCCCAGTGACAGTGTGCACGGGACCCACATCTGGACATACCCGTCCCACTTTGAGCAACACTAAAGTATATTACATTGATTGATGAACCACTTTAAATAGTCTCAGCCACTGGTAATTACTCGGGCCGCATCCTAGCCCATCGCTATTTTTCACCATTGGACCCAGTCATATGCAAATCAGTCTTTTTTTTTATTATTTAATTGCAAACACGTGCTTTGTAGAAAGACTTACATCGGGGCATATGGAATAGCATAAAACATACATACATGACATATGACAGAACATTAATAGGAGCCACTTCACGTCCATGGGGACTTCCAGGTCTAGAACCCCTGACATTATCTGTGTGACTCCACTCTGGTATGTTTGTATTACTGGGTACTCCCAGAGAATATGAATGAAGGTACCCCCCCACCACATCCCTGCAGACATGACGATGTGGGTGACTTATAAATCAGTTTTGACCCTGCTCCTAAGTTCGCAGGGTATGCCCAGATGTGGTCCCTTGCTCACTTTGCCAAGGATTCAAGCTAGCCTGGCTGATGAAGGGTGTTACCCAGAAACCGGTCCCAGGATGCTTGGTTCTGGTTCAGGGAAGACCTGCTTGGCAGTTCGGCCTGGACTGTTCCCATGAGGCACAGGGTCAAGACTGATTTGCATATAGTGGCTCTGAACTGAGGTGGCGAAGTGAGTTAAAGAATGATGATGGATTCAACACAGATCTGTGACTGGGGGTGAGTGTGAGTGTCTGAAAAGTTTCAGCGCTCCGTCCATCATCTCCTTGTACTTACCCTGATTTCCATGGAAACATTCCAGTCTGAACTGTCACCCACATCCTCCGTGAACTTGACTACAAGCAACCCAGGACCAGTTTCACCCTATTTAGGGCTCATCAGCCTGGCATAGCTTGATTGCAGTGACTGCCCATACATGTGTGTGAGAGTTTCGGTCCTTTGTCAGCTGGGCTCTGGCATACACCCTAGAACTCAGTTCCCACACTAACCTGAAGCAGCCCACACCTTAGAGGTAGCATTGAGTTGCAAGATGTGAACTTTTTGGTAATTGAGAAATTCCCTGCTGTCACTCATGAAAGGAGAACTTTGGGTTGCCAGGATGGTCGCCTGAGGCATGTAGGTAAAGCAGCAGCGATCTGATCATCTCCAGTTTACTAGTTCCTGCCTAGAACAGTAAACATGCGGGTTCCCCTATGTACTACTTACCTAGAGGGCTACTGCTAATCTTTGTCGATCCAAGCATGGTGCCCACTTATTGTTCTTCGTCTATATTCTTTATGCTCTGTGTAGCCCCTGGGGATTAAAGCAAATCCTTTCATCAGAGATGGTAGTGGCAGGTATTCATAAGAGCACTAGGCTCCACGGGCTCATGAAAGCCTTGTGGTCCTCTGTCATTGACATGTCTGACGCCTCAGCACTGCTTCAACTCTTCTCAGATTGTGAGGTTTTCCAAGGGAAACCCCGGAAGTGCAATATATTTCTTTCAGGTTTCAGGTGACTCATTTGCAACAACAATCTCCAGACTAACTAATTCTCTAATGTATATACCATTTTCACCTGCAGATCTTTCTATCTCCTTATTGCTGAATGATACCCATCTGTATTCAACCCCCTTTCAGTGATCCTGTGGTGCAGACACCTTAGGGACTAGCATCGGCAGTCTGGGTAGTTGCCTTTCAAAAGCAGACATTTCTTTAAACATTTCTCCTATATGGTGTAGCCTTACACCATATATTTTTTACCAATCCTTACAAATCTATCCATCTCAACATTGTCCTACTGTATAAAAATAAACCGTTCTGTTTATAGGGAAATGATCAAATAATAGTATCAACAACAAAATTAAATGAACAGGTAATTGATTTCTGAGTATGTAGTGGCTTGAATTTTAGTTGAGCAGCCAAAAGCACCTGCTTTTTATAGCTACAAAGAGAGTTCGGATAAGGAAACAAGATGCGAAGTATTGTTGTACCTTCTGGAAATGTGTTTCACAAAGTGTACTATAATGTGTGCTGTGACCAATTCACTCCGTTTTAAGGTGGAGAGAGTTTTATGTGGAGAAGGTAATTTTGGAAGATGTGCAGAGATGAGGTGGAAGGCCCAGTAGAAGGCTGAGATCCGTATGCTAAGGGGACAAATTGGGTCATCAAAGTAGGCGCAATAATTAGGGGAACAGATAAGATACAGAGCAACAATGAAGGTTGGGATTTTTCAAGAAGGTTGTCGGTGGTGAAGATGAGCATCAGAAAGTGAAGAGAGAAATGAAAGATGGGGGATAACTGTAGCAAAGATAATTCAATCAAGAATGAAGTTTATTCAGAGACGCACTGAATGGAGGTAGACGAAAATAATACAAAACTGAATAGAAACTATCTTTTGGAGAAGAATGTAAAATATCTTTACTGCTTCGCAGTAGAATAAAAAATATTTTTTGAAGCTGAAAACTTGGAAGAGGTCTGGGTGACTCATTAAGGAATACAAAAAATCCAGCCATAACGACTTATTAAAAAGCAATAAGGCCAGAAGCATTGTTAATTTAGGACTGACTTTGTAAATTGGTTTAGAAATTCAAGATGCAGGTATTTGTATTATCTCAACTGATTACATTGTACATCGCCAGATTTTCTCTCTGGCCCATGTTACATTTTAAATACTATTACATTAAATTGTGAACATTTTCAAGAAACAAATGTTAATCAGACTGCTTTTTCTATTTTCAGAATTGGAAGAAGACTATGATTTCGAAAATATGCTGGACAACTTTGTCACTTTCTTTATTGCTGGTTGGTACTCATAAACTACACTCATTTTGCAGTTTTGTAGGTGCTCTTTACCTAATAATGGCTGTTTTAATTACACAGCGTTCCTAATTTGTCAACCCGGGACGGATTCAAGGCAAATTAAGTCTGCATGAATTAGGACCTGGCACCATTATCATATTTAAGACAAGTCTGTCATAAAAGGTCGCTAAGTGCCAATAATAAGACTAATTCATTTCAGAGGCTTTGCTCATCCCGGCACCTGCATGATTATTTGACTCGTTCTCACCATTATGAGCCTATACTTTTTCCTCAAATAGGTGTACAAGTTTGACGGCATGTGTGTTCAATCGGGTATGGGCTGAGTTGAGGCCTTGGATGAGTGCATGTCTGCAAGTTTTTTATTCCGGTTTGAATAAAGGGCACCCTCAGTGGTTTTCTTCTTTTCAGCAGTAGCGCCCGACAAGTTCAGCAAATATGCATCATTGTCTTCTTTCCCATTCCACATAGCCTATACTCTACTCCAGTCGCGGCTGGCTCCGTGAATTAGTAGTGGGGTGGTGGGCGGTGAGGGGGGAGGGGAGGGGGGAGAAAAAAAATCACTTGCCTGTCGGCCGGCCGCCCTGCTGCTGCCTTTTTCAGTCCTCTTCCTGGCTTCTGCTGAAACAAGAAGCAGGTTAGGCTCCCCTGAGCCAATCAGAATGCTGCAATGCAGTGTTGATTGGTGAGCACCCAGGCTCCCCTAAGCCAATCACATTGCTGCAATGCAGTGTTGTGATTGGTTTGAGCACAGTGCTTCAGTCCTCAGATAGAGAATGGAAGCCTGGGCATGTATTCCACCCAGGCTATAATGCAGCCTGGGTGCAGAACATGCAAAGTGTGCATGAATGTTAGGCTGGCCCAAGAGACATAAAACATTTTGTGCAACTAGGAGGGTGTTACAACCCCTCCGCCCTGTGCAGTTCAGCCCCACAGCAAATAATTGCCCTAGCACAGAAAAATAAAATTATGATTACATCACGTTATCATTTTATTTTTCATTTTTTGCCATGCTGAAAGGCAATGTGGCAACGTTCATCTACCTTAGCAGAGGTGTCGATCCTGCTTTTCTCCTTCAGTTGTTCTGGACCAACGCACAGTCACATGAATTCTAGCTTCAAATGGAATGGCATTGGCTTTCTTCGCCAGCATTGTTTTGTTTTTCTTGCAGAGGAAGCCATCTAGACATTCGTTTGAGATGCTTTCTAAATACTTTTGGTGATACTTGAAGGTTCCATAAGCTATCTGCATGAAGAGATTGAATTGCGTCTTTTAAAAAATAGTTCAGTCTGGCCTTCAAGTTCAGATTCTTTATTTCATGCCTGACCTGAGCTGATACAGTGTTGTTTTCAGCTAGATGAAAACCATGGCACATCTAAAGAAAGGTTTTTTTTATACCCCATGTGTGTTTCGTAAGGCTAAACTCTAGACACAGCCGGGCCTGTGAGGTATAGTTTGGAAGTTTGAATACCAGCCGGTATGTCTTAGCCATCAATGAGTCTAAAAGTCATGCCATCTTGCTTGGTGCAATTTCTGTGCCATATTCTATTGTGGGTAGAAATTTTGCAGCCACAAATTTTAGTAAGGTCCTTGATATAGGAGCGTGCAAGGTTTTTGAAAGCTGCTGGAATCTTAACTTTAGGGAGGCTGCCTCTGGCTTCATGATATTCAAGTGTGAGATAAAGGATCCTCTGTAATCAAAAAACACTCAGAAGAACTTGTACTGTGAGGCACATGTAACCCGAAGACCACGATTGTCCAAGCGACAGGTGCTCTAAGTCTATTTGTGGATTTTACCACTTTGGTTTTAGTGAGGCTTACTTCAATTTTGTTCAAGCTGAGAGTAGTTGAAGAGACCATTTACAGGTGCCAAGCTTGTAGAAGCAGGCCGTCCGCATTTAAGATGTGTGTCATCTGAAGATCACAGAGTTTTAGAGAGTGTATATTTAAATAGTTTACATCATGTGACAGGTCTGAGATATAGATATTGAACACCAGCATGGCAATATCGCCTGTCCTGTTGTGGTACAAATCTTCAGAGGGATGTGTAAGCCGTCTCTGAATTTTACACAGAGCCATGTTCCAATATACAGGAGTTGGATTCAACGAATCAATCAGGGGATTGTAAGCGCGCTACTCATCCGTGAGGGTCTCAAGGCACTGAGGGTGGGGGGGAGGATCCGCAGATCTGTTAGCCAAAGAGCCTGGTCTTGAGGGTTTTCCTGAAGGTGTTCAGGGAGGGGGCGCGTCTGATGTCTGCCGGGAGTTTGTTCCAGGTTTTAGCCGCAATGTGAGAGAAGGATCTTCCGCCTGCCCTGGCTCTGTGGATGCGTGGGATTTCTGCTAGTGTGAGGTTGGAGGATCGGAGGTTTATTTTGGGCACGTGGAAGTTGATTCTGTCATTGAGGTAATTGGGTCTGATGTTGTGTAGGCATTTGTAGGCGTGGGTGAGGATTTTGAAGGTGACTCTGTTCTCCACAGGGAGCCAGTGGAGCCTTTGTAGGTGTTGGCTAATGTGTTCATGCGGGGGGATGCCGAGGACGAATCTGGCTGCAGTGTTCTGTATCATCGGGAGTTTGCAGAGTACGGACCTATTTATGCCAGCGTAGAGTGCATTTCTAAAGTCCAGTCTGCTGGTGATGAGTGCGTGGGTGACCATCTTCTGTGACGGGTGGGGGGGGGGGTCCATTTGAAAGTCCTGCAGAGGATGCGGAGGGTGTTGAAGCAGCTGGAGGTGACAGCATTGACCTTTCGTTTCATGGTGAGAGATGAGTCAAGTATGATGCAAAGGTTTCTGGTGTGGTCTGATGGGGTCGATGGGCTTCCGGGGGCGGTCGGCCACCAGGTATTGTCCCATGCTGAAGGGGTGGATCAGAGGATGAGGACTTCTGAGCTTTAGGCTGCTGTTGGTCATCCAGACTGCGACGTCCTACATTTCTGTCTGGAAGTTGAGTCTGGCGGTGGTGTGCTCTTTGGTGAGGAAGAGGATGAGCTGGGTCTCCTCAGCATAGGATACGGTGTTGAGGCCATGTTGTCGGATGTTGGCAGTGAGGGGGGCCATGTAGATGTTGAAGAGGGTCGGGCTTAGTGATGACCCCTGTGGGACTCAGCAGGTGATATCCGTGGGATCGGAGAGGAAGGGTGGCAGTCTAATTCTTTGGCTTCTTCTGGTGAGGAATGATCGGATCCAGCCTAGGGCTGTTCCTTATATGCCGGCGTCATGTAGACTGGCGATGAGTGTGCGGGGGGAGACTGTCGAAGGCTGCTGAGAGGTCGGGTAGGATGAGGGCTGAGGAGTGGCCTTTGGTCCAGGGTGTGGATGTCGTCTGTGGTGGTGAGTAGGGCAGTCTCGGTGCTCTAGGTGCTTCGGAATCTGGATTGGGATGGGTCGAGGACTGCATTGTTTTCGATGAATCGTGTTCGTTCCCTGTTGACTGTTTTCTCCGCAACTTTGGCTGCGAACGGGAGGAGCGAGATGGGCCAGTAGTTCTTGAGATCAGTGGGGTCAGCTGTAGGCTTTTTGAGCAGGGGTATGACTTCTGCGCATTTCCAGTCATCTGAGAAGGTGCCTGTTTCGAAGTTGGTGTTGATGGTGCCAGGGGTGTGGAATTTTTTTAAATTTCTACTTGTCCATCGGGCAGGTTGCTTCATAAATCTACTTGTCCTGTAACAAAGTCCACTTGTCCCTTTGGTGCCAAGTAGTGCTGCCACAAATTATGGCAGCAATCTCATTATATAAGAGCTCTTATATAGCCTCTCGGATTATGCCAGGGCTATCCCATAGTAGTGTTTTAATACTCGTAATCATTTTATGTTGCCACGTTTCCGCAGCTCCACATACTGGGACTGAAGATGGTGGTAAGCAGTAGTTCCAGGCTTGGAATGCTCTATTGCGTCTGTGCAAACCTATACCTTGCATGTTTTAGGGTTTTCAACAAATCTTCTCTAATCTTTCCCATACTGATAAAAGTCGGAAATTTAATCCTGAGAGTGGCATACGTAAACCTTCTTTCAGAGTTGGGAAAAAAAGTAGTTGATGGGAAAATTAATTTTCAAACATCCAGGTTTTCACATGAGCAAATCTACAAATGCAGATTTGCTCATGCTAAAATGCAGTTCACAAATATTTTGTAGAAGTACAATTTCTTGCACTACTAATGTAAATTCTTGTGAATTCACGAAAGCCGTATACCAAAGGTGCACTTTTGAGACTTTCTGTAATTATTGGGCCCATAATTTGGTCTGGCGTTAACCATGACCTTTTGTGTTTATTAAAATTCTCTCTCTCTGAATCGGCTGGCTTCACTGTGAGTGACAGCATTCTGCTCTTTCACAAGGAGCATATCGGTACACAAAGTAGTTTTGTTAAGTGCCAGTATCTAATGTGGCAGTGTGTGCTTTTTTGAGACCAAAAACAATTTTTGAGTTTGCCAATGTTTGTTATAATGGTGTGGGCCTGGCAGCTCTCACATCAATAAGGTGTTACAAAAGCCATGCTAAAACAAGTCACGCATTGAAAAACGAAAAAGCTGACCCCCAATGTCAGACCTACTGGCTTTGCAAAGGCTTGTTTCTTTTTCTTTCCCATAATCTTATTGAAACTGGTTACACACATTTTCCAATATGAATATTTTTGGGAAATACTAGCATGCATCAACACATTTTACTAAATGATGCTGCAAAGAAATGGTATCTGAAATTTTACAGTAGTTTAGCAAAATGTTATTTCCCTACTTTCATTTTTTAGGAACATTTTATATTGAGAGCAAAGAATCATTAATCTTGCTTTCAAGCTTCTGCAAATATTTGCATCTAATCAGAGAGCATTCTGTGAGCATCATGCATAGCCTCATGTTGCTAAACTTTGAAACCGTGTGTACACATTTTCATATTGGAACCACTGTCAGTGCTGTCAGAAAGTAGATTTACCTAGAGCTCTCTCCCTAATAATAAAGGCTTTCAATTAATGAACCATAAATACAAGTTTGAACAGCATTAACACATGCACACAAATATTAAGTAAACTACAGGCAGTACCCTTCCCTGATCCTTAATGTGGTACTGCAAACTGGCAGCCAAAGGGTTTGTGCTGCAGGGGGTTGGCCTACTTGTCCCAAGGACAAAATACACAATAAAACGTGTTGCCCTTGACCCCAAGTAATATGTCCTGGGTGTCGGGCTATATGAATTCCACATCCCTGATGGTGCGTTGTAGTTCGGGTTTAATGCCTTTCTGTGCTAGATGTGTTGAGAGCAGGGGTCGGTGGGGGCCCCTGAGTGGATGTCTTCCATGGTCAAGGCAGGTCTTTGGCTGTGATCGGCGTCCAGGTGGAGATGGGTGAGCTGGCTGGTGTGTCTTGGGGGCAAGCCGGCGGATGGTCGACGAAGTTGTCGTAGAGGTTTTTGATCTTGAAGTGGAAATAGGTTCCGAGCTTATCGCAGAGGTCTTGGGACGAGGTGATGTCTGTGGCTTCACTGCGGGGGTTGGGGAATTCCTGAATGACGCTGAAGAGTTCTTTAGAGTTGGTGGAGTTGGCGAGGATTTTGATGTGGATGAAAGTCCTCTTGCTGGTGCTGATTTGGTTGTGGTGGTCCATCATAGCGTCCTAGTAGGTGGTGCCGTTTTCAGGTGTCTTGGTGCTTCTCCATATCTTCTCCACGCATATGCAGGTGCGTCTGGCTTCTTGGAGATCGGTGGTAAACCAGGTGGCTTTCCTGGGGCGCTGTTTGTCGGGGTTGCGTAGCAGGACGAGCTCATCTGCGCAGTTGGAGATCCAGGTGTGGAGTTCCCTGGCTGCAACGTTGGTGTCGGATGTCGAGGTGTG
Source organism: Lissotriton vulgaris (assembly GCF_964263255.1). Classification (NCBI taxonomy): domain Eukaryota; kingdom Metazoa; phylum Chordata; class Amphibia; order Caudata; family Salamandridae; genus Lissotriton; species Lissotriton vulgaris. The sequence continues at coordinate 392,493,604 of NC_141697.1, forward strand.
GATGTCTCGGGTGAGGGTGGAGTTCAGTTGCTCATCTGTGACATTGCTCCAGTTCCTTCGTAGTGGGCGTGGTGCAGGTTTGGGTGTCTTGGGTTTGTCGACAGTGAAGTGTACTCAGTGATGGTCGGTCCATGGGGGTTGCGTTGTGTGGCTGAAGTGTATACTGTTTCCTGCTGCAAAGTTGGGGTCGAGGGTGTGTCCTGCCCTGTGGGTCGGTGTGGTGACGTGTTATTTAAGTCTGATGTTGGCGAGGTTGTCACGAAGGGTGGTGGAGTTGGGGTCGTTGTCGTTGTCAAGGTGGAAGTTCAGGTCTCTGATGAGTATGTAGTTCATTGAGGCGATGGCGTGGGATGCGATGAGGTCGGTGATGGCGGGGGAAAAGGGGGCACGGGTGCCGGGGTTCTGTAGATGAAGGTTCCATGGGGTGTATAGCTGGGGCTGGTCTGGATCTGGAAGTGCAGGTGTTTGGTGGAGGGGAAGGTTTAGCTGAAGGTGGTGAGGCAGAGGGTGTTCTTGTGGGCGATGGCGAGGCCCCTTACCGGGTGGTTTGGGCGGTCCTTCCTCTGCATCTTATATCTGTCCTGGATGGTGGTGTTGTTGCCGGGGGCGAAGTAGGCATTGCTCCAGGTCTCCCTGAAGAAGGCGATGTCTGGCGAGAGGGAGTCGTAGGTTCCAGATCTCCATGGTGTGTTTGTGCATGGAGTGAACATTGAGGAGGATGCATCTTAGGGTGTCGCTGGTGTTGGCGTTGCCGGTGTTGGAAGCCGGAGTGGTGGTGAAAGTCTGGCAGTAGTGGAGGCACCAGAACTGGCCATCAGTTGTGTTTGGTGTGGCCTGTTGGCAGTCTCTGAGTCTTCTGGGGTTGAGTGTGTGGAGAGTGGCTGTGATGCAGTGGTGGGTGGATTGAGATGCATGGTCCCTGGTGCTGGTCGCGGTCGGGTCACGGGCGGGCGCAGACAGGCTTGCCTTAGGCTCGCCCATTGCACGCGTCCGCTTTGCAACCATGCAGTGGCCACCATTAAGTAGGGGAGAGGGGAGAGACAAGCAGCTGGGGGACGGGTAATGGGCATTGTCATGGACATGGGGACGGGGCAGCAGCGGCGGGAAAGGGAGGCAGGGAGAGAGGGAGCGGGCTCAAAACCAGAAATGGTATTACAGATACTACAACTCTGAACTATTACAAATATAACAAACTAGACAAAAGACAAAATAAAACAAAACCAGAGAGGACCAGGAATTTACAAGCGCGCCAAGGAGGCGGAATCATGCAGAGGCAGGACCAGGCACGAATGGAGGAATCTTGCCGACAGCGGCCTTGAACACCTCCCAGGAGGAGGCTGGAGGGCTCAGCGGCGGCACACGTGGAGTGGAGCTGCTGGGGAGGGAGTAGGCCTGAGACCAAGGGTCAGAGGTCTTACTTGTGCTCCCCCACAGCAGCCGCCATTAAATAGAGGAGGGGAGAGGGACGAACAGGTGGGAGGCGGGAAACAGGCCTGTGCAGAGGGGTGGGTTGCAGGGGTAGCAGCAGCGAGAAAGGGAGGCAGGCAGAGACAGAGTGGGCACCAAACCAGAAATTGTAAATCAGATACTACAACAAATAAAACAAATTAGACAAAAGACAAAAAAAAACAAGACAGTATCAGAAATTTACAAGCTCACCAAAGAAACAGAATCAGCAGGTTCTCTCAGTATGTTTATTTCCCCCATAATAGTTTGCCTGGGAGCATATCAAAGGCCGCCTTGAATGCGACAAAATAGGTAATAGCTCGATTGATTGCATGGAATAAAGTTCATAGAGTTTGCCCGTACTTCAGGGTCTTGCAAGACAAAGATTGCTAAGTTTGAAGTCCATGTATAATAATTCTATCCATTAATAGCTGCCTGGATTACTCCTATTATCGCCATTGTAAATTGGGTGTTTTATGGATCCATGTCATGAGTCAAGTATTATCTGTTTCTGAAGCACTGATTTATATAATATGTACAGCTTTCTTGCCCAATATTTGATGTTAGACCTAAAGAGGGTGGCAGGCCGGCCATTTGGACCAATGATGCGGTCTTCTTTGCTTTTTCTTATATTGTCTTCCAGGGTGCTTAGATTTTGATTAGGATTCCTTGCTGAGCATATGTTTAGGGCAGTTCCATAATTGGCATTGCCGAGGAGCAAATCCTGACTGTAAGGCTTTGAAATTCTTTTTTGCGCCTATTGTACGATAGCACTATTAGCTGTGGTGGATTTCCTGGCCTGCCAGGCAGTGCAGAACTTTTATGTATTACACACAGTCGTTTAGTGAGCACATTTCCACCCAAGGCATCATGCTAGCATTGTTTGTAGTGCAGTTCATTGTGTATTATTAACAGCTTTAGAGGAGCCTAACACAGTACAGCCTACCAGCATCCACATTGTACTCTACATTAGTTGTTACTGCAATAATTACTTGGGACCTTTACTTATCAACTCACTTTGGACTTAATGTAACAAAATGTTTTGTACAGCTAGATTTATGAATAACCATGCAGAAATTTGAATTAGGGGTTGAAAGAAGCTCAGCCTACAGAAATTGATTAATCACTCTTTATAAAAGTAATGTCAGGTTACCGACCATATCCAGATTACAAAATATGTATATTCAGCCTGACTGTTAATTATACCCATCTCCAAAAAACAGAAAATGAGATAGTAACAAAAAAAGGTATATGGCTATAGAGATCCAAAACATACACAGCTCCTCTGCAGTAAAACACTGACTAACTGGAGTTTGGTGATAAAGTATTTTATTAGAACTAGAAGTGACAATAAAATAGATGTGGTGAATTTTGGCTCGGCAGTACGAGCCCTGTTCACTGATCAGTGCCATGCATATAAGCATATGTGCAATAGACAGTAAAAGCAGATTTCATTGTCTTTTTCTAATGATAAAATTCATTGATTTAGTCATAATTACATATCTGGGTCGGTGTTCCACATTTTTTTTATCTTGGTGAGTCTCCATACTCTTCATTTGTCAGTAGTTCAAAGGTACTTTTTAATCCAAGTCCAAATAGTAATATGCTTGAATTAATCAATTCATACTGTAGTTAGACTAAATGCACATTTTATAGTCATTTATAAGGGTAATGTCCTTCTTGTCTATTGTATCTAACTCCATTGCCCAAGTGGTCTTGTCTTTTTTGTCACCTCAGCCTATTATTGTCCATTGTGGTAACGTGCTGTGTAATCCAAAATCTATGAAACTCTTATCATGAGGGTGTAGACAAACAGTTTCAGACCAATGTGATCTAGACCATTGCATTGTAACTATTAGTCCCATTTCCCAAAAAAAGTGGATAAATGCAGCAAAGTCCGTCTTAATTTGTCACTAATTAAAAACATTTCTATTTAAGAATAATGCAACTTCAGTTATTGTTATTAAAATCACATCAGTTACTTTTTACTTTTCAAGTTGGTAAGTGCACAACCAACTCTTCACTTTTCTGTAGACCATAAGGTTCTTATAATCCAGATTTATTCTATAACAATTAATTTCTATTGGGTGTCTTAATGTAATATCTAGAGCAGAAAATTACTTCTGAATATTTCTGATCACGATTGATGATGACCTGAATGTGTTCCAGATGTGCTTCTTAAACTGGAAAATGGTGCTTGATATATATTGGCACGGGCATTCTTTACAATATAGCATACAATCGGACCTGCAGCTTCTGTATTCAATTACTATACATGTTTTTTGCTGTATGGGGTGTCATATTCTATGTCACATCCCCGTTCAGTAGCTGAGTCCTCATTAACCTGGGAACTTCTAATTTTTAAGCTGGCTACCTTCTTCTTTTTAAATTGAGTCTTTGGTGTAGGTTGCTCTTCTTGTTTGATAATGAAATCTGAAGTGCCTTGTGTTTCCCTTTTTTCCTTGCGTCGATCTTCAATTTTTGGTTCTGACTGTCCTTGCCTCTCCGAGTTTTTTGATGAACCCTGAAAGGAACGAGTATCAGTATGCTGATACCTGTCAGATTTCCTAATATTATCACGATTCCTAAGGATGTACCTCTTTTCAGAGGACTCCCTTTGGGGAGACCCAACCCTTGATTGTGAAGTTTTTCTGTAATAGTTATTTTTGGTTTGAATATTATTATCCCATTTCTTTTTAGAAGAAATGGATGCTTGCTTTGAGTTATCCTTATCATAACTACTCACCATTAGTGGTTTCCCTGGTTTGGCTCCCAAACTATCTCTGCCAAGTGAAGCATAGGTTTGTTTAATAATGTTTGGTAATGCACTCTCCTGATTTGCAGGAGTTATTTCCCTTAGGCATTGGAATATAGCCACCGCTGCTGCTTCCCCCTTAATGTTGCTCAGCATGATTGCCCAGACTTGGTCAAAATTACCCATCAGTTTCATCCCCAAGACCAGGGCAGGTCCTGCCCCATACTCATTTTACATCTGTTTTGATATTTCATGAATAATTGATATGGTTGGGGTACTGTGTATTATAATGTATATTGCAGAAAAGTTTGTTTCCCAGGTGGTACAATCCGCAAGTGAGGAAACCATTCCCATTGGCAAGCAAATTGTTAACATTCTGTGTTTTTCCTGCAGACCCATAAGGGGAAATACTGCTTCCAACTGTGCTATTTTTTAGCAATCCAGAATGGTACTTGGTCCCTTTTTGATGGGAACACACCCATTGTAGCTTTTAGTGTTTGTGGACTAATTATTGGTGTGGGCTGGGTCTGGATGATTCCAGGTGGAGCAGCTCTTTCAGGTTACAATGTGAGTATTCTCATGACTAACTGGACAGTATGTCTGTATAGCCTTACTACGTCTTTGTAAAGTGTGCACACTTCCCCTATTTGAAGTGTGTCTATCTCGGGATGTGGCATGTAAGTCACTAAGACCATGTCGCTCCTCCTCTGCTGAGCGGACCAAGCCTTACAAATGAAGATATGTGATTTAGGGCGCCTTTCAACCAGTTTTCAAGTTGCTGGTAGGTTAATGGAACTTCATTGTCCTCATATGGGATGTATCCTTACGGTGGATCCACTTCAATGTATTTGTGGAATAATAGTGTCTGTGCATCTGCAGGTGTGAATTTTACCCAGGAATAGAATACCTCTGATCCGAACACCTTGTCCTAAATCACGGTGGTAACATGGCCACCGATTGCAGGTTATCCATGTTCTAACAATTTCAGAGTTACTGCCTGTCTGCCGTTTTCTGTAATGTTCAGAGCATTTGCAAATTCTCTCCTTCTGCACTTCCTCTGCTACTCGCAGGTTCAGTCATTTTGGAAGGAGAAGAAAGTAAAAGATTTTAAGAGGTAGGGTTTAGCACAATATGGGAATCTTTAATCCTAATAAGCTTTTCTAAAACCTTCAGCCAATACACAGGGTGTGCCTGCTCAGCATAGGCAGATTATCCTTCCCACTTCAGACGTCTATGAAAAATGTGAGTCTGATTGTCTGAGAAAGCACGACTGAACTACTCATATTTTACTGTAAATATTAGAATCTAACCAATGAGGAATTCATGTTGTGGGGACACACCCCACAACATGAATTCCTCATAACTTGTAAAAATCATTTATGGAGTTCAACTACTATATTTTTGTCAATGCGATGCCTTTTTAAATCCACTATCACTATTTCACTCCACGCATTCGTATTATGTGAGCACTCAAAAATTAAATTTGTTTAAATAAATATGTCATCTTTTGACCTACATGACCCTCTACGTACTTTCTCTCTTGCTCCCCAATGAATTGATTTCACTTTTTAGAAAAAACAGTGCCCCTCTTTGGGTCACCCCTCTCGCTTTGGGACCGTTAAGGGTTCATCTAGCACGCTATCATCTAATGGGTTAGTGCCCACTATTTATGTTCCCTTTGGCACGTCTTTATAAAAAACATGCCTAAGTCATAGGCAACAGAATACCTCTTTCTCTGGCATCGAGTAATCACCCTTGAGTGCCTGAAACTTCATCATGTCCACACCCACCCACATATCTCCCACTTTACTGATCTCTTTAAAATCCCAATGCTTGAATCCAGATAGGTGTTTGCCGTTTGTCCTGTTATTAGGAGTCCCACAATGGTATGGTCTCTGTTCGAGTTGAGAACCCGCCATCTGTTCAACCAGCAGCATCACCTTAATATATGTCAACCAATTAGCTCGTCTTTTTTCCAAAATGCTCTGTCATGCTGCAAAGAGGGCTCATCTTATTCAGCAAAGACCCCTTTGTTAACTAAAACGAATTGTATAGCCCAGTAGTATCTCCTAAGATCCAGATCTTAGGATCTGGTTGTATAGATCCTAGGATCTATACAACCATGCTACACTCCCCGGACCAATTTAGTTAGAGCTATTCTTGGGGCGCAGTTATTCCACAGTAATGTCCTCAGTTCCCTGGAAGAAACTCTCCGTTATGACATAAGGTCTATTTTGTGAGGCATAAATAAATTTGGGCAGCCCATTCATTTTATACTTAACTGCCCTGCCAAGCAACAAGAGCAGGATTGTTCTCAAGTGTGGGGCAGCATCAATCCTAAATTTCTCCAGTCACTATAGAGGTTCCTCTGAGCACATCCTCAGGGGATCTGTTAACTTGGATTCCCAAATATTGCTGACAGATCTGTAGATTTCTCTTTATTGAGGCTGTCGGCTCCCAAGTCCACAGTGGGTAATCTGAAACCCACTATGTCTCCCAAAGATTTGATTTAACTACATTACTCTATTGTAGAAGAGCACTGGGTCGAAAACATGTAGTATAATGTAAACAAAACTTTATCATTTGTAACCGCTTCCTGTTGTGCTCGCATAGATAAATTGGTCTTCCTCTTCGGAAATGTTTGCTTGCTTTGTATTTTGTATTTGCACAGATATCCAGACAGGCAATCTATGCTGTATAAGTTTGTGGGGCCTTCACTTCCTACTTCTTGTTCTAAAATGACCCAGCCGTTTATAGAGTCATTTGATGAGAAGTAGGTTAGAGGACATCCTCTGTGATGGTATCAATGATTTTAGTTGAGATGTCATCAGTGAATTAATCAATTATGGCATTTAACGTCACGTGTGATGCTATAAGTGAGATCCAAGGTAGTGCTCCGCAAATGTCTCTATAAACCACTAGATCATTTACTGCTCCTTAAATGACCCTAAAATTGCTAGATCATTTTAGGAAAGAAAATGGGTATTAAGGGCCCACAAACATACAACACAGATTAGATGGTTGTATGTGTACACATGTATGAAATAGAAATAGTGTAGTTTATGGTAAGAGTTATATGGTATGGTGTACTACTAGTAAAGTTTTAAGTGCTAACAGTACTTCAATAAACAAGGTAGAGATTGAATGAAGCTAGTGCGCGTTGCTGATTCATGTTACAAATAAGTTACAGCTTAATTAAAAGTACTCTTGCCATTAGCATAACTTGTATTTTTGTTTTTGTCCCCTGATAACTTGTTGGGTTTTATAACGTAAGTTAATGTCTTATTACCATACCTCACTATAATGTAACTGTAACCTTTTTTTTTCTTTGAGAATATATAATATATATTCACTAAAAAATAAAGGTTAAAGTAATGTTAAACGCCTAAATTCATCACTGATAGTTTATTGAGCTATCTATAACTTGTTCTCCCAACTATAACTTGCTCCCTCGCAAAGCACTGCTTGTGGCTAGTATTCTTGGCCCCAGTGCCTTGGCGTGGCCTGCAGATGTACTGCTGCCCATAATACCCTCTGGGCACAGCTTACAGTGAAGTCTACCAGACATTTCACGGAGGATGGAACCTTTGACCATGGGTTCTTCCCTTCTGGAAACAGCCTCTTGCACCGGACATCAGGTGTGTGTCCTCTGATCACGCACCAAGCCAGTACCCGGATTGCTGTGGCCAGTGGATACTGCATAGAAGCAGTGCTTTAAATGGGCCGGTACTGTCCGGTACGGAGTACCGGCACTTTATTATTTTGAGAGGGAGAGTACCAGCACTTTTCAAGAGTGACGTAATACTTCTAATTGGAGAGTACCGGCACTTCTCAGACACAAGCAGGTACTCTGCTACAGAGTACATGCACTTCTATTTTTCCATTTCAAGCACTGGATAGAAGGCATGGCTTTCTGTTACTTCCTAGACCAACAGTTCTTTCCAACCGTACCAGCTGGACATGACCTTTATTTGAGGATAAAGCCAGCATGCACAGAGCATATACCACCATGAAAATCCACTGTGGTTGTCTCCAGCATTGAGGAAACGTGCCTGGCATGCCATGTGGGCATTGGACACAGGGTCATACATTTGGTTATATCTTGCACCTGGTTACTTTATCAAGCGTCTCTGTGGCAAAGGGCCGAAGCAGTCTACTGTAAACACGGCAAAGTTACTAGTCCCACTAACCAAGGGACCATCCCCCTATTATTTTTGTTTACTCACAGGTCTGAAATCCTGCCTTGACAAACACAGATGCTTGTTTGCTCATCTTGTATATAAAGTAGTGACCAAAAATGTTTATACTGACTCACAAGTTAGACTCCCCAATTCATGAGGTGCATGAACTAAGTGTGCATGATGTAGAGAGCCACCCGGCCTCTCACCAACTTTGTAACAACACACACACATGCACGCCTTCACCCTCGGGACGGGCACGCCCCGAGGTATATATTAAAAGCGCGGAAGACCGCTCGGGGTCTCCCAGCACACCCTCTTACCTGTGTACGTGTCCAGTCATTGTGTGCTCCACGCCACGTGCGAGGCCCAGACCTCGCGCACCACATTGGCGACGAGGCCGGTTCCGCCCCCCGCGCGTGCCTGGCCGACCAGAGGAGCTGCCTGCTCCGTTGCCTGCTGGTGACTGCCCAGCATCTTCGTGGCCGCGGAGCCCGTCCGCCGGCCTGCCGCCTGTGCTCAAGTCGGCTCCCCGCCCATGCGACTCCAAGGTCGGAGCGTGTTCAGCTGGCGGGGGCCGCCTGGTGAGTTGATTCCACCCCCGGCGCCCCCGCGCTGTGTGTGCTGTTGTCTGGGGGCTCGCCCCACGGTGCTCTCAGCGCGAGCGCGTTCCCTGTGGCGCGCTGCCCCGGCGGGGGAGGGGCGAAGAGGGGAGACGCCGCACGTCAGCCCCGAGGCCCTGTCACATGGCTCCGACGCCTGCCCTGATCTCCGCTCTTGTGCGTGGCACCCCGCTCCGTGGGCTCGCTTTCTCCGGCCCTGGATGCTGAAGTCTTCTTCTGGCTCAAGCAGAGTTGGGGACTACAAATCAGGCACGGTCCTGTTTCTTCTGCCGTCTGCTCCCCGCTCCGTGGCCACGACTGGCTGAAGTCCCGGAGGGAGAGAGGGTCACCACAAAGCCTCACAGAGGATTCAGCAAACAAGCACTAGCGCATCCAAGCACTGCCTTTCTAGGGATCCACCTGCACAGTGACCTGACCGCCTCAGTCCCACTGTCCTGCTCCATTTGACACAGCGCTGCCTGCACGGCTGGGGTGCGCGCCAGAGGAGATATCCCGACATGAACGACGCTCCTACAGGGGGTGCCCCCACGGCGCCAGCCACGTCTGCCGCTACGCCACGCCCGCCTCCGCGGCGCGGAGCTGACACGCACGTGGTCAGCCATGCACACACTGGGGTAGCCCCACTTCCGCCGTTCAGCGAGACTGCGGACCCCGCGGCGCCGCGCTGGAAGGCATGGTTGGGGCGCTTGAACCTTTACTTTAAGGGGACCAGAGAGACCGACAGCACCGTGAAGCGATCGCTTTTACTCCTGTATGGCGGCCCAGAAATCTACGACCTTTTCGAATCTCTCCCAAACACCGGTGAGGACGACGACTATGACGCGGCGGTGACCGCGTTGAATACTCACTTTGACCCACAGGTCAACACCGTCTACGAGAAGTTCAAGTTTAAACGGGCGTGGCAGACTGAGAGTGAATCTGTGGACATGTATTATGCGAGGCTGCGCCGGCTGGCCAGCAGCTGCCCGTTTGCCGACCCGCGTGAGGAAATCAGAGACCAAATCATCGTCGGGTGCAAGTCGAAACTGCTTCGGAAGCTTATCCTCAGACAACCGGGTATCACGTTGGATGCCATTCTTGTCCTCGCTCGCTCCCATGAGCTGTCAGACTCCAGAGCAGATGAAATGGAGCTGGCGCTCCGGTCCCCCATAGCCCAGCAAGCAACACCCATAATGGCGCCCATCAAGGAAGAGACCATCGACGCGATACAGAGGAGACCGACGGGCGGAAGGGCTCGACAGTGGCAAGCTCGAGACGCTCAGTGTGCATACTGTGGGGGAGACCATGCAGCGACCGCTATGTGCAACGCAAAAGGGAAGACGTGCTCAAAGTGCGGCAGACTAAACCACTTTGCCGCGGTGTGTCAAGGAGGACGATACAGACCCAATGCACAAAAGTCACGAGGGGGATACGGATCTCGATCGATGACATCCAGAGTGAGACAACTGTCGCTAGAGCAAGAACACCCACCGCCGGACACGCCGGCCCAAGGCCGGAAACCGTACTACGAAGATGAAGAGGATGACGAGGTGTATGTAATATCCTATGTCAGCAGGGTAGCCACCCGGAAGATACCACCACTCATGTGCACAATCTCTGTGGAAGGATCAGAAATCAGAGCACTGATCGACACCGGAGCCTCCGTGAATGTCATGGACTCGGACCAGTATGAACAGATGTCGCCCAAACCCACACTGACCCCGACGACCGCTCGAATATACACATATGGGGGCACCGAACCCATGCCCCTACGCGGCGTAATCAGCACCACCATTCGAAATGGAGAGTACACAACAGAGGCCCGGTTCCACATAACTGAAGGGAAGAAAGGCACACTGCTCAGCTGCAACACAGCGGAAGACCTAGGGCTGGTTTTCTTCGCCAACCAAGTTCACCAGTCGCATGCCGATACCCTGCTAGAAGAATTCCCTGCACTATTCAGTGGCCTCGGAAAGCTGAAAGGCAAGAAAGTAAAACTGCATATAGACACCTCCATCCGCCCTGTCGCCCTGCAACACAGAAGAGTGCCTTTTAACCTCCGTCCTCAGGTGGAAGAGGAGCTTAAGAAGCCCGAAGCTCTCGACGTAATCGAGAAAGTGTCAGGACCGACCCCATGGGTGTCCCCAATGGTGGTTGCCCCCAAACCCAAACAGCCTGGCGTCATCAGGCTGTGCGTCGATATGAGACTACCGAATACGGCTGTGAAACGGGAGCGCCGCATCACGCCCACCATGGACGACATCGTCGCCGACCTCAACGGGGCGAAGTGGTTCTCTAAACTTGATCTCAACGCGGGCTACCACCAGTTGGAACTTGATCAGAACAGCCGATACATCACGACTTTCTCAACCCATGTTGGGCTCCGGCGATACAAGCGGCTAAGCTTCGGAGTGTCATCGGCGGCCGAAGTGTTTCAGAATGCAATAAAGGAAGTCCTGTCTGGGCTGAGTGGGGTCATCAACTTGAGCGATGACATTCTGATCTATTCAAACACGCTGGAGGAACACCATGCACATCTTAGGGCCACTCTACAAAGACTACTCGAACATGGACTAACCCTCCACAGAGAAAAGTGCTCATTCTACCAAGAAGCAGTGGACTTCTTCGGCTACCGATTCACACGCGAAGGGCTCCGGGTTGACCCAAAGAAGGCAGAAGCCATCCAGAATGCCAGCACACCCAGAAATCCCACCGAGGTGAGAAGCTTCCTCGGGATGGCCACGTACTGTGGCCGATTCATACCCAACCTGGCCGACCTGGCCGAGCCCCTTCGCACACTCACTAGACAGGACCGTGAGTGGGAATGGACAGGTGCAGCGAACCAAGCCTTCCAGGAAATCAAGGCGAGCCTTCTGGACAAGGCCACAATGGCCTACTTCCAACCCCGCAGGAAGACTGAATTGGTCGTGGACGCCAGCCCCGTAGGCCTCGGCGCAGTGCTACTGCAGGAATATGGCCAAAATGACTGGAAACCCGTCGCATATGCAAGCAAGGCCCTCACGGACACCGAAACACGGTATGCTCAAATCGAGCGAGAAGCGTTGGCCATCAAGTGGGCCTGTCACCATTTTCACTTATATCTCTGTGGCCAGCCCTTCACCATTGTGACCGACCACAAGCCACTCCTGCCTCTGTTTACCGGATCCTCCAGGCTCGCCCCACCGCGAATTGAACGATGGGCTGTCCAGCTACAAGGCTACAACTTTACCCTGGTTTTCCGGCCCGGCGCCCATAATCCAGCGGATTATCTGTCCAGACACCCCGATGTAACCAGAAAAGCAATCCCGCTGGCTGATGGTCCATTAGTGGAGGAATTCGTCCACATGGTATCCGTGGCTGCCTGCCCGGAGACCCTCACCCTGCCGGAGATCGGAAGAGCCACCGCTGGTGATGAGACTCTGACCCGTGTCAAGAATGCCCTGGATACCGGAAGCTGGACAAGGTTTTTGGAGGGAGCACAAGGACTTCGTCCGGAGATAAGCCATGCCCGACAACAGCTATGGCAGATCCGCCATGAACTGAGCGTCGGCGATGAAGGCATTATACTGCGAGGACATCTCATCGTGGTGCCGGCGAGCCTCCAACAGCAGACTTGCGATCGCCCACACGGGCCACCAAGGAACAGCCAAGACGAAGGCCAGGCTACGCAACAAGGTGTGGTTCCCGGCCATGGATCGCATGGTGGATGAGATGGTGCGTTCCTGTCATGCCTGCACCATCACGGGGTCAGATCCAGCCCCAGCCCCAGTCATTACTGAAGAAGCGGCGACAACACCCTGGACTCAGCTGAGCGTAGACTTCGGGAGCTTCCCAGACGGTCGACACACGCTGGTAGTCGTGGACTCCTTTTCGAAGTTCCCCGTCGTGGAGCTGCTCTCGTCCACAGCGTTTGGACCAGTCAAGAAAGCATTGGACCACATCTTTGCCACTATGGGACTCCCAGAAGAGGTGAAATCGGACAATGGACCCCCTTTTCAAGGGCGAGAGTTCCAAGCATACCTAGATGGCCTGGGGATCAAACACCGCAAGATCACACCACTGTGGCCGCAAGCAAACGGCGAAGTGGAGAGGCTCATGCGGACTCTCAACAGGGCGCTCCGCATCGCTGTCAACGATGGCAAGGACCCAGAAACTGCGTTGGATCAATTCCTGAGTGCATACCGACAAACCCCTCATAGCACCACTCACTGCACGCCGGCGCATGTCCTATTCAAAAGGGCACCAAGAGGCAACATCCCTGCGTCCTCCACATGGACCCCTGAAGAGAGAGATAGTGATGCCATCCAAGCACGGAGGACTGTCACGAACCAGAAAGCAAGTGAAAGAAGGCATGCGAGACACCCCGGGTTGCAAGAAGGAGACACCGTCGTGGTACGGGATCGGCACCCTGGGTCGAAATTTAGAACCCCATTTGAACCAGAGCGATGGATCGTGGAGAAAATTCGAGGAACGATGGTGACTGCCCGCCTCGGCCAACAGACTGTCACACGTAATGTATCCTGTTTCAAAAGACTAGGAGTGTCGGATGGCATTCCCCTGGAGGCCGACGAAGCCATCGATGACGGCGCAGATGGTCCGGATGATGGAAGAGCGGGGGCCCAAAACTCTGCGCCCTTACAGAGCCGTGACCAGCCAGAAGAAGACAGGCGTCACCTTGGTGGGCCCCGAAGTGAAACAACAGGGTGCACCTCTTCCTCCCGAGATGAAGCAACAACCCCGGCTGGGGCTGTTGAGTCTCCCACCCGGTCCAACCACAGATACCACCTGCGACCCAATCCTGGGCCGAGCCAAAGACTCCGAGACTTTATATGTACTTCCCCGTAGCCATTGTGTTTGGACAGTTTACATGTGAACTAAATTGAAGGAGGGATGTAGAGAGCCACCCGGCCTCTCACCAACTTTGTAACAACACACACACACGCACGCCTTCACCCTCGGGACGGGCACGCCCGAGGTATATATTAAAAGCGCGGAAGACCGCTCGGGGTCTCCCGGCACACCCTCTTACCTGTGTACGTGTCCAGTCATTGTGTGCTCCACACCACGTGCGAGGCCCAGACCTCGCGCACCACACATTGTTCACGGACTACAAATTCTGACGTGAAAATATTTTAAAATAGTACACAAGCGACTGTGATGACCAGTAGATAGCTGTCAGTTGCCCAATGTCATGAGCCAACCCTAGGTTATTGCGTAATTTGTATTCTGGGGCTTCTTGACTTTTGCATATATTGAAAAAACTGAGAGTAGTCCCTCGCGTAGTTCTGTTGGCGGAAACAGCAGGGCCGGAAAAAAGGCACCGCCATGACATAGGGCCGGTCGACAGCTGTGCAGACATTTAGGATTTATTTGTTCATTCGGTGTTGGGCTGGGCGAGGTTTTAGGCCCTGACTGGGCTGAATATTTTAACAATGGAAACATGCCATTTAGGGCGTATAACCTGAAATTGCCATGCGTATTGCGTTGCTCTGAGCTTTTTTCGGCAGTGTACTGGGTCAGCCTGTAAAGCCTGCTTTTTGTTGTTTTTTCCGCAGTGTACTGGGTGAGCCTGTAAAGCCTGCTTTTGGTTGTTTTTTCCGCAGTGTACTGGGTGAGCCTGTAAAGACTGCTTTTTGTTGTTTTTTCCGCAGTGTACTGGGTGAGCCTGTAAAGACTGCTTTTTGTTGTTTTTTGGCTCTTTGGGAGTAGCAAACTGTTTTTTTTTTTTTACACCGTTTTGGATTACATTTGATGAGACAGGACCGGATGGTGTTGTCTGAAGCGCAGAGCATACTGCATATCATTTGAGAATCAGAACAGTACAGACCGCGGCCAATAAAATAAATAAAAAGAAACTTAAAGACAGCACTGCCGACGCATGTGCTGTCTCTGCTCCGAACTTTGGCATGCCTCCTTCACAGCAGGCTGCAGCCCTGCTAGGAATGTGCGGTGATTCACAGTACATTAATTTCCAGCATTTCGTTCGAGCTTATGCTGAGAACACGAGCCAGCGCAACACTAAACAGAAAGGAAATAGACATTGTGAGTGAACTTTCTGTTCCATTCTGAAAGTACGATTTGACAGAACATTGAACGTGTTCTGTCATTTCATCTTACACTAATTCTCTATTCACGTTTTTTGAGTTGTTTGACGTCCCAGGCTTTCCAATAAGCTGTGATAGAGTTTTTACATACCGCAAAGTTCGCCGTTTCTACCTGCAGCTGCTAGATGCCTTGTCATCATCCGGGACAGTCCAAATTTGCGCCAATTATTTGCTGCAAATATAGATTCCTTGGTTTCTCTCCATTTTACTTATTTCAATTTCTCACGGATTTGGAAATACATGGAAACTTCCCACTGATTTTTCTGTCTCTGCCTCTGCCTCATTGTCCCGCCAAAAAGAAAGTTTGCAGACGCATTAGACAAGAAAGGGGGTTGACTAGGAGTCTGAAGTGGGGCAGTGGGAGCAACTACCAACACACTGATATCACTGACTTGAGTACTGATTTATTAGGTCGCGTTTTCAGGCAGTTTTTCACTGTTTTTTTTGTCAAAGACCTTTTGCGCACGCCATCTCAATACATTTAGGCTTTGGGTCAGCACATTGCTTATCTCATAGATTTGCAAGAAAGTCAATGTCATTTGCTTGCCTTTTATTTGATGGATTTCCTTTTCCTGCTTCTGTATTTCCCCCCCCTGGAGCAGACCTTCTTTACCATAATTTTGATTTAATGACTTGCAGCCTTCCATGGCTAGCACTAAGAAGTTACTTTTTACTTTGTAGTACTACTGAGCTCTGCCTGACTTTAAAATGGCACCCACATACATGGGGATTTAATCGGTGCATTTGACTTGAGCAAATCTAGACGGTTTGTTTGTTCTGGCCTGATTGATATCTGCCTGATCTCTGCAAAAGTATAAAGTGCTGCGCAGTGACTAGTGACTATCTGCCCTAGGGCATCGACCTCCGTGCTGGATCTCCCCTGCGCACCCTGAATTAATACTACAAGTCCGACAAAAGGGCTTTTATTACAATGAGTTACAGCTTTCACATTGGTGAGATGACCCACAGGCTCACTCCGAATGCAACACCAGGGGCACCAATTGTTTGCTGACTGTTTCACTGTACCCGACATTCACTGCATTTGGTCCCAAGATGCTGCCTGTACCTGCCTGACTCTAAAATGGTGGCTGCAATTTCCCCATCCGTACCTCACCTGCTCTCACCCGAGATGTAGGATGAGGCGGACGATTCCTCCCAGTAACACCGGGGACTGATGCCTTCTATGGAACAATGGCAGCGCCCCACGGGCTGAAACTTTAACTGTTTGTACTTACCACGGAGCCCGAGTACCCTTGGCCACTGCCCAGTGGATCTGTCCTATGCAGCTATAGCAGAGTCTGGCTCTGGGCACCCCTTCGGCCGTCACCTATCCAGACATCGGGCATTGTTTGTCACGGTTCTTCACGGTTTTATTACTCTCTCTCCTCGACTGCTTTGACTGCTTTGTCCCCCCTAGAGTACTTTCCCCCTTCAGATCTACCTGACTATGTCTGCTTTCCTCTCCCCTGTTTACCTTTTCCCCACTACCTTCCATACCCTATATGACGTGTGTCTTGGATATGCTACCTGCTAATTATCTTATATTATTGTGTAAGCTCATTTTTCTTTTCTCCTAAGTATATACTGGTAACTTCATCTGTAACTGATGTAACTATGTAACAATGTTCTGAAACAATGTCCTCTCTCATGTAAAGCACTCTGATACCTCCGGGTCTAGCCAGGGCTATATAAAACTTTTCAAATAAATAAAATAAAAACAAATGAGTAACTACTCCCTTTTTCTGTCAAGCGGCGGCGCGAATGCGGGGTCTGCAAGACATGTTGTAGTTACTATACAGCTTTTAATCCCGCCTGCTGCTTACCATATTCTGACTCCTGCGTCTTTCTTCTTTGCTGGCTCTTCGTTGGTTGGTGCTCCTGATACATCAGTTCCATTTTTCGCTCAGGAGCACTGGCCGACTACAGTTTCTTTACGCTGCAGGTTTTGATATGTTGATTTAGGGATCAATGTTTGATCTTTCCTGTTCGTGACATCTAGGGCCAGAATCAGTAAAGAGCGCTGTACTCTTATAAAATGTAATGGTACTGAATGTCCCTATCTCAGAAAGATGGAAGTATGAGTCAGCTGTGCTAGGATTTGAGCCTGTACCTTACAGATCACTGCATTCTTCAGCTGGGAACCTTCAACTGGCCTATCCCGTCTGCCTGAAGAAACCAGCTGCTATCACTGCCCTCACTGAAACTCGAGCTAATGTGTCTTTAAGATCGCTTGTTTTCGCTTGGAGCACACATGCCTCAGAAAAATATGTAAGCCCCACCAAGGAGTGTACTAAACGTCCTTTAACAAGGACCATCAACTATTTATATATGTGAATCTTGGCACCTCACAATTTGATTGTGCAGCACACTGTGAAATGGAGAGGCTGCGTCACGGAAAGCTAAGAGCTTGTTCAGTGAGAAGCAAGACTTGACTTGTGTCAAATAATTCCTTCCAGAGATTAATGTCAAATATCTTAAACGCCTGCTACAACTGTTTTGTCTGTGCCTCAGAATACCAAGCAGTACATATGCTGCAAATAGCTCTTTTATTGTTCGGAATCTTACACTTAACAGGCAACTCACTAAAGGGAAAACATTTTTCATTCCACCTTTCTTCTAACACACACACATCCAGTCTGTCCTGCACAGTGTATGATGCATTTCACTTTTTTCTTAATAAATCTTTTTATTAAACAGACTTGGTAACAAGGTACAGCACCACAAAAGTCAATACAAAGGGCACAGCGAAAACAAGCATACATATAGATACAGTAGAATAGCTCATTGGAAATCACGGGGAGGGAGGGTCATCAATGCCCAGGTCACGAGGAGGGGTACAGATGTTCCCATGGTATGAGTTCCAAGGGGCCCATATCTTGGCCAATTTCCAGGGGCAGCCCAGGGCCTTATATACAGTCTTTTCTCTTAGCATGCACCAATCAAGGTGTTTTTCCCAATCTGTAATTAAGGGTGCATGTGAGGCTCCCCAAAGCTGCGGGATGTTCCTTTTGGCGATCATACATCCGAATGTGACCCATTGTGTGGTGTACGCATTGAGGTCGGTCGGTTCCCAGACGTTGAGAAGGCACCTGGGCGCTTCTGGCTTAATCTCGACCTCCAATGTGTCGCTCATGACCGCATAAATCTTGCGCCAATATTCCTGAATTGCTTCACAGTGCCATATAATGTGCATGAATGTGCCAAGTTGAGTGCATCCCCGTCTACACTATCCGTCCGTCTGCCCTCCCATGTGTACCAATTGGAGACCTGTTACATAGATTCTATGCAGGGTCTTTAGCTGCACAAGCCGAAGCCACGCCGGATTAGCAACCGTTTTGGGGGAGGAGACCGCCGTCTGCCAACTTTCATCGTTCAATGCGATGTCGTCTCCCGTCCATTTCTCCCTCCGCGATATTAGTGAATCGCCCATATTGTTAATGAGTTTTCGGTAGGTTAGGGACATTGCCCTTTCGGGTAGGTGGCCATCTAGCAATCTGTCAAGTGGGTATCTCTCTGATGGAGAGGAGGCACTGGGAAACACCGTCCGTAGCGCATGGCGGACTTGTAGATATTGGAAAAGTTCTGAGTCTGTCAATGAGTGTTGGCTTTGGAGAGCGTCGAAGGGCTTCACGCCCCCCATATCCCATAGGTCCCCAATATGGGAGATGCCATTTATGTCCCATTTATCAAAACCTTTCAAGTTACCCAGATCTCCCTGCTTTTAAGAATCCCACAAGGGTGTGGCGAGGGTCAACCTACCACTCCAGCCCAGTGATTTGGTTGCGGCATGCCAGATCCTAACTGTGTGGTTAGGATGCGTTTCACTTTTGATATAAAAAGCTTCAAGTGGATTTGCAAAACGTTAAAACTATAAACTAGCCAGGTTTGACTCCATATGAATCAGTAACTGCATAAAAGCATAAATCTATATAGTTTATGAATCAAGAAGGAAGAAAACTATTTACTACATTTGTAGTCTTTCTATTGATTTGATAAAGATTATTTAGCTAGTTTGAGAGTTTGTTGGCAATTCCGATTATAATACTGAAAAAGAGGCATCTTGACGACAATTTATTTTACTTCCTTATATTATATTTCAGTAAATAACAAAAAAATGACCATAGTCGTATACTTAAATTACACCAAATACTTATTACGGTAACATCCTCATTTTGCAATAATTACTGGGTTTTTGTCAAGCGCCATATTGGTACCTCTTCATTGACAATCATGAGTACACCCTGCACTTCATCACCCTCACAAATTCAAATGCTTTCACCATATTTATCCCCCATGCTCACTATAATTTAATCTGAGATAAAGCGTCAAGAACGTTATCTTAAATATTATTAATTACTTCATGAAATAGACATGCCAAAGTGGGCCTTAGACATATGTAGATCATTTCCTTTGCCTACCTATTATATAATTCAATTGCCATACTCTTAAATGTTCATTAACTAAGCTATTTGTTTTGCCATGGTAATGTGCTTTTATGTAGTGGTCCTACAATGGAATATTCCATTTCAAATGTTTTTTTATCAAACTTATTCTATCAAACTTAATAAAAACAATCTACTGCCTAGATATGCTGCCCATAAACTTGGAGTGAGGTTTATAATTTAAAAAATAAAATAAGTAATCACATGTAATTTTGATAAAAGAGTACTTGTTCTGTGTTCTCCGAAAGCAGCTGTATTTTAGAACAGGTATAGAAACGCTTATTGGTATTAATGCAGGATAATATGCTTTTGACTGCAGAAAATAACATTTACAGTTGTCTTGAAGTCATGTACCTCTAGGGCACAATTTAAACACGAAGGTGACTAAAAACAAAAACCAGATAAATAATATATATATAAAAAGGAAGTGCACTTCTTTTAAGATGTGCACACATGATGAGGGTAAAAGGCTGTCCTTTATAGGCAAATGCAAAAACAACAGTTGATGGACAGAATGCAGAACAATGTCATACATTCACCCCAGTACAGAGATCTGGGCCTAAATCCATCGGTTTTTTGCACTCCACACCACCCCAGTTCAGACATGGCCATATGCAAATCAGCCTTGACCCTGTGCCTCATGGGAACAGTCCAGCCCGAACTGCCAAGCCATGTCTTTCCTGGACCGGAATCAAGCATCCTAGGACTGGTTTCTGGCTATCAACCGTCTTCAGCCAGGATAGCTTGACTCAAGTGGTGTGGAGAGCATGGGACTCACGTCTGAGCATACCCATCCCACTCGGATTTCGGAGTGTGAGTGCGCTCTTTACTGTGACCCACCACCAACTCACTCCAGCTCTCTTCTCCAGGCCTTTCCTCTGATGCAGCTTTGTGGTGCACGATATGCTAGACAATGGGCTTGGTGTTCTCTGCGTATTGTCCACTTGCACTTCCAGTGTTGCCCATCTCCATGGTGGTAGCCTATATTGGCTTAGCCAATTCTGGTGGCTTTTAAACTCCATTTCCACTAGAAAAATGAACGGGCCCTTCTATTATCAGTCCCACCTATTAGGGCTTTTTCTCACCTTACAGTGTACGTGTACTTTCACAGAGGAATTATTCTGGCTACTCAAACATTCCAATATATTGGACCAGCACAATTGTGCGCAAAAAATGTATCAGGATGGCCTCATACAGCTCCCGGGTGTCAGGCTTCATCATTGGTGATCCACGTTTGGTGAGAGAAGACTGAATCTATGCCAGAAGAACACAGCTGCAAAGAAATGATGCTGCCCCAAATTTAGTTGAGGATACAATTCATCTGGTAGAAGAGGTACCTTTCATACAAGGTGAAATCAAAACGTCCTAAGTTGACTGTGTCTGGAAACATGAACACAAGTGGGAAATCATCGAAATAGATGTACAAAGACTCCAGGACAGAAGATGGACCTTTGAAAGAACCCCATCAAAAGCTATAAGGATTACACCGTGGTCTAAAGCCCTGATGATAATCCCCCAATGCAGAAGGGGATTGGAAACGCATCGGCACGTCTTTAATCGTCTGCGAGGGTCCAACATTGAATGGGACTCTAGTACGGGTGTCATAATTGAAACATACCCCGAGAGCGAACTTATATAAAAAATAATTTTCCCCGCAGCCTGCCTGTCGTAGTGCCACATGGAATTTGAGTTTTGGCGGGCTATTGTTGAAATTTTGGACTGGTGTAATTGGTTGATGCAAATAAAACAGTGTTTTGTCTTTGTTTTTGATTATAATATGTTTTTATAAAATGTTTTTTATACAATTTTGATTTGCACAATATATTGAACGAAATGTGTATTCCTCCTATGCATCACGAGTAATGAACAGTTGTTTGAAATGAAGTTGAATCAATACAAATATGAAAGTAAAGTACAATGATTTTTTGCGTTGTATTTCGAATCTGCAGTATTAATTAGCAGTACTGAAATTGGTGGCCTGGTACCCCTTGTTTGAAAAAATGTATTAGACGTCCTGCCAGGCTCCCAGAACGGACGAAACCCCTTTGGTTTAAACAGGCTTCATCATTCGCCATCTCAAGTTTGCCTTTGGGAGGACCGGGATACACAATAGGTATCCAGTGAGGGAGTACCTTGATGAAGGTGTGACTACAGGACTCCCTCCCCTGCCCCTTCATTAGGTACAACACTTAAACATTTAGATAAGGTTCATACTGATACTGAAGGACCCGGTTTTTGATCATAAATAGAAATGTTCAAAGTTGCATAGGTTTTCTTTGTGTACTGCCCATAGTGCTTGCAAAATGTATGCATCATATGCTAGGTCCCCAGTGTCGAGTTTTATGCAAGGAAAAGGATAAGAGACTTCTGTACTCGCATGCACAATGTTCATGAGTTGACAAAATTAACTCACACTGAGAGGAGAAGATATGGCACACAGCCAAGTTCAGAATTCTCCTCCAACCTTTTTGCTCTCACTGCAGCCTTAAGAAAATCCTCAAATCCTATGTACCACAGGTAGCCCTGTAGTCCGAAGACCCTGGTGCTGGATGCATGTCCTATCATGCTCTGCATTTTCTGTTCTTGGCCAATATGGTATGGTTTCTTGTGCAGGAGACTTGTGCCACAAGGCAACTGATATGGCTTCTATGTTTTTTGAAGACTTGAGCCGCAAATCCCCCGACAGGCATTCTACATGTTTTTGATATTTCGGAGCTCTAGAGTGCTAGACTGTGTTGGTTGACCGTAAGACAAAATATTTATTTTTTATTAAGGATGACTTCTTTTACCATGACCAGGTCATTACAAGACTAATGAGTGCTATCTGCTGACTATTAGTCATGGGGTTCAAGGCCCTTTGACCTGCACCCGTCATGGGGTACAAGCCTTTTGACCTGCACCCAATTTGGAATTCGTCCTCCTGGCATTCTCGCTGAAAATCTGTGTAACAAATGACATCAATAGTATTAATTTATTATGAGTTTTGTAGAGCATTTACTGTACCAGATAGATGCAAGAAAACCTTGTATATAAACAGCTACAATACAAAAGCACTTAGATTTGTTATACAACATTTTGCAGAGAAGAAGATTTGTGGTTACACGTTATCATCATGAAACGTCTTCTTTAGTCGGGTGCAATGACCACACAGTCCAGGATGGGAAAGTGGTAAGAGTTCTCCAGAAACTAGGATTCATGCATTCTGAGGTATAGTCTCCCCCATTTAGACCTTCTATGCAGTAATGTCTGCCACTAGAAAGTTGCTGCCAGACATTCCCAGGCACACCTCTTGTCAGTGCTTCCGGGAGCAAGGTGAAATAGGCAGGGACCCAGCAATGTTGTATAAATCTTCATAGTTTCAGTCATACTCTACAATGCAATATGTGCAATTTGTTCACTGTTATTAGCTATGACTATCATGTTATGTTGGTAGGAACTTGAGATAGAATGGTGGCCATGTTTACAACCAGCATTGTCAACATTCTCTGGTAGTTCTGTGCATGAAGTGAATTTGCCGTCTATTTTTAAAAAAAGTTTTCTGTAGTACACAGCATTCTCCAGACATAAAATGTCACCAAACCATTTACACTTCCTCAAGCAAGAGGTTCAATCTCTCCTTTTGAA
Organism: Lissotriton vulgaris; assembly: GCF_964263255.1. NCBI lineage: Eukaryota > Metazoa > Chordata > Amphibia > Caudata > Salamandridae > Lissotriton > Lissotriton vulgaris. The sequence continues at coordinate 392,516,755 of NC_141697.1, forward strand.
GGGAGCCTTGGAGCCCGTACCATTACAATACCAGGGGTCGGGAGTATACTCCCTGTATTTTCTCTTACCCAAAAAGGATGGTCTCTCAGATCTATTTTAGACCTCAGAGAATTAAACATTTACATACAATCAGACCATTTTCACATAGTGACACTTCAACAAGTGCTCCCACTGTTACAACAGGGCGACTTTGTCTGGTCTAGACTTAAAAGACGCGTTTCCAGTACATCCCGCTCACCGCAAATTTCTCAGATTTGTGGTAGTGGGGCAGCATTACCAGTTCAAGGTACTCCCATTCGGAGTCCCCACTGCTCCCAGAGTCTTTACAAAATGTCTGGCAGTAGTCGCTGCTCACCTACGAAGACAACACATTCATGTCTTCCGGTACTTGGACAACTGGCTCATCAAAGCCCATACGTACCCAAAGTGTCTACAGCACACTCACATAACAGTGCAGTTACTGCACCAACTGGGATTCATAGTCAATGCTTTGAAATCGCATCCTCAACCTTCCAACACTCAAAACTATCTAGGAGCCACTTTAAAAGCTCTGGCTTTCCTCAATGCAGCCGGGATACACATCATCCAGTCTCTGAATCTTAAGTTTCAGCCCACTTACTCACTACCAGCTCGCGTGTATATGCGTCTGCTGGGAATGATGGACTCTTGCATCATGATCCCCATGCCAGGCTTCACATGCGTCCCCTTCAGGAATGCTTAGCAAGTCAGTGGAACAAGTCGGAGGGTCTCTTAACCGATCTAGTGTTAATAAACGGCCGTACTCATCGTTCTCTGCCGTGGTGGAACCCACATAATTTGTCAAAAGGATGGCCCTTCATAGACCTTGTTCCACAGACAATACTAACAGCAGACGCGTCCGCTCAGGTTGGGGGGGCTCATCTCCAAAATCACACAGTTTAAGTCTTGTGTAGTCAAAAGCAAAGAGCTCTCCACATAAATCATCTGCAGCTGCTAGCAGTGTTTCTAGCCCTCACAGCCTTTCACGTTCACCTTGTAGGTGAAGTTGTTCTAGTTTGCGCCGACAACATAACAGCTCTGCATTATATACAAAAATAGGGGGGGCACTCTCCCCAACTATCACACCTAGATCAAGACATTTGGAAGAGGGACATTCACCACAAAATCTATCTCTGAGCAGAATACCTCCCAGGGGTAAGCAATCAGATTGCCGACCTTCTGAGCAAACCACAAAAGGGAACTTCACCCTCAAGTTTTGCGTATCTGCAAAACGGGCAACACTTTTCTCTCTTTAGAGTATCAGTTATCAAAGCTTTTATGGAAGGACTAAAAAGAGTTATACCACCAAGACTTCCACCTGCCCCAGTATGGAATCTTAACATAGTCCTCACACGATTAATGGGCCCACCTTTTGAACCCATGCATAAATGTGAACTGCAGTTACTCTCGTGGAAAATCGCTTTCCTCATTGCAATTACTTCACTGAGGAGAGTGGGTGAGTTACTGGCATTAGCGAAAATATGGTGCTACAACGCAATCAATTACAACGCATGCTTTTGCAAAGCGGTTTTTACATTGCAACTACCATTACATCGCATGATTTTACAATGCCTGCCATTACAACGCATTTTTTAAAACTTCCATTACAACGCATTCCATTACAATGCAGAATGCTGGAAGGAGAACAGTAGGGTAAGTGTTGGCTAGTGTAGGGGTAGAAATTACTACTCTCACTCCAGTGAGAGCAACAGTAGGGTAAGTGTTGGATAGTGTAGGGGAAAAAATTACTATTCCCATCTATCCCAAAACCCATACCCAAAAAAAACCTAAAAAATCTCCATTACTAACCGTATAATGCGTTGTAATGGCATGCGTTGTAGTGACATGCATTGTAATGGCATGCATTGTAATGGCATGCGATGTAAAGGCAGTTGCGTTGTAACAGTTGTGTTGTAAAAACAGTGCAATGTAATGACTGAGTTGTAATGAATGTGTCCTGGCACTAACCATACAAGAACCTTTTTTCCATCTTCACATCTGCAACAGCTACAGGTTAGCCACCGCTTTGGGAGAATACTGCTGTATAGTCAGTGCAAAGCATATGATCTACAGTTCACATTCCTCGAACAGATAATGTTACTAACCCAGTAAGCATCTGTTCTTGGCATATAGAGCTGTAGATTCACATTCGCCCACCCGCCTACCCAGGTACCTATACCAGTTCTCTCTTACTTATATATATATATATATATATATATATATATATATATATATATATACATAGGCATGGACATCTCTATTCTACTCTTACTATCTCCATTCTCAACCTCTGCGGAGAAAAACAATACAAGAATGGAGTTGATGCCCATGGGCACTAACACAGAAAGGAGGAGTAACCTACCTCTTGACTGCAAAGACTTCTTCGAAGAAAAACAACTTGCAAACATCCGGATCCAACGCTAGATGGCATGAGTATGCAAAGCATGTGAATCTACACCGCTACATGCCAAGAACAGATGTTTTCTAGGTAAGTACCAATATCCTTACGTAGATTATAAACCAGAGGTGGTTAAAATGTGGGGGCCTTACCCAAAGACCGCCATTCCAGCAATATCAGCTGTAATGTTATGTGTTTCAACAGGGTAAAAGCTTCAGTAGGGTTGCCTACTGAGGCAGAGGCAAAGGTACAGTTGACTTCCGCAAGGTTGACTCTGCTAACTAGCAGTGGCTCAATTTCTCTTCGCCCCAAACACCCTACACCTATAGGTGAAAGAATTACCACTTCCTGCTCCAATTGGGAAAGAGATGGGTCCTCTCCGTTGTTCAGGAAGGTTACTGCTTGGAATTCCACACAGCTCCCCCCAAAAACCCTCCTCGTCATCATGTACTGAGTTTAAATGGTCTACAAATTGTGGAGGAAGATGTTCAAGTCCTTCTATTAAAGGGCACCATAGAATTTGTACCCGCACACCAACAAGGCCCTCTGTTTCCTCATTCCCAAGAAGGATGACACCCTAAGGCCCATCCTTAATTCATGGTCATTGAACAAGTTCATTCAATCAGAACATTTTTAAATGGTCAACTTACAGGACGTCATTCTATTTCTAAAGAAAGGCAACTTCATGGCTACGCTGGATCTCAAGGATGCTTATTCTTATGCTTATATATGTAGCACTCTATTGTTACCTGTGTTTCATGATAAGTGGAAAACATTACCAATTCAAAGTTCTCCCCTTCCGGCTAACCCCAGTCGAAAGGGTATTTGCCAAATGTTTGGCAGTTATCACAGATCACCTACGCAGACACACCATGCACATGTTTCCAAATCTAGACGATTGAATGCTAAAGAACAGTGCTAAAACGCAATATTATCAAGCCCACACTGAGCCAGGAGTGTTGCTACTACACAAGCTCAGTTTTACAATCAATATGAAAATGTCACATCTTAAACCACTGAAAATTAAACCCTTCTTAGGCTAAATGCACAAACATGCAAAGCATACTCATATCCACAGTGGGTAATTTAAAAAACTTGTATGTCCTTGCCAATTTTTTTTTATTGAGTCAGGAATCAAGTACTAATAAAAACAACGTGGTACGTGTGTGGACGGTTTACTAGTCCTACGCAATACTAGTGTCCAATTAATAGGTCGACATGTTTCAGCCCTGTGTGTACGCCTGGGTGGTCAATGGGGCTTTCTTCAGGACCTCCAAAAGAAGTGTGGAAATATCCTGCGTATTGCATAAGGACCTATTAGGAACTACACTTCGTACACAGCATATTCCAGGGTGCTGTGGGAAGAGTGAGCACAAGTCGCCGCTACTCTATACAGCAGAAGGTACAAAGTACCCGCTGGCCCCCTGATGAAGCCTGCAATGTCGAGCTTGGAGAAATAATTTACTCTCCACACAGAATGGAACTAGTGTAGTTCCTAATAGGTACTTGTGCAATACGCAGGATACTTCCACACTTCTTTTTGAGGTCCTGAAGAAAGCCCCATTGACCGTCCAGGCGTATACACAGGGCTGAAACATGTCGGCCTGTTCATTGGACACTAGTATTGCGTAGGACTAGTAACCCGTCCACACACACACCTTGTTGTTTTTATTAGTACTTGATTCCTGACTCATTAAAAAATAATTTTAGTCAAGGACATACAATTTTTTCAATTAAAATTTCACTTCACTTGAGCACTTTTACATTATCTTTAATCACTACTGCAATAACCAGTGGTATTCCTCCTGGTGGAGGTAAGCAAACTACAAAAGGGAGCCCAATGATGACGCTTACACATTTTTAAAGTGGTGGAGAACCAAGATATACCACCTTACGACCTAGCTAAACGTGATTGAGGGCTTTTTATTACAAAGTTGCTAGCCCTGGTTACTCGGGTCGAGTGATTCATTCCCTATTGATTTTGGATATTATGACAAGGAAGCTGAATGAATCCAACTCCTTTCTTCTCCCCCCCCCCCCCCCCCCCCCCCCATCCAACCCCCCCTTTGATTCACGGCCTTCTCACACTACACCAGGGTCAATGAATCTGGCATTTTGCATATGGGTACCTTCATCTTTCACAAGAAGTATGGTTATTTTGTGCAAGTCTATGAAACCCACTATTCACGCATGCTACACTGCTAAGTGGAAAACATTTTGAGGACACTTGTTTGTCTAAACAGATAAATCCATTTGCAGTGACAGCACAAGAAGTCACTTCTTATCTTCTCCATCTTTACAATGCTAGACTAGCGTTATGTTTATATCTCACTGCAATTGCAGCACAGTTGCAAAATAGACCGCATTAATCAACTTTTCATGTCCATGTCGTTAAATCATTTATGGAAGGGTTAAAAGGGTTATCTTGTTGTACTGACATGACTCATGGGGCACCCATTTGAATCCCTTCACTCATGTTCATCACAATACCTATCCTGGAAAGTGGCATTCCGAATATCAGTCACTTTCCTCAGATGTATTCTTGATCTTCAAGCTCTTACAATTCAAGAACCTTTTTTTGGCTCCATAATGATAGGGTGGTCCTTCTCACTAACGCTAAATTCTTACTCAAGGCTGTCTCATCTTTTCACATCAACTAAACAGTTTAGCTGCCAGTATTTTTTTCAATCCGAAATTCAGTAGATGAACCGACACTCTGTGTTTAAAGGGCACTTATGTACCACATTGCAGAACTAAAGCGTATAGAACGTCCAACCAACTTTTTGTTCCTTTTGCAAAGCATGATAGGAGCTCTCCTATTTCCAAAGCGGGTATTGCAGAAGGGTGACTAAATGTATCCAAACCTGCTATAATTAAGCAAAACACACATTACCAGTGCCCCGAAGGGCTGAATCTACTAGTAATCGAGGGGCCATACTCGCTTTCTTAGGAAATATCACTATCATGGACATTTGTATGGGTGCTACTTGGTCTACACCTCACACACTCACTAGACATTACTTTAGAGATGGGCTTGCACCTGAGTAAGCCTTAGTAGGTCATGCAGTTTTAAGGTCATTGTTTCAAACATCTGATCATCTGCTACTTAGCCACCACTTTCCTGAGGGACTGCTTTACAACCTAAGCAAAGCATGTCTATTTACAGCCACACATAAAATAAAAAATGCTACCATGTAACCATCTGTTCTTAGCATGTAGAGCTGTAGATTTACAAGTGCTCTCCCTGGAAGATAGCATTGATTACCTATGTTTACACAGCAATAATGGGGCGTTGCAGGTGCTCCATTTTAAGTAGGCATTCATTGTTTGCTGCTACCGCGACCTCCGAATCGGACATTCTCTGCTTTAGCTGGGACTGTTGATCATCATGTTTGTCAAGTGGGTAAAGGGACTCATGTAAAGGGACTCATCTTTTGCCCCTAACACTGGATCTGGTTATACATTCAATTGCCGAACTTGCAGGACTGCGGTCGTTGTTGTATTGGCTCCATGTTTAGACCACAAGAGAACTCCAACACTACAGATCTGGCCTTAGCAATGTTATGTCATGTAAAAAAGCAAGCCTGAGGCTCCAGTGGCTAAAGAACTTGAAAGAGGCCTTTATTAAGCTAGGATTGACAGGATTTTGGGACAATCCAGGGTCCATCCCCACCAATGCTGTTGCATGGGTAAAGCAAAAATGTTGGAAAATGGCCGGTCTATGACCAGTATTAGACAGTAGTAGAGGCCCACTGACCAATCATTTTTATTGTATAAATAGGTCCCCAAAGCTGAAGAGTTCTTGGACTACATAAGACCTACACAAGCTAGTAACCTGTTCTTACAGTTCAGGTCTGGTACCGTTCCTACACCTGCTTTTACCACACGCTGGGCGTGTAATGTGAACTGTACTAAGTGTTGTAAATACTGTACGGTTATTGATTAAAAGGATGAACATAATCGGTTTCCTCCCAAATACGCAGTGTCTAGAAGAAGGTGGATCACTCCCTTAGGCAAAAACCTGACAATCCTGAATATGGCTAATGCCCTCAGGATTTGTAAGACAGCGTCCATCTCTGTGGTAGTGGTTGCAGTCTCCACATTGGTATATGCAGCATGGGCTATCAGAGGGAAAGAACTGGTGAAATGTTAATAATTTTTGGCTAAGATTGTTGCTTCTTTATTCTTGTATTTCTTTACTTGTCTTAACATTTTAATTAATGTATTTCTTTTATTCTTCGTATAACCCACATGCTATCTTCAATTACGTAAATGTATTCAAACTTTTTCAATGAGCAATTGTATTTTTTTTTTAAGTGTTTGGAGTACGATGATGAAATGTTTTTTTATTTCGATCTGTCAATAAACTTTGAAAGTTTGTCTCAGTTTGCAGTGGTAGTGCATCATGATTTTCACTGTGAAAAGTTGATCGTCAGACCAGCTAGGTGTTTGATTTTGGACTAGTAAATTTACCATGAATTTGGCATATTTGGGAAATTGGATTGTAGATTTATCGCATGACCCAGCCTGCCATTTTGTCCTAATCATTACCTGTTATAAATGCACGTTATTGAGCCCAGGTGGGGACAATCTTTTTTTATTTTGTGTTTTATATTCTAGGTCATGAGACGACAGCCAACCAATTATCATTCCTAATACTTGAATTGACCCGTCATCCAGACATTTTGAAAAAGTAAGTATAGAACACTGCTTATTCCTTCTGTATATGCCTTACAGCTAAACAGAGTGGTGGATGGATATGTGAAAGTCAAAGAACTGTATCCATTTGCCAGAGGCAATCTGTCACTTGCACTATCTGAAGGATGACAAGTGTCTATAATTCTTCATTGATGTTCATTATAAATCCGGGTTAGAGTCTGGATACGAACATTCTTGCCTAATCCTCACTTTACTTTATAGACGGCTTTATAAAGTGTGGATTTACACAGGAAAGAGGAGCATTGTACATTGCTCCTAATTACGTAGTTTAGCGGAAGAAATTGAAATGTGTGATGTGGTTTTGTCACATTGGACCAACAGTGAAATCGAATAACAGTATGGTGAAACTCTGATCCAATACAACCAGCAAAACATTGCTGCTAACTGTGTCCTAATACAGAAGGCTAGGTGAGTAACAATAACACCACCAACATGTCTTATTATTTCTTGCACATTTCTACAATGTTACAACAGATACAGGTGTCTGCTTAACAATTCAGTGCTGTGTTATAAATGAGCACCTTAGCATTTGACTTTGTTTTCCGGCTACTTACGGTATTTAGTGTGTGATTGAGAACTGATTGCAGGATGTGATTAGGCTTGCACTCAAGGATTCTTAGTGCTGTAGTATCAGAAGAGTCAGCACCTCAGGAGCTACTACCTGTTCATCTGTGTTGCACACCCCTACCTCAGCTACTACTGTCTCATCAAGCTAGACTACTAGAACAGTCTCCTCCGACGAGGCTTTCAGGTCACCTCTTTCTAACCTCTTGAAAAAGTCATTCATCTTTTAAACTTGCGCTCAGTTCAACCTCTGTTTCGTCCTATCAGCAGTCAGGCTTGTTAGGTACCACTGGTCCCTATACAAGGACTTCCAGTAGCTCTCCCCACCAACCTGCTCCACATCCTCAAGATCTAGATTCTTTCCTTCTTTGCACACCACCACTCACATGCTTTTCCACTTGACCTAAGATCACCCACCTCCTTTAGGATCTTAAAAATAATTGGGTGCAAGAACCACTTCCTTCAACCTAACTTGTCTGTTATGTTATGTTATGGAATCTTGTATAGCGCATGGCTACCCCAGCAACGGGGCGTCCCAGCGCTTGCAGACATACCTAAAACTAATGCGACAGAGGGTGTGTTAGATGGACGCAAACAGCCAAGTGTTTATAAGTTTACGAAATAGCAGATGATTTGAAGTGGCTCGAGCTTTTAGGGGGATGGAGTTCCAAAGCTTAGGGGCCAGGTACCTGAAGGAGCGGCCGCCTGTTCTGCTCCTCCGAATTTTAATAGTACGTGCTAAAGAAAGATCCGCTGAGCGGAGTGCGCGCGTAGGAATATAGAAGGAGTATAGTCCTTGAAGAGTTTGGGGGCCAGCGCTGTACAAGATTTTGTGAGTGAGACAGAGGGTTTTGAATTGAATGCGTTGCTTTATAGGCAACCAATGTAGTCGCCGGAGAAAGGGGGAAGTGTGACAGGTTTTGGGTAGAGCAAACAAGACACGGGCAGCGGCATTTTGTGCTCTTTGCATCCTGTTTATTGTGGTCGTGTTGGAGCCTAACATAAGGGAGTTACAGTAGTCCAGATGAGAAAGGACTGATGCCTGGACTATGAGTTGACGGGTAGGGGGCTCGAAAAAACCCAAAATGGGTCTGAGAGAGCGCAGACGCCCGTAGTAGATGCCCGCCACTTTGTTGGCATGGGATTCCAGATTGAGCGAGTTGTCAAGCATCACTCCCAGATTTTTTACTAACTCCTTAGATATAGGAGCTGATCCCAGCGCAGGAGGCCACCAATGCTCGTCCCAAGTCTGCGTGCCATTGCCAATCAGGAGTACCTCTGTTTTGGAGGAGTTTAATTGAAGACAGTTGTTGGATAGCCACCTAGATATGGCCAGCATGTCTTCTTGGAACTTCATTTGATCAATCACATTGTTATTGGAGAAATTAAAAATAAGTTGTGTATCGTCCGCATATGATATTAGTTATATCTTACGTTCTCGGGCCATCATGGCCAGGGGGCGGACGTACACATTAAACAATGTGGGGCTGAGCGCAGACCCCTGAGGCACCCCACATTCAAGGGGGAGCCTGCTGGATGAGTACGGAGGGGCGTGCACCTGGAAGGAACGGTCAGATAGAAATGACGCGAACCAGTCCAGGGCCGTTTCCCTGACTCCGATCTCCCACAGTCTCTCGAGCAGTATCTTGTGGGAGACCGTGTCAAAAGCCGCACTCAAATCCAGCAGAATCAAAATAGAGGTTGTGCCCATATCCAGTGAAGATTTTAGATGTTCTGTGACTGTTAGCAAGGCAGACTCCGTGCTATGGTTCGCACGAAAGCCATTTTGGGACTCATCTAGGATCCCGTTGGACTCTAGATAGACGGTCAGAGTGTGATTGACATGTGCTTCTGCCACTTTTGCAAGGTAGGGAAGCAGTGAGATGGAACGGAAGCTATCAGGCCGAGAGGGATCAAGTGATGGTTTCTTCAAGAGGGGCACTACTTTGGCATGCTTCCATGATTTAGGGATGGAGGCTAGCTGAAATGACTTATTAATCAGCTCCCGTCCTGCCTGTAAGGCGGACTCACGAAGAGATCTAAACAGTTCGGGTTTAATAGGGTCATCTGGGGATCCTGATTTTACTCTTAGTGTAAGGTGTTCCATCCCTGCCCACTCTAGAGATGGAATGGTTAAGAGGTAGAAAGGGAGAATAGCTTGATCACTAGTAGGATTAGGGAACCCCAAGGGGCTGTCTGGTTGTAATAGGTCATATATCCCTTTGACCTTATTAATGAAGAAACAAGATAATTCCTCACACTGTGCATTTGACACTATCGGGTTGCCTATACCATCCGGGGCCTTAGTCAATTCTTTTACCAGGGAGAAGATAGTTTTGGAACGGTTGGTACTAGCGGTGATCAGGTCAGTATAATATGTGGCTTTATTTTTTTTTAATAAGTTTATGATATGCCTTAGTGGCCAGCCTAAACTCGCTTTTGGCCAGAGGATCATACGAGCGTCTCCAAATACGTTCTAACCGTTTACATTGTTTTTTGGTATCAGCAAGAGCCTCTGAGTACCAGGGGTGAGAATAGCCTCGCTTAGGCCTAGAATATTTTATGGGAATGAGGTGATCCAGTGAAGTGTTTATCCACTCTCTGTATGCAGAGTCTGCTTCCTCCATATTATTCTACCAAACAGGGCGTGATTGGTTCAATTTGGCTTCTAGTAAAACTTTATCTAGGCTATTCCAGGGGCGCCTCCATATTAGAGGGGGAGTATTCTCTTTGTCGCTTGCTCGGACCTCGACTGAAACAGAAACCAGGAAGTGATCAGTCCAGCTGAGAGGACTAGGGGGTTCAGCTGTAGCTTCCTCTATATTGGTAAAGACAGGGTCCAGAAGGTGGCCTGCCTGATGGGAGGGACCCACAATTAACTGGTGGAGCTGACAGGCCTCCAAATCACCAAGGAACTTCGATATGACGGGGGAGTCTTGGCATTCAAGATGGAGGTTGAGGTCTCCGAATACGCAAAAATTGGCTGATTGGAGCGCTAGTAATGAAATCGTTAATACCAGCGACTCTTGGAATGCGCTCGCTGATCCTGGGGGGTGGTAGACAAGGAGCCCTGAGAGGGTGTAGGTGTCAGAGACCTTTATCTTGAAAAGTGCACATTCACGGTATGCTACATTATTGGGTTCAAAAGTGCAAGTAAATTTGGACTTATAAATCGCCGCTATTCCACCTCCCCTGCCTATGGGTCTGTTCTGAACACAGATACAATAGCCTGGGGGAAGGGCCAGGGCTAAAATGGCAGAGGAATCTTCGGTTACCCAGGTTTCTGTTAAAAACAGGACATCAGGGTTCTTGTCAGAGAGGAGCTCATGGATGTCCTCGTGATGTTTCACAAGGGATCTACAATTCAGGCTCAATATATATAATTTAGAAGAACCAGCAGTCACTGAGGTAGAAGAAGGTGGCGGTAAACAGGCCGCAGGGATTTTAAAGCCACACTGATTGCAATGAGTAATGGGGTAGCTAGGGTACCATGTGTGAGCCATACAGTCGGATCGATATCTGAGAGCGAGAAGCTCCTCCCGGGCGTAGGGCGTCATCGCTGTTAAGCGGCCAGAGGTTTGGGCAACGGGCAACGGTCTAGCGCGGACGGGCTGCGCGGGAGAAAGTGAAGGAGGCTATGTAGGCACCGTCCCCGCCTCTGGTGCAGAGTGACACCCTCAGGGGGCCGGCCCGTGGTCAGAAACGCCCTCCACACAAACGGCACCTGCCGCGGTGGACCGGGGCCACGACCGGAAAAGCAGATGGGAGCAGAGAGGTCAGTGCAAATAATTCTATACAGAGTTAAAAGAGCTTCCGCGCAATTATATCTAAAAATTATCGTAGCACACTTCCAGAAATGCTTTCCAGAGTGTAAAGAGCCCTTCCCCTGCAGCAGCGTGATGCCTAGTACTTCAGGCTCTTCCTCACCAACGCCACTGTCAGTGTTATTCACACACAAAAGATCCTGAGGCATCCCTTCAGTCTGAAGTATAATGATTAATTTAACTGCTCTAATTGCACCTCCTAAACTATTTCCTCCATGTAATATCCACAGCGAACTTCAGTACATTAGGCATAACTTATCAGCAGCTATTTTCTCCGTATTACTCAACTCATACATAATTACAAATTCATTGTGCAGAGCCAAAATGTGTTTTCATAGTACGTGCATTTCTTTTCTTGCTTAATTTTTAGCTGCTGCGGTTTCTATGAATGTGTTGTCTTAGCTTAAAACATGGCTTGCATGTTTTACTGTGCATGCTGCCTTTTATGGTTTATTTTAGCCTTGATCATGGCACAGCCAGTGTTCTATAGAGGTTTTTATTGGATGTCTTCACAGACAAAAATATTGTATTCCTTGACTACAGTACCTCTAAAATTTGGGTTGGAAAGACAGGTCTATGTCAGGCTGGCAACTAAAGATTTTAACTTGTTTATTTATTTATTTAGTTATGTATTTTTTTTAGTCCTCATATATGACATAGGCAGGAGACACAATCTAAGAGCGACCATGGAAAGAGCTCAACACGACCATCATTGATTTTACAATCCTTTGACCATCTTTCTTAAATCACTACTAACTTCATCAAACTGTTAAAGTTGGAAGCCAATGTGGGTGGCCGCGGGCCTGTTCCAGCGGAGCAGGTGTGCTGCAAGCGACGACAGAGAGCCTGGGTTCGCCACCCCAACATATGCCCGGGTGCGACAAAACCCACTAAAAGAGAGCCTGGGTTGAGTTTCCCGAGGTCTGCTGGTGCTAATTCTTGTTGCTAACAGTTAGAGAGGGAAGAGCTTGTGGTCGGCACGCTAGCTGGCCGCCATGTTCCCCTAAAGCTAGAAAGCTTTGTCAAGAACTTACATAAGGTGTTATACACAGTTTGGGCCTTATTTAGAATTTGGCGGATGGAATAGTCCCTCAAAATATGGTAGATATCCCATCGGCTACATTACAAGTGTCATAGGCTATAATGCACTTGTCATATGGTGGACAAGACATCCTTCATATTTGTAACGTAGTATCCTGTCCACCAAATTCTAAATAAGGCCCTTTCATGTAAAAACATGCTGACAACTCATAATGGTGGTGGCATTCATTATAAAGGAAATTACTAAAAAAAAATGAAGAAAATAATATAAATAAATTAAAAACACTAATCTGTTTACAAATAATATGTTTGGTCTCTATTAATAATGGTTACATGTCACAATAATTAATTGAATTTTTTGTATGTTTCCCCTGGGTTTTGGCTTATAAATTGTTGTTCACTACTGCTCTGGTTTCCCAAAATTAGCTTATTTTAGTCCCTACTGGTAGTGAATATATTATGAGTAGGGGTCCCCGTATTTTCCAAAATTCATTGCTTACCTTCCAGGATTCTTGCAGGTGGTGCACTATCTGCAACTAGAATTAGGAAACTATGAAAACTATGCAAAATTAGTTACAATGTTTTTGAGTGAAATGACTAGAGTATGGTTCTGTATAATTCTGTAAATTAAATTTCTATTTTCCTTTATATCAGACTTCAAGCAGAAGTTGATGAAGTAATTGGATCAAAGATCAACGTTGATTACAGTGATCTCGGAAAGCTACGATACTTATCACAGGTACAGCAGGCACTGTAGTCGATAGTATATGCGGAAAATGGTAAATATAGTCGTATCCAAATTTTGAAAGGAATAATATGTTCAGTTAAAGGGGGGATGAGATTCTAAAAGCACAGCACAGGACCCACTCTCTGATCTTGGTTGTGAAGGGCTGTGCAGGATGAGTAGAACGCAAATCCCTTTGTCTATTGTACCATGCATAGATGTAGCAACGACTTGCACAAGGCCAGAAGGAACAGACAAACACTATTAAATCAGTCACTCCAACTATGGTATTAACTAAGAAACTCTTTTGCTATATTGCGTTAGTCACTATGGTGTGTTTGTCATGGAATGGGAGGATTAATAACTTAACACCATCGCTGCTACAGCAAATCCCCCTCTGTGCTGATGATTTCTGAATCCCATTGTTCATGACGAGCTCAGCTCGTCATGAGCACACAAGCAGTGTACTGCATGACGAGCTGAGCTAGGCATGAGCATGGAAGGGGTTAAAAAATAGACAATCAAAACGTTCAGTGGCTCCGTGCTAGACCTCTCCTCATGCACAATCACTGTATTTACTCTGAATTGTTTTATGCCATCAAAATATGTTTAGTAAATACATCTTGTTCACATATGAATGAGTGACTTGTATCAAGGTGGATGAAGCATCAAATGGAAGGTAAGCTAAAACAAAGCCAAGTACGATAGCTTAGAAAATGTTAATTTATGGATCCTGTGTAATTTGTAAAGCTGAGCGATCAATAAAGTAATAGCTTCGTAATGTGTTCCTTAAAATATGGAGTTGTACCTAATTATTTTCTCTTTCAGTGTGTTTCATGACTATTGAGTGTGTCCTGGGCATTTATCTGACAAGATGAAAGTTGTGTTGCATTCGTGAGTCATACTGTAACAAAATACAACATTTATCCTCTTAGTTACAAAGCATTCCTCTTATTTTAAATGTAACGCTACCAGTGTCCCAAAGTTACATTTATTAATTGAAATTGATTTATGTTTTATGTAAACATTGCAATCAAAATAGTATTCCAGTCTCACCTCTTTAAATCTGGATTGAAACTGCAGCTGTTATCAGATCGTATGGGAACAACAAAAAATAGCTTTTAGAAGCAATACTGAGAGAGTGACTTCCGTTGCACCCACGTATTGATTGCATTTAGTGCAGTATTTGGGTTGGCAGGTGTTTCTGCGTTTCTGTTGAATGAGTGCACGTAGTGCACTCCTATTGGTTTGTGGAGTTGTTCCCCTCAACTAACATGGTTGCCCCTTTCAAATGGGGATGCTAGTGCAAAGCCACCAAGATGCTATAATACTATTTGCTAATACAGTTTTAGTTTCCCAATGCTGCAGAAACCATCAATATTACTGCTGGCAGAATGCATCATTATTTACACTGGTTCTTTTTACAGGGTCATGTAATCCAAATACAGTAACTGTTACCTGCCAAAACATGTGCTCTTTTTAATTTCAACACAAAAAGATTGTGGACGGAATATTGAACATTGTCAAACATTCACCCCCAGTCACAGATCTGGGTTTAATCCACCGGTATTTTGAAGTTTGGACCCATCCATATGCAAATCAGCCTTGACCCTGTTCTCCATGGGAACAGTCCAGCCTGAACTGCCAAACCTTGTCCTCCCTGGACCAAAAAATAAGCATCCTGGGCCTGGTTTCGGGGCATCACCCCTCATCTGCTAGAATAGCTTGAATTCAGTGGCAATGTGAGCAAGGGACCCACTTCTGGGCATACCCTGCCAACTTAGGGCGAGCAAAGCAAAAAACAAGGAGGTGCTGGACGGAGTGCTGAAACTTTTGAGACACTCGGGCCCCAGTCACTATTAAATCTGGATTGAATCCATTATTGTTCTTTAGCTCACTTCGCCACCCCAGTTCAGACCCAGCCATATGCAAATCAGACTTGACCCTGTTCCTCATGGTAACAGTCCAGCCCAAACTGCCAAGCCAGGTCTTTCCTAGGCTGGAAACAAGCTTCCTGTGACCAGTTTCAGGGTAACACTCCTCATCAGCCAGGCTAGCTTGAATCCAGTGCCAAAGTGAGCAAGGGACCTGTGTCTGGGCATTCCCTGCCAACTTAGGGTGAACAAAGCAAACAGAAGGAGATGATGGATGGAGCGCTGAAACTTTTCAGACACTCACGCCCAGTCACTATTAGATCTGGGTTGAATCCATCATCATTATTTAGCTCACTTCGCCACCCCATTTCAAACCCAGCCATATGCAAATCAGCAATAACTTTGCAGTCGTATATGACATTTTTACTGACTCCGCCCTTTGTTTTAGGTAATTTGGGAACGTATATCTACACTTTTCAGTAATACACTAGTAAATGGTGATTGGCCAATAGTAGTAAAGTTATTCAAAAGTGTAAGAGTAAACCTGTAAATGTAGCTTTACTCATGTGTATGTTTACCTTTGTGAATAGGGGCGTAATTGTCTACAACCTAATACATAGAGTGGTCTTTGAGTTAGTCAATTGCTAATAATTCAATAGCTTTCTTGTTCATCTCATTTCCCTTCTCCTTATTTAGTGGCTTTTATCCCTATTCTTGTGTTTGTCCTGCCTTTAGAGCATAGCTGGTTTGCCAAGTGGATCACTTATATCAGCCCACTGCTGACATCAGACAAGTATTTGTAAAAATGTTGTTTTGGAACTCCATGGAAGTGCATGTCTTTCCTTGCTCTCTCACCCCTGTCTGTTCTTTCCCCTCACATCCAAGCATGCACACCCTCTGTTCTTGCTTTTCCCCTCTTTCCCATTCATGCAGCCCCTCTCCCGCTCTTACTTTTTGTTATTTTTAGATTTAAGGAATTGCAGCTGCACTCTCCTGAAGAAAATTTGTCAATTTTATTATTTGCTCTCCTGTACAAATATTTTTTCAAAATTAATTTACTGTTTAAAAATGTTTGGCACACACCTTAAAATGGTGCATTTTAGTTAAAATAAAATTGATAATGTTTTATCAGCCTACATAGAGAAATAATCTTGAACTCCCTAATTTCTCTTGTGCAAGTGTATGTAATGTGTATAACACAGTGACACCAAATACCACTGTGCTTGCTTGTTATGAGCGATGCCTAGAATAGAGCATTGCTGGTACCCCATCATCCTTGGCAGCTTCTTTCCCTGTTTTAGTCTTTAGCCCTTTGTCTTTCTGATCTCTCTTAAGTGTTTATACTTCTGTTGCTGAGATTATTGTGGTGAATTACTCGAGGGATCGTGTGCAACACTAGTGATTCTGCATGCCTGTTTGGCCATCAGAAAGCAAGCCGGCAGGCAGGATGAGCTGCTGCAAAAACAAAAAGGGTCTGACTGTGTGTTTTGTTTTGTCGATTTTGATTTCAATAGCCCTCTAGAAGATGACAGCCCAATCATTCCAGTGGCACTTAGACCTATTTTGGTGTTCCTGTAACTGAATCTCTAGAGATGCCTCGTTACTCTAATATACCTGTTGACATGATGGTATTTTGTAGTCTGTGTCCTGACAGTTAGTTATAGCCTGATCTGGCTGTTGATGCTTTGTACCAACCTCAACTAGAGAACAGCACCTCCAGATTCTACTACTGTAGTGTCATACTACACTATGACTACTGCACAGGAGAAGAGATGTGAGGTATGTGTTGTTTCTAAAGACCCATGCTTATTTGCTGCCAGCTTGCCTTTCACTGGTACGAACGAGTTCCTGGTCAAACCTATGGAAGTCAGACCTCCGGAGCTTTCCAGCGGAACGAACGAGGTAACCAGGCCAGCTAGTGGTTGAAGGTTTTGGCTTACATATAAGAAAGTCTTATAACTTCTTGTCACTACATTTTAGGATAAATTCACAAATAGCATATTGTTGAATTCATCAATACCATTCTAGGAAGTCCTTGAAGTATATTTTATGATTCTCCTAGCAGGAATTATTTGTTAATAACTACGTGCCATGTTAACCTATGTGGCTGGTGATTTGAAATAGGGAAAATGACTTGGGAAACTTTTCCAACATCAGGGCTTATAAAGCATCTTTTATAAGGAACCTGCTTATATCTACAGGACCCCACACCCCTGGGATACCTGGGGGAGACATTAAGGGTTCTGAATATGTAAAATTCCTCAACCTTGGTTCCCTCTGCAGAAAATCGCAAGTCATAAAATGCTTTATCAAACTCTAACCCACCACCCACCTACTAAATTAGGCCTGTATTTTGAATTCATGTGTTATGGATTCAGGGCAAGTCTCGAACCCTGATATGGGTATTCTTTCATTGTTCCTTACCAAGAATATTAATCCCAGTGTGTTCTTGGAACCTGATCCTGTGCTACATCTTGTCATCTAAGTTATCCTAGCATGCTATTCTCCCAAGTGGTGTGCAAACTGATTAGTGTTTATCAATGTATTATTGTTTACAAACATACCACACAGTAGCTATGGCCAAATTATAGAGCTACACAAGGATGAGATTGAAATGGCTGATACCAATCCTGCGCCCACGTTTATGATCCTAACTAAATCCAGCTCACAAGGGCAGCTCCCTCTTCAAAAAATAGTCGCTGTTTTTTAGTGGGTTGATGCCTACTTGGGGATCGCCCTCCTGCACGATCCCAAAGCAAGGATCTACTAGAGAATGGTACTATTAGAAAAGGGAGATTCTCCCCCTTCCAATGACACCTCTCCCTTCTGAATTGGTGCTCGGGCTGAGAAATTCCCCCGAGCACCGATGCAGTTAATTTTCTCTGAAATGACGTCAGTTCAACATGATCATCATTTCAACCTAAAAACAACAAAAACAGCCTCAGTTGCTGGGAAAGCTCTCCCCCAGGTCCCAAGGTTAAAAGGAATGAAAGGAAATCCTTCTGGTGCTCATACCAGAGAGATGTCCTGCTGCAATTGCTGGACATACTGGATTCTTCCATAGCACCAATGCTCAGGTGCTTTGGACGTCTCCAGTACGCCCATAGCACATAAGCGGCTAAAGAAGAGTGGCCATGAATTGGGCGCAGCCTGCAGCCCTTAGTGAAGTGGTCAAAGATATGCAAGAATGGACAGTGCCAGAGGAGCTCCACATGTTAAAATTCGCTTATGTGCCACAAGATGCACTGTAACCAAATTATATGCATGGCTCTCTTCAGGATAATACAATGCTTAACGATAATTTTAATGGCTATCGAAAATGGTTAGTGCTGATTGTTATTCCTGTAGCATGCTCATCCCTTCCTGGAGCACCAACTCTTTCTATATCAATTGTCTTTTGATTTTTCTCATGGCTTTAAAGGCAGCAGAGGTGTTTTTGGATGAGATGTATCGAGGAAGATGAGAGCTGAGGAGGAGATAGATTGAGAAGATAAGTGAGGCTAGAGGGAGAGAAGAGTTTGGGCTAGAGAGAGATTGGTAGAATAGGAATCAAAAGGAAATGTGTTACATGATTCAAACTATGGAACCAAGCAACTTCAATGCTCTCAACTTTCACATTTAATTCAATCTTTTGATCTGGACAAATAATTGTTCTCCTATGAAAGCTTCCTAATATCTCAGCATTCACTGACTGTAGCAGGTTTTCAACATTTAATATATAAATAATTAATTCAAGCAATCCATTTATCACTTTTTTGTTTTCCTCCGCGAGATACCTTAAGGGCGTCAGTTATGCCCAGATGTAGGTTCCATACTCACTATGGTACACTGTACTGATGAGGTCGAAATAGGCAGGAACCAATCTGCTATTGCCTGCGTTCCCGTTTATAGGGGACCTGGTCTGACAGCTTGGGGTGTACTTTTCCTATTGGATGAGGATCAGTGTTGATTTGAAAATAGCTGGTTCCTGTCTGAGAAGGGGCACTGGGCAAAACAATTATGCACTGCAGTGCTTCCAAGATAATTTACATGGGGCTGAGATTAATTCACCAAATCCACCCTCGCATGTTTTGTTTATTTCATTAGGGAAAGAATGTTCATTTCACTCCTCAAAGTGCCTTTTCTATTTTGAATTTACACCTATGTGCCTTGAGTACTTTTATTGCCAGAGTACTGGAAGAGGAGTCTTTTTTCCTGTTGCCTTGAGCGTCAGAGAAGTCTGTAATTGGTCATTCTTTGCAATATGTAATGTGCTGAGAAAATGTAATTTACATGACAAAAGTTTTAATTATATGTTTGAAGCAGCCTGGGAAACACTTAAGGGAATGCCGATCTTTTGCATGCATGTGCAGACAGCGGTAACAAAGAGACAATTTCCTAAAGATGTATATATAATGCATTTTGTTGCATTAAATGCTTTATAGTATTGTAATATATCAAAAAGTTCAAAGTTCAAAGTAAGCTTTATTCGATTTTTCAGTTAAAATCATAAAAGCACTGCAAAGTCATTTATACATACAACATTTAAAAGTGACATGTGCATAATCAATACAAGAAAAACGCTTACTTGATCGTTAAAAAACATCTCATAAAATTCATAAAAAACCATAAAAGGCAAGCATTTCATTGATAACAGACAGCAGTACACGACAGGAAGATAATTTAATACAATGATTTTCTATATGTTATTACCGTTTTTAGAAAACATGAAACGGCGTAAACAACATGATCTCCTTCTAACTGTAACATTTTCAGGTATGCTGGTCTACATTTTCGAATCCCCCATCGCTTTAAGAAAGGCGTCAAAAATTGTTTTCTGGGGTTCGTGTATAAATTACAAAAGAACATAATATGAATATTGGACTGCACCGATGTGCTGTCACAAGGACATATTAGTTTAGTAGAGGACCAGTCATTAAGGTTAGGTAAGGTAACCATGCGGAAGAAGGAACCCAGACGTAAACGGGTCAACAGCATTCGGGGGTATGGACTCTGTACCAGGACGAGGTAGGTTTGAAGACCCTCGGTTGGTGTAATTGCCTGGAAATTTAACATTGTGCGTTTTGATTTTTCACTATTCCATCTGGTAGTTTCTAGATGGGTGGTTATCATTTTTTTCAGGGCTGATCTTGATAACCCATCTAGAGTTATAGGATTATCAAAAAACTCTAAATGGCCTAGTTCAGTGAATATGGATCTCACATAAGATAACCATTTAACATTAGCTGCCCCATCTAGAGCTAAACAATCTTCAATAAGGTCTCTGTTAAATCTGGCTTCCTGTGTGACCCAAACCTTGTGCCAAAGCAAAATGGGGGACATCTTAATGATGTCATTAAGGTATGTAACTCCTACCTCAATGTGTGACATATACGTAGAGGTACTTTTAGCCTCTCCCAAAAGATGACAAGTAGATTGGTTTTCACAACTATTTATTTAATTTGTAATATATCTTTGTTCTACCATTCCAGACTCTCAAAGAAGTGCTGAGGTTGTACCCAACAGCTCCTGGCACTTCACGCCGGTTAGAAGATGAACTAATCATTGAAGGAATCAGAATTCCTGCTGATGTTCCAATCATTGTAAGTGCCATCACTCTGTCTTCACAACAAGAGCATTAAACTGTGACATCTTTATGAATTTCAACATTTTAAATGTTTACCCTTTAACGATTTTGAGGCCTTCTCCTTACACAATTTTAAGGTCCTAATTTAAAAAATATATAGTAAATGGTGTTATCGATGGACAATACATTTCCTAAATCTTTTGGGGTGCTCCTTTTAAACATTATGGTCATCAGTTATAATCAGACAAGGATCCCAGCAACACATCTTAGCTTTCCTATTTTTTAGATCAGTTTCTACTTGATGGAATCTCCCTGATCATAACACAGTTCGCATATTTGTCAGAAACTGGGCTGACTTGGAAAACGGTAGTTGTTTCCTGATTTTTTGTATGCACAGATGTATCCTGGAATGGATAAATGTGTATGTTAGTTAAAAGCCCTCTAACATAGGCTCACTTTAGCTACCGACCCCTTAGACGTTTGGTTTAACTGCAAGACGTATGGGTTTACAATAGCATATTAATTCGCCCTTTGTTTAAAAAGGTGTATTTCACAGTTGCCCTGATCAAAACATTTCGAGACTTTCTGAATTGTATTTTGTGTAGAGTTAATTTTCTTCCTTACCCTGACCAAGTACTTTAACGTTCTGCTTGTTCAAAGTTGTGACCTCTTCATTTGAACAATGAATTATCCAATATTCCTCAAACCGGGCAGTTGCTTACATTGTTAGACTGCAAATCCATACACTTACAGAATCTATGTCTTACACCCATCTCCAAAGAATATCCCTCACTGTTCCCTCATTCAACAACCCTCTCCAAAATACTGAGGGGCCGATTACGATGTTGAGCCGACTTGTGTCCGCCTGATATCGTCTCGTAAATGGGACCGACCAACCGCTAGTCAGCAGCCCGCCCTCCTCATTAGGATGCAATCGAACATTGTTCTGTTGCATTCCAACATGTCCCTATGGGAGCATGCATTGCGGCTGTAAACCAGCTGTAATATGTGCTCCATAGGGAAATGGCAGGTGTTGTTCATCCCTGAACCCCGAGTCTGTTAATTCGTCTTCATGACGGGAACTTTACCCATGTTTGCTGGGGAACTCGGGTCCAGGTGGCTTTTTAATCAATAAAGGTGTTCGCCAAGGATGTGTTTTGGCGCCCACTTTATTTTCATTATATATTAATGATGTTGTCTGGCATCTTTACTTCTATTCAACTCATGGGCTGGGGAAAAACCCTATATTACTTTTTGCTGATGTTACTCTGCTGATATCAAAAACTCCTAGTCATCTCCAAACAAGTGTTAACTCAATTTGAATTTTTTTCTCTGTCTGCGGTCTTCAAATAAATGCTGCAAAGATAAAGCTCACGGCTTCAACAAACATAGATCGTTTAAAGGCAGGTTAGCAATTGGTGGTGCACACCTCCAAATGTTTTAGGTCTTTAGTCAAGTGGGTATTACCATTGCTTTGAATGAGGCATGTAAACCCCAGATAGAACTTAGTGAAGGATCTGCTATGCTATCTTGCAGTAACACAATTGCTCTGGTATTACAAATATATGACAGCAAGGCTGCCAGTTCTGTTCTTTATGCCACCTAGTTGTGGGGGCTCTCTAAACTGGACTCACCGTCTATCTCAGAGAACTGATTTCGAAGGAATGTAATCCAGTTACCCCAAAGCAACACAATTTAACACCTATTGATGGATATGGGCACGCGAAACCTGGCAGGCAGAGCATGACATCGTCCTCTACTGTCCTGTAGGAGATCGTGGCTACAAAGAGAGCGATCTCAGTATGCCCTGGCTCTCAGGGACTTGATGGGGGCAGACAGATTCCACAAAATACCCTGGATTAAGCAAGTCGAAATGCTATTGCAGGCCAAAACCTTGAGAACTTTGGAGATAATATTAACTCCACACCATCGCTGACTGCCGATTTGATAAAGAAACAATACTGGCATTCCGTTGTCCACAATGCTGTAAGTGCAAGCCTTCATTACTCCTTAGTTAGATCTTTTATTTTAAGTGCAACACTATTCTAGGACGTTATTGGGATGCCATTACAGCGTCCCTAAACCAAAAACTGTATCTCCAATTTAGGGTTGGTATGCTACCCCTTAAAACGTTTAGTACACGCTCGGTTTTGGGTGATGATTCTTTATGCCCCGTTTGATACACCACCCATGAAACAATAGGTCATGTCTTATTTGCCAGATACGGATTAAAGCAGTTTGTAGGTTACTGGGCACAAGAAGTCGCCTAGTCATTTTAAGAATCCTAAAATCAGATCCAAATTTGGTTTATGCCTGTACAGTTGCTAAGTTTCGGGGAAAAATGTGGGTTATCAGAGCCAAAGTTATGACATCTGATGTTCACTGTTTGTTTGTGTCAAAATATTATTAGATATGGTTCGACATTCTGTAGTATCTAGCATGAGAAGTATTGATACTTAATATCAGCTCTCTTTTATAACTACCTATCGGTCACCATCCAGACTAGCCCTAAATATGGGCCGGATTCATGTCTTTCACCTGTTGGTTCCTATTATCTTTCTTGTATGTATGACCACTTTAACGAAGGCCTCTCATGCATTTTATGACATGTATATGAAATGACTTGTGTGATGTTTTTTATCTATTGTTTTATCTGTAAAAAAAATGTCACTGTGTTCTATCGGAAGTATTTTTACAGTTTTTCTGACAAAATTGTTGCAAAGAGTGATATTGATGATGAGTTCAACCCTGCAATAAAGAACTGCGGATTGCTGGCTATTCCTTTATTGGTACTATCTTTGCTGCACTCATATAAGTGCATTTTACATGTAGGGGGGTGTATTATTGATGTGGCAGACAGTTGTAGGTTATGTATGACTGAAAATTAACTTTTTGAGACAACCATTGTCTGAAGCGGTACTTCTTTAACAAAGCATATGCAATACTTCAAAGACATGATACATGCTCAAGGATCGTCCAGCACATAAAACGAGCAATTGCTTTAGTGTACAGTTGTCTCACCCCCAACTCTAGGGGTCTCTGAAGGCCAGCACCTTGAAGCTTGCAGTCTAACAAACAATTGTGTTCCCCTTCAGGCAAGCTAAATGCAGACCTATAAAATATTGTAATACCTGCTCTAAATTGCATCAAGCAAGCCTGATTAATAGTTATGCCCGCCCCTCTCTAGAAGTATTTGAGGTGCGCCATCAGGGATGGCAGCTTGCATGTACTTCGCACTGCAGACAAGTGCACATAGGAGCCAGAGTGCACTGCATTGACAGATTGGATAGGTGTAGAGGACTCTGCAGGAAAGAATGTTTCCAACATTTCTTCTGACCTAGTATTAAGCCTAGAGGTAGGCTGGACAGTTTCCACCCAAGGTATCAAGAATTTTGACGGGTGGTGAGTGTGGAACAGGAGGCAAAGGAGCAGCAACACTTTCACCTGTTTTTTCATCAGCGGTGACAATCCTGCTGACCAGAAGTAAGATGAAGAACTAAGAGCTGTATGTTGAAGGCTGAATGTTGATGCATTCTGGAGGCTTGGAGGATGACTTGGGGGATTATTGAATCCTGGTTGGCTGAGTTATACACCCAGGCCAGGCAGGAACCACCACTATAGTCCGGGTAAGCTAAGTAGACACTAAGAGATAGCCTTTGCCCACCCTGTGATAGCTTGGCACAAAACAGTCAGGCTTATCTAAAGAAGCAATGTGTAAAGTATTTGTGTAACACAAATATACACACACACACACACTAAAAGAATGAATACACCACAGAAAGACTCCACACCGTTTTATAAAAACAGATTAATATATTATAAGCAAAACAAGACAAATGTGACAAAAATCCAATAAGTATAAGTCAAGATATGAATTTTTAAATCATAAGAGTTCTAGCGCAGAGAAACAATAAGCGCCAATGGGGGTTATGTTGTCGTGATGCACCTGCACAGTCACAAGTTGAGGTCCACCATAATGGAGCATGGGCCGGCTACAGGGGCTCACTTGGGCATGCTGGAACCAGTACCTTGGATCCTGGGGTGCAGTCTGTGCGGTGAGGCTTTGCGGGGCTTCCAGGCATTGGTTCCCTGGAGCTCTCAGCTGTGCAACGAGGCTTTGTGTGGCTTCGCATCATCCGGCGCCAGTTCTGGGAGGTTGTGCAGTGAGGCTTTGCATTGTTCGTGTCTGTTCCATTGATGCAAGTTATATGGGTCAACTCCAGTGAACCAGGAACAAGAGCAGGGTTAGAGACTTTGATATCCCTGAGTCTCAAGCAACAGTATGCAATCTAGCTAGTCCTTGGAGCACACTTGGAGAAAAGAAGTCAGAGTCCAGCTCTCCTTCAGCAAAGTCAGAGAGCAGCAGGCAGTAGGACAAGAAACAGAAAACAGACTTTCCAGAGCAGCAGTCCAGTTGAGTCGTTTAAGCAGCACAGCATTTCTTCTGGCAGAAATTCAGTTACAATTCCCCTAGTGTCTGATTTTAAGGGGTCAGAGACCCAGTATTTATATACAAAAGTGCACATGTATCCCTTTTAACTCATCCCTGTCTGTGAGTCTATCTGTGGGGGGTGACAAGTCCTTTCTGTTGGGGCTGGACACTGTTTATTCAAGTAAATTGTTAGTCCCCCCCCTTCCATTATCCCAAGGCAAGGCCATCAGAATGTAGATGACATAGATGGGTACTTAGACACACCTGTCCTTCCTGTGGGTCAGTAACTGTGGCATAACATTTCCAAATATATTGTGTTATCCCAGAATTAATAGCGTGAGCTTAGGAATCTATGGACTTACCAGCATGGTAGGTACATGGCAAGGGTTGTAAGGAACCAGGCGCACAAGTTAAACGTCGACACTGCCATTGTTGATAGCAATCGGGCCAATATGCAATTCTTAGATTACCATTTTTAGACTTCTATGCTAGTTCGGTCATGGCTCTTAAAGCCAATTTTATTGACACTTTTATCTATATAGCAACTTTTAGGAGAATTGACTCTATAATTGATATCTTGCACTTGTTCATGACTCCTATTGCACCTTACCGTTCATACTGTACGCCAGATTTTATATTTCTTCTTGTAGTATCATGAATACATTGTAATTTTTAAATGAGTTTTAATCAACTCCATCATTACAAAATGGGTTGTTTTACGTCTTTTGTACAGGTGTTTTACTATGTAGCTGATTGCAAAGGTTTTTATTAATCAAGCAATAAAGAGATTACTTACTATCCTTCCTGTGTTGTGGCTGTCTAGAGGGAATGCCAAAGTGTAGCTGTCACTCAGCACAGACGTATATTAGAACAGACCACAAGGCACACAACTACAAGCACAGAGAAAAGCCCACTTTCTAAAAGTGTCATTTCGAAAATAGTAATGCTAAATCCAACTTTACCAGTAAGGAGGATTTGTAATTACCATTCCAAACAAATGAAACATGGAAAAGCAAATCTCTTCTTTGATCAGGAATTACAGCTTAAAATATTAAGGAATTTCCAATGCTAACATACAAGAGGAGTAGGCCTCATAGTAGTGAAAACAAAATAGGCGTTTTGTCACAACCAGGACATGCAAAACATATCACTGCATGTCCTACCTTTCATTTACACAACACCTTGTGTAGACTTCCAAAAGAAGTTCAAAGTACAGAAAGTGAAACATTGAAGTTTAAGGTTCAGTGGCACAGTACCTTACAGCATCAAGCAGACAAGTCATCTAGCAGAGTTCCAGTTCTGTTTAGAACAGTCTTCCAGCTGTGCCAGAATCAAATATATACACAATATTTAAAGGGAAAGCGACCAGGGATAATTAAATACAGATAAAACAACCTTGCCCTTAGGGCTGCCTAGGGCCGATCGTAGGGGTGACTTATGTCTAATAAAAGGGGACTTTCAAGCTTGGCAAGTAGTTTTAAATGCCAAGTCAAAATGGAAGTAAACTGAACATACAGGCAGTGGCAGGCCTGTGACAGGTTTGAAAGGCTACTTCTGTGGGTTGCACAAACAGTGCTGCAGGTCCACTGCATTTAATGTACAGACCCTGGGTATATGATATACCACTTTACAATGGGCTTACAAGTAGATCAAATATGACAAACAGGTGTGAAGAATTATACCATATTTAGAAGAGAGAGCACAAGCACTTTAGCACTGGTTAGCAGTGTTTAAGTTCCCAAAGACCTAAAGCCGAACAAAATAAAGTTACAAAAAAAAGCGGGTGAGGAAGGCAAAACATTTGGGGTGATGCTTCAGAAAGGGACATTTTCCAATATACCCCTATAACCTCCAGTATTTAAGGACACTTTACCCTGTCAATCTGTGGCTCTGTGAGGTTTGTCTGAGGACTTTTACAGCTTATTTAATATTCCTCTTCATACAGAATACCGTCATTGTCTCATTTAAATCATGTAATGGATGAAAGAGCAGGTAAAATGTATTCTTTGTGACTCCAAGGAAGTTATATTCTGTATTGGATTGTGGCAGGCAGTTCGTTAGTTTCAGCCTATCTATTGCTTTTTCTTGTGTTACAAGGTTCCATGATGTCCATAGCAAATTGTGCACACGTGATATGGAAGAAATCAGTTTTCCCTTTAGTGCCTCTGGTCTAAAGCTAAAAGGACCTTCTCCTCCAAAAGGACTTCTTACCCCTCTCAGAGGCAAAATAGTATCCCAGAATAATTTATGCAGGGCATAGGTGAGGCCAGAAAGGGAAAACAGAACAAAAAATGGTGTAGCACATAGTGCTTTATATCAGCAATGTCATATAACGCCAAACTTACCAAACCTCGAAAATATAGAGCATGAAATCCAGGGCTAATCTCCTCGATCAACACAGTATCACAGGAAAGCCAAAGCTCCTGCAAGATTACAGTCCCCACTGGCCCTAAGAAACTCAGACTCTCAGATGGTGTTGACTGTTCAAATGTAGAAACTTCTCAAGCAAGGGCCAGCCTCAAGAAGACTGTTCTATCTATCCATGAGAGG
Source organism: Lissotriton vulgaris (assembly GCF_964263255.1). Classification (NCBI taxonomy): domain Eukaryota; kingdom Metazoa; phylum Chordata; class Amphibia; order Caudata; family Salamandridae; genus Lissotriton; species Lissotriton vulgaris. Next base: position 392,544,465 of record NC_141697.1, read on the forward strand.
ACTCAAAGACTGAAAAGAATATTTGCAATCGAGAGAAAGGTGGAGAGGGCAAGGGCAGTTGAACCCAAGCAAAGGCACACTGACCAGAAACGAAGACACACCTAGCCTCTGCAGGGAAGGATCCCCAAGGGCAGACCATGCAGATGGCCATGCCACTCCAGGAAAAGGAAGACATGTTCGGACTAACATTTTCTCTGAGGACTTCTCCTACAAGGGCTGTTCTTACTGGGAGGTTTTAATACTGATCTCTGCCCACAAAATACAACGGCGGGCCTCAATAAGGGTCCAGATCAGTGAGAGTTCAGTAACACTACATCTTCTGTTAACGTTCAAACCTCAGTCATAGATCCACCACTGGAGACATAGGTTAACCTTCCAAGGCAGACTCTGCTGAGCCAGACTTCATACACAAGAAGAGGGGAATGTCCTATGAATCCATGCAGCCTCCTCCTGTAGGAGTGCATAGTCTGCCATTAGTTATCTGCGGCAATGCCCACTCCTAAACAGGTAGGTAATCATGGCCAAAGGGGATATTTTCATGTGGGGGTTCTGAGACTGAGAAATATTAATCTTTATTCATTTTCACATTTTTAATCTATGCACCCAAGATCTGCAATAAGATCCCTGTGTCCCAACTTTGATTCAATGCAGAAAAGAGTTGAACTATCACCTCTTTAATGAACAATATATTACAGTGCATTAGCCATCCTCGACTCAGCTTTCTTTCCTGGTACTCAACGACTGTAAACTTACCTTGACCATGTACAGAGCTCTGCTGCCTATAGAAATACCATATACATACAAAACATGTATTTTCTTCACTGAACATGTAGGCCCAAGCCCTTGCAGCACACACTCTTTGGCTGTCATTTTAGACCAGAGCATACATCTGTGAAAGAGGATTGTCTGCCTTTAAAGCAGAATTTGTATCCTTATTTATAGGTTGTTTGAATAGATATGTGGGATCTATTATTGTACAGTCTTTACTATTAGTGTAAACGCTCTAAGGAAATGCAGTGAGCTCAGCTTGCATTACTGATTACTGATTTGATTATAAAAATGTCTATAATTATTCCAAAATGTAAAAGTCTGGGGCTGTTTGTAATCCTTCCATATACCCCATGATTATGTATAAATACATACGGAAACCCAAATCTAAGGCTGATGATTATTGGCTTTCAAAATGAAATGTTCCCTAAAAAATTTGCAACTTGAAAGAAGATGTTGCGCTTAACTGTTTTGTAAATTTAGACACCATTTCTCTGAAGCATCCTTTAGTAAAACAGGTTTGATGCATGGCAGTATTTTAAAAAAGATTAGCAATAGAGAATAAGCTTCATTTAGTTAAACATGTTAGATGCATGCCAATATTTAAAAACAGATTAGCAATGGCGAATAAGCCTAAAGACATTCTGGGCAACATGACAACATGTCAGGAGACCGATTCTTAAAGAAATTCACAAAAGTGCAACCCACAGGTATATGCTTGTATTGGTGGAGATTTACGCTTTTAAGGAATTCCCAATAATTTACAAAAGTAGCCCTGGAAACCGTACTCCTAGCAAACGTTTGTGAATTCCATTATCTTATGAGCAACTACACGTGTATATTTGTTCAAAGCAAAATCTGCCAAGTGATTGCACGTTCAATTTCTCTACACCCTCTTTTTTCCTAACGCTGGAAACTGATTTACACATACCCATGTCAGGGGTAAGTTTCCAACCTTTGCCAGTGAGGTAAGAGATTGGAGAAGAGTTGGTGAACACCCTTAAACATGTAGGTTTGTGGTTGTGCACCAAGCCATAGGGCAGTCCAAACCTTGAACTACTGCATCCGGCCTATTTACAGCCCAGATATGTAGAGTTGCAGAATGGTGGCAAAATCAGTTTTTGTATACAAACCTACTAAATGAACCCTGGCATAATTGATGAACCTATTATCAGACATCTGATATAATAAGAACACTGCCATAGATTGTCACTTCATAGCAAAGAACGAACTGGGACAAATGCATTTATTTTACAAGAGTGGAAGGTTTCTTAAGCATAGAGTCAATTGGACAAGTAAATATTTTAGTAAAATTCCACATCCCTGCTATTTTATTTTATGTTAATTATTGTTGTGTTCCATTATGTTATGTTGGTTGCTTTTAAAGTGTATAAGGTCTGTCGAGAAAAGGTCTATTGAAAGGGCTTACCAATAATGATTACATTGGAAATTATGTGCATGCATTTATTTACAGCTCAATGCATATATCATGGGCCGGATGGACAAGCATTTCAAGGACCCACTCACCTTCGACCCAGATAGATTTCATCCCGACGCCCCAAAGTAAGTATTTTGCCAAACATTGAGAACTGACTCCAATGATCTAGACATTTGTATAGATCCTGTTGCATATCATATTTATTGTTTATGTTCTAGGACATGCTGTTCTGCCTGTTTAGATATTATGAAAAAATATATACCTTCAAAGAGGCAATATTAATCATGAAAGCCCCAAGATACTGATTTATTGATGTATTTTTATATATTTGTATTTTTTATCTAATTATTTTTATACATTAGTTATTGCTTCTTAGGCATGAGCAGCATAGTTGACACCCACTTCATTTTTAGTTTGAAAAAATTGTTGAATATTGAGCTGTTCTTCCAAGTTTTGGTGGTATTCTTTCAGTCAATATAACAATTGTGAGATTAATACTGAAATGGTGCTTAAAGGCGTTCTGTTTAATTCACCTTTTACAGTGGTACTTTTAGATGTGGAAAAAGCTTTTGACTGTCTATAATGGAAACATATGCTGCTAGCTTTAAAATGGGATTGGATATTTTTTTGGACAGCTATATTTTGAATGATATGGTGAACCTAAAGTTAACTGTATGGTAACGCTAATCTTTCAGCTCATTTTCATCTTCACAGTGTTAGTTACCTGTTAGGACTGCTCCTTTTTTCGTTATAAAGCCATAAGCATTTTCACTTGGATTTTTTAATGGAGCTAGAACCTTGAAAATAGATCTAATTAGAATCTTATTGGGGACAAATCAGATATTTTACATTTGAATACGTATTTGTTAAAGTTATGTGGGATGAATTTAATGTTGTTTGGAACAGTTTCAAGATTAATTATCATGGTTTGTCTTTCCACTTCAGTTAAGAATAAACTCCAAACTAATTTGATAATATTAAGAAAAAGATTTGCGATCATTTTTAGAGATGATCGCATTTATTTCTTTATTGGTGGGCACAGTAGACAATATCAAAATGAAATTTGTAACTACATTTTAACTACTATTTTATACCATATCTCATTGTTACCTATGGACATAACCAGATCCTTTTTTAAGTATTAGTTTTACAATTTCCTTTACAAATATGCTTATTTTATAATATATAAGCTATAAACAATGAGCAATGGCAAAGATCCCTACACACCGAACTTGGCCACTATGTATCAGTTGTCAGCGTAATGCTGTTAAAAAATCCTCAAATATCAAATTGGGTAAAGGGAAAAAGGAGGCAGAATTAAATCCCATTAAAAAGGACTCCACATATAGCTGCTAGCTTTAACATGGGGTTGGATATTTTTTTGGACCGCTTTATTTTCAATGATAAGGTGAGCCTAAAGTTAACTGTATGTTAACGCTAATCTTTCAGCTCATTTTAATCTTCACAGAGTTAGTTACCTGTTAGGGCTGCTCCCTTTTTCGTTATAAAGCCATAAGCATTTTTACTCCGATTTTTTAATGAAGCTAGAGACTTGCAAATGAAACTAATTAGAATCTTCTTGGGGACAAATCAGATCTTTTCCATTTGAATAAGTAATTTGTTAAAAGTATGTGGAATGAATTTAATAATGTTTGTAACAGTTTCAAGAGTAATTGTCGTGGTTTATGGTTTTCCACTTCAGTTAAGGATAAACTCCCAAAAAATTTGATAATATTAAGAAAAAGATTTGCGACCATTTTGAGAGATTGTCGCCTTTATTTCTTTATTGGTGGGCACATTAGACAACATCAAAATGGAATTTGTAACTACATTTTAACTACTATTTTATACCATATCTCAGTATTGCCTTTGGACATAACCAGATCCTTTTTTAAGTATTAGTTTCACAATTTCCAATTCAAATATGCTTATTTTACAGTATATAAGCTAAGTAACTAATTCAGTTCCTAATTGAAGTAGGATTATCAAAAATAATAATGAGATGGAGTGGAGAGAGGCAGAGAGATCAGAGTGAAGGAAGTGGGTACAGTGAGATAAATTTGTTTCAGGGAACAACAGAAATGGGAGCAGGGATGCATATTTTATGACTTTAATCATTGTTTGATTTATGTGCAGAAATAAAATTTCTTCAGTTATTAGTCAAGTTAGTTTCTTATGCCTGTCTGACAACTTAGAACGGAGACTGAATGCCGAGAACTGCTGGTGGATGTCCGGCTACCTACACTGTCCAGTGAAGCTAGGGAAAGCATGGACAAAGATTTTACGATCGAGGAAATTGAAGGGGCAATCCAAGATTTACAGTCCGGGAAGGCCCCAGAGCCGAATGGCCTATCAGCGGAACTATTCAAGAACATGATGAGCGTTTTGGCACCGTATGTCCTATCTATGTTTAAAGAGGCCAGGGAGGCGGGCTGTATACCAGTTGACCAACGCACAGCCACCATTGTAGTTATACCTTAGGCGGGTAAGCCCACAAACCACTGCAGCTTCTACAGGCCCATACCTTTACTGAATATGGAAGTCAAGGTACTTGCTAAGGTTTTGGTGAATCGCCTCACAGGAGTGATTGCATCATTAATACACCATGATAAGTCCAAGTTTATGCCACACCGGAGCACCAGATTAAACTTACATTGTTTGTATGCCATGATGCACCTGACTTCGTCCCGACCAGCTGAAGACGCATCGCTTTTGTCCTTAGACGCGCTCATGGCATTCAACAGCATTGAGTGGCACTACCATATAGCTGTCTTAGACCGATTTATGTTTGGCCCTCAATTTCAATCCTGGATCAGGCTACTTTATAGCTGCCCGTCGGCCAGAGATCTTGTGAACGGTTTTGTCTCCCGCTCCTTCACCTTGCACAGGGGGATGAAGCAGGGATGCCCACTGTCCCCAGTGCTATTCGTGTTGGCTCTGGAGCCTCTTGTGGTGTGGGTGCGGGCGGACCCGGTGGCCTATGGCATTAATAGAGGTGGGCAATGGGAGGAGTTAATCTCCCTGTATGCCGATGATGTCCTCCTGTACGTGACCAGGCCCAGCTTTACAATCCGCAGACTCCTGGAAATATTTCATATAGTATGGGGATATTCTGGTTATCGAATCAAGTGGGATAGGTTTCTTCTATTTATGCTCTTGGACGGCCCACCACCCATTCCCCCGAGGGGATCCAGCTTCAAGTACATGACCACTTTAAATGTTTGGGCATTGTAGTAAGCAAAGCTGAGGCAGAATTCATGCCCCAAAATTTGTTACCTCGACTTGAACGCCTGAGAAGAGACATGGTGCACTGGAGGATGTTGCCAGTATCCCTGATGGGGAGAGCCGTCTTTTTTAAAATTATGTTGTTACCGCATATGGTATACATACTCCGAAATACTCCATATAGGATACCCGATGGATTCTTTAAAGAGATCGATAGCGAACTGCGGAAGCTGCTGTTGGACGGGGCAGCACGAGAATAGTACTTGTTAAATTACAGCAAGGCGTATATAAGGGGGGTGTGGCAGTGCCGGACTTCAAGAAATATTATTGGGCGTTGCAATTGGTGGTGATAAACAACTGGGTTTTCGGTGACAGGAACTACCCAACAGATCGGGTGCATCATTTAGTGATGGGCTCTGGGGGTTATCCTGCCACTTTGTACTGAAAACTTGTCGAGAAGTATTTGCCCCCCATACAAAAGCAGTGTTGGATATGTGTTAAGGGGCTAATAGATTCCTGGGGTGGGATAATAAATTTAAGGAACACATTCCACTATGAGACAGTGATATGCTAGAGGAGGTCCAGAAATTGCAGGACTTTGGCAAATGGAAATTGCTGGACATTACCCATTTGGGGGATGTATTGCGGGGTCCGGCGATCATTTCATTCCAAAACTTAGTCTGAATTTCAGCTCGCGGAAACAGAAAGATATAAACATATGCAACTGGGGCACGCACTCCGTACACATATCCGTAAGGGGGAACATATCCTGGAATACAGCCCCTTGGAAGACCGGCTTCTATGGGATCCTATGCCTGAAAATGCATTATCCCTAACATACAAAAAGATAGTTAATAATTCACTGATTCCTTGGGGGTGCTCAGGGAAGTGGATATCGGGTTGCTGGAGAATGATGATTGGGTGGAAGCTATGCAAAACCAGAGAGAGGTGACAATCAGGGCACGATTCAGGCTCGTACAGTTGCGGATCTTCCATAGGTCCCACTCCACGAGCATGCTCATGCACAAACTTGGACGCATACAAACAGACACCTGTAGTTGGGGATGTGACAGCAAAGGTACCTTTTTATATATCCTATGGGAGTGCCCTGTTATACACCACTACTGGGAGAAAGTATCTCGGGTGATGTAGACGCCAGTTGGCATATACTGTGTGTAATGGGATAGAAGACATGGCAGAAATACCAAACTCTGGCTCATGGTGACTGCAATGGTTGGCAAAAGAAATATTTCCTGGGCGTGGGGGTCTGCCCTGCCGCCCAGGGTTGGCCAATGGAAGACCAACTTATACTGGTGTTGTACTGCAAAAAAAGTAGTATCTGAAGATTGGGGTTGCCCTAAGAAATGGGAGAAAGTGTGGCACCAGTGGGTTGCCTATAGGGGTTTGTAAAATGGGTGGGGGGCGGGCCGGCCTTTGCGTTGTGCAGTAACGTCTGTGAGAGCTATTAATGACGTAAGTTTGGTGATCTAATAACCTCATTGTTTGTGAAGCGGAATTGTATAACATGATGTCTTCATTGACCACTTCCTTTGATTACTGTACTGTATACTGCAAAACTGTATAATGAATAAGAAGATTTGTTAAAAAAGAAAATGTGAGAAATTGCTTAATGCCGGAAATAGGAGAGAAATTCCATAGAGAGAAATGCATCCTGACAATTACCTTAGTCACCTGCATGCCAGCTCACCTGTTGGCAGCGGCGACAAGCGTCGCCCCACTGGTTCAGAGCCATCAGCTGCAAAATAAAACAATATTTTATTATTGTTTTATTTTTCAGCTGGTGGCTGAGCCAGCTTGTGCAGGGAGGGGCTGGGCCATTGGAGGTGGGCATAGGAGTGGTTGGTGCACTTTTAAATGTGCATGTCAGTTTGGCCGGCCAAACTGACAATACCCACTTAGGTTTCTTCAACCCACCTGTTTTGCCAGTTGCAGAGGCAGCACAGCCTCCCTCTGCCTGAGCGAGCATTAATCCAGCCCTCTAAGGGAAATCCCCACGCTACTCTCATGCTTGAGAGCAGTGTTGGGAGTGGCTAGGGAGTCCGTGATGCTGTCCCAGGGACTGCTGGAAATAGATACTGGAGGCAAAAGAGCTCAAGGTGGCTGGCAGCACCAGGTAAATCCTTTTTTTTTTAATTATTCCCTTCAACCACGCCCTTCCCCATGCATCCCCCCTACCACTATTGCATGTTGGCAGGTGGCTATCACTCGGAATGTTTGGTATGGCCGTGTTGACTAGCATTTACCACTGTCTTACTGATATTCGTCCTACTCAATGTAAATATTGTTTGTTTTTCTCAATAGGCCCTACTTCACTTATTTCCCTTTTTCTTTGGGACATCGTTCGTGCATTGGACAAGCTTTTTCACAGGTGAGAAAATACATTTGGGATTCAATCTTCTATATTCAATGTGGATTCCACATGTGTATGATTATCTCAGCATTAGACTAGGGTAATTTTTAGAGGGGAAATCCCTCCAATATGCATAGTTTGTTGATTTTGTTTTTAAAGGATTATTGTGTGACTATTAAAAGCAGCCGATAATTAATACTACTCATCAGTTCATTGTAGTGGGGACCATTGCAGTTATGTAATTCTGTGGCTGTCGATTTTCCACATTATTGTGGGTTTACCGTACTTGAACGTACTAAAAAATATTTGCAGCTCAAACTGATCAAGAGGTACTGAAAATGGGCCACTCATGGTGCTGCATCTTAGCGGACTCTTGGCAATGGTTAGCTTGTCACCTTTCAGTTGTTGATTGCTGTATTCACGTGTGTAACTTACACTAATGGAAAGGGGCGACCACTCGGTCCCCCCGAACGTATGGCGGAGTACCACGATCCCCCCGGGAAGCCATCTTGGGCTGGAGGCGAGTCTCGGCTGGTATGCCCGAAGCGGCGTAGCCGGGGCGCGCCTTTTCCCGCCCTAGAGTGGGTTGGCCTAGACACTGGGGAGCCCTTGGGGCAGGCAGGGGCGGGTTTACGCCCGCCCTGAAGACGGATAAAAGGAGAAGCAAGATCAGAAGGCATCCTCTTGTTTCTGTGCTCTGAAGCTGCACCTCCTCGCTGCACGTGAGCTCGAGACGGAACGAAGAGCCAATTTTGAGCGTTGTAATCGTTCTTGTTTGTTTTTCAGATACTCTGTTGGAGAATGCCGAAGAAGGCGGGAAAGCGCATGACTACTGACCAGATGCTGCGCGTTCTCATGAAAGAGGTGACCGACCTAAAGAGGCGAATGGATAAGGACGAGGAAGGGGGACCGAAACGTCCTTTGGCGGGAGCAGCCCCGGGAGGAAAAAACAAGAGGCCCAGGAGGGGAGCAGCTGGGGGAGACAACCCGGGTCCCAATACCCCGCTCGAGGCTCCCACTCCTGTGCCGGAGGAAGGGAATCCGATTCCCGTTGTGGTCACCCCCGTGTCCGGGGAAGGTATGCCGCCCGAGCTGGCAGCACAATTAGCAGCGTGGTTGGGAAAAGGTAGCGAGGGCGCCACGGCTGTCGACGCACAAGAGCTGATGAAGCAATTGCGTGAGTCACGGGAAGCAGCGAAGGTGTCCACGCCGGCTGCCGCAGTAGAGAAGCCGCAGGGGACGGGTTCGGTAGCAGAGGCAACGTCCGGTGCAGGTAAGCGGCCATTGCCGATTGCGAGGGATGAGTCAGCACCCTCTCGTAGGGAAAAGTTGGGTCAGCATGTTCCTTTGGCTATTAAAGAGAAGATATGGGCAGGGGAGTACGTAAACATCTTCTCGTTGCTTACTGATCACTATGAGATGGAGCATGTTAAGGGCCAGAAGGATCTCATGCATCCGAGTGTTTGGCGCGCAAAAATGGCCGCCTTTAAGGTAAATGAAAACATTGGCAATTGGGGCCAAGCGTGGGGGGTTTTCACATCGATCCTGGGGGAACGAAGGCCCGATCTGTTACCCGAATTGCCGATTTATCAGTCACGAATCATGGGGTACTCGGTATCACACGAGGGTAATCATTGGTTCTGCTATGATAACCTGTTTAGAAAGGCTAAAGAACATGATAAAAATGTAACGTGGGATTGTTATGATTCTGTGTCATGGTCCAAAATGAAGGATACTGGTATGTTAAAATTGCCATTAGTAGGGAGTAACGTTGGCGAATCCTCCCGCCAGTATGCGGGGACGCCCTTTCGATCAGGTGCGGGTACCGACAATTACTCGAGGCCTGCCGGCAATACAGGTAAAAGGGGGGTTTGTTGGAACTTCAACAGGGGTAAATGTACTAGGCCCCAGGGATCATGCAAATTTAGACACGAATGTAGTGGGTGTGGGCAATCATCCCATCCTGAGTCCACGTGCAGAGCCAAACCGGGTGATAACGGGGGTAGAGGAGGCGCCAAACAGGTCTAACATAGTCCGAGGGGCGCCTTTACCTACCCCGATTGATACCTTGGCAATGATTCCTTGGCTCAGTGAATACCCGGATCGTACTTCTGCTGGGGTGTTGCGGAACGGGTTTTCTTATGGTTTCCGCATCCCAGTGGGGGACTTTCAAGGTGCAGAGAAATGTAAAAATCAGCTATCGGTCTTCCAGCATACGACCGTGGTACAGGATAAGATCAGGAAGGAGGTTACTCGAGGTTGAGTCGCCGGTCCGTTTAGTGTACCGCCGGTTCCTAACTTTGTTTGTTCCCCTCTAGGTGTGGTCCCAAAGAAGGACCCGGGTGAGTTTCGGCTGATACATAATTTATCAGCCCCACGTGGTCTTTCCGTAAACGAAGCGATAGACCCGGAAGTGTGTTCGGTGCGGTACGCATCCTTCGATGAGGCCGTAGCCATTTTGAATCGCCTGGGGCCCGGGGCGCTGATGGCAAAATCTGATATCGAGTCAGCGTTCCGGTTGCTCCCGGTACATCCAGACGATCAGCGTCTCCTAGGTTTCATGTTTCAGGGTCAGTATTACATGGATAGGTGTATGCCGATGGGGTGCTCTATATCTTGTGCCTATTTCGAAAAATTCAGTAGTTTTCTACAATGGGTCTTCACAAGGAAGACGGGTTTCCAACATGTGATGCATTACCTTGATGATTTTTTGTTCCTGGGGGCAGCCGGGGATCCGGAATGTGGGCAGGCTTTGGCGCAATTTTGTGTCTTGATGAATCAGTTTGGCGTGCCATTGGCACCAGGTAAGACTGTGGGGCCTTCCACTTGCCTCGAGTTTCTGGGGATCGAGTTAGACTCCAGAGAAGGTTGTTTTCGTTTACCAGCCGACAAAGTGTCAAAGTTCAGGACATCCCTGCAAATGTGTATAAGTGGACCTAAGGTTAAGCTGCATCAATTACAGCAGTTAGTTGGCCAGTTGAATTTTGCCCTGAGGGTTATACCAATGGCCCGCCCCTTTTCCCGTTCGATTGCTCAAGCCATGGTCGGCCTGAAGGAGTGCCATCATCGCACAAGGCTCTCGGCAGAGGTCCGCCAGGACATGCGCATTTGGTTGGCATTTCTGGCGGATTTCAATGGTCGAGTCGTCTGGAGCAAACCGGCCGTGTCCTCTGAGGAACTGGGGCTGTGGACAGATTCGGCAGGGAGCATAGGTTTCGGTGCCATCTTCGGCACGAGATGGTCTGCACAAAAGTGGCCGACATGGTGGCATGACAGTGGACTGACAAGTAACATTGCTTTCCTGGAACTTTTCCCCATTTTAGTGGCCCTGAGAACTTGGCCTGAAGGGTTCAAAGATCACTCTGTGGTATTTTGGTCTGATAATATGACCGTGGTCGAGTGTATCAATAGTCAGGCAGCACGATGCAAATGGATTTTGAGACTGCTCAAGGAAATTGTTTTACTGTGTATGCAATTGAATGTGCTATTCAGAGCAAGACATGTCCCAGGGGTAACGAACCAGGCGGCTGATGCACTGTCTCGTTTTCGTATGCAGGCTTTCTGGGGTTTCCTTCCCACAGCGGACCCGGAGCCGGCACCCTTTCCCGAAGCTCTCTGGTCTCTCGGTGCCCCGAACTTCGTAACCTCGTGGGAGAGAGTTTAGCACCCAGGACGAGGAAGGCATATGAAGGGGCGTTCCGGTCCTATTTAGCCTTTTTGGGGACTGATGGAGAGGAGCTTTGGGGCCAGGAGGAGTGGGTGGTAAATTTTCTGATGTCCTTACATCTGGTCGGGAAATCGGTGGCCACGGCTCAGAGGCATCGGGCTGCCATTTCCTTTGTTGCTAGGGCTCATGGGATCCATGACCCGACAGCGTCTTTCGTCGTACAGAAAGCGCTACGGGGGTGGCAACGCCTTGAGGGTCGCAGAGTAGACAAGAGGCGCCCGATAGGTTTGGATAGGCTGGCCCAGTTATTATCCAGACTCCCTGCTACGTGTTCATCTCAGTTTGAGACAGTGCTATTCCGAGCCGCTTTTACGCTGGCATTCCATGGGGCTATGCGGGTAAGCGAACTAGTGGCGAGGAACAAGCAGGATGTGACAGGAGGATTGTGCCAGGAGCACGTCCAGATCAGAGGGGAGACGATGACGGTCTCATTTGTCAGGTCCAAGACCGATCAAAGTGGGATGGGTGACTGCGTAATCATACGCAGGATTCCCGGGTCCTCCATGTGCCCGGTAAGGTGTCTAGAAGATTATTTAGCACGAAGGGTGGCATCATGGGGGGGACCTTGTTGAGACACGCTGACGCCACCCCACTGACAAAGTTTCAGTTTCAGCGGGTGCTTGCGATGTCGATTGCCGCTGCGGGCTTGAACCCGGGCGAGTTTGGGACCCATTCCTTTCGGATAGGGGCTGCTACAGAAGCTACAGCCAGGGGTCTGAATGTTGACCAAGTTAAACGGGTGGGGCGTTGGTCCTCCAATTGTTATAAAAGGTATGTGCGGTTGCACATGTTGTGAAGCTGTAACAATGTACTCACGCTTCTTGTTTTTGTTTGGTTTTCAGTTGCGCAAGCCTACGAGGCGGGGCGAACTTTGCAGTCGACCCAACACCGGGCCAGCGGTCAGACATCACCGGCTGTGAAAAAGGAGGTGTGGGTCGTGGGCCACTCATACGTGAGACGTGCCGCAGACGTATTCAAGGCAGGTGATATGATTCACGTAGCTGGGGAATACGGGTACAGAGTGTCCTTCTACGGAAGAGGCGGTCTCTGTATTGACCAGTTTCAATCATTTTTTGAGGGTTTGCTAGGGCGGACGAGGTCACCGCCGTCTGTAGTCATAGTACATCTTGGGGGTAATGATTTGGTCACCACTGGTAGACGACTTCTTCTTGAGGCGATGCTTTCCACTGTAAGTTGGTTAGCGAGGAGAGTTCCAGGGTGCACAATTGCGTGGTCCCATATGATCCCACGAAAAGTGTGGCGGGGGGCTATTTCGGTTCCTGCTTTAAATCATTCTGTTAGAAAGCTTAATAACAAAGTGAGTAGGTTGTTCCGTTCCAAGACATTGCATTCTATTTCGCATGGGTGTATTAATGATGACAGTATGTATTTGGGGGATGGAGTGCATTTGTCTCGGGTGGGGAATGAGTTACTCATAGGAGACTTCTTAGCATGGCTAAAAACGTTACACCATGACCTTTAGGTAGGAGTGTTGTGGGGGGTCCGGATAGCCGGTCACCTATCCGGCCTGTGGCGGTAAGGTCATGATTGGTGAGCACTAATTGGAAGATCCCTATGAGTGGGCGTCACCCAGCACGGATGGGAGCGCTCGGGGGAGGTGGCCATTGGCCCCTCAACGGGGAGGCGGTCCCTTCTAAGGATGGGTCGCCGAAAGAAAAGGAAAGGCGGTCAAGGCCCCTTCCTGGGTAGGAGGGGTTACAGCCCCCTCCTGGGGAATTTCCCGGGGCCAGGACGTCTGCGACGGCAGATGTGGTAAGTTGTGTGGGGTTTGGGGGGGGGTCTACGCTACCTTCTAGATACCTCACACGAGTCCTCGTACGACCTCTAAGTGGCGTCGAGTTTTATTGGGGCCCCCGTCAAGTCAAGGGAAATTGGTAATTGCACTTGAGGTACGCCTCTGGGCCGCCCCTCACAAGTGAGGGCGATATTTCTGGGTTAGGGATCTTGACACCGGTTACGACCTTGCCGTTGGCCCTTAAACGTTAGGATGTACAATTTCAAAATTTCAAGTAAATGTTTTGTAGGATGTTAGTTCGGCTAGGAGAACCTTTTGTATTAGAGAATCTGTTAAGGTTAGCCAAACATCGCAATGTGGTAATGAAATTGTACATAATATGAAACTGTTTATTTAATGTTTTAATTTTGTTTCATATTTTAATAAATACGGCCGGGAGGGTTACTCCCTCCCGTCTTCCAAAAACTTCAGAACTGTTTCCGGTTTCCCATCCTTGGGGAATTGTGTTGAGAGGGGGTGGCGGGTATCTCAGCCATATGGAAAGGGGCGACCACTCGGTCCCCCCGAACGTATGGCGGAGTACCACGATCCCCCCGGGAAGCCATCTTGGGCGGGAGGCGAGTCTCGGCTGGTATGCCCGAAGCGGCGTAGCCGGGGCGCGCCTTTTCCCGCCCTAGAGTGGGTTGGCCTAGACACTGACGCGGCTGGCCACGCCCTTGGGGCAGGCAGGGGCGGGTTTACGCCCGCCCTGAAGACGGATAAAAGGAGAAGCAAGATCAGAAGGCATCCTCTTGTTCCTGTGCTCTGAAGCTGCACCTCCTCGCTGCACGTGAGCTCGAGACGGAACGAAGAGCCAATTTTGACCCACCCACCAGCCCCTGAGGACAGCAAGTGGTTTTTGAATAAAGTTGATGGATAACCCTGATTTTCGTTTACAGGTTGTGGTATTATCGTGACGATTTTGAGTATGCAATAAAGAATGGTCGATTTGTGTTACGTTTCGCAAATAAAGAAATTCTGCTTTAGTGTTCATTGGTAAGCATGCTTTTAATAAAATTGTAGTTGCTACTGTCTTTTTATTTTAGTCCTTTAGTTAGCATTGTCGTATTTATTTTGGTCGGGCGGTAAGGTCATGATCGGTGAGCACTAATTGGAAGATCCCTATGAGTGGGCGTCACCCAGCACGGATGGGAGCGCTCGGGGGAGGTGGCCATTGGCCCCTCAACAGGGAGGCGGTCCCTTCTAAGGATGGGTCGCCGAAAGAAAAGGAAAGGCGGTCAAGGCCCCTTCCTGGGTAGGAGGGGTTACAGCCCCCTCCTGGGGAATTTCCCGGGGCCAGGACGTCTGCGACGGCAGATGTGGTAAGTTGTGTGGGGTTTGGGGGGGGGGTCTACGCTACCTTCTAGATACCTCACACGAGTCCTCGTACGAATTCTAAGTGGCGTCGAGTTTTATTGGGGCCCCCGTCAAGTCAAGGGAAATTAGTAATTGCACTTGAGGTACGCCTCTGGGCCGCCCCTCACAAGTGAGGGCGATATTTCTGGGTTAGGGATCTTGACACCGGTTACGACCTTGCCGTTGGCCCTTAAACGTTAGGATGTACAATTTCAAAATTTCAAGTAAATGTTTTGTAGGATGTTAGTTCGGCTAGGAGAACCTTTGTATTAGAGAATCTGTTAAGGTTAGCCAAACATCGCAATGTGGTAATGAAATTGTACATAATATGAAACTGTTTATTTAATGTTTTAATTTTGTTTCATATTTTAATAAATACGGCCGGGAGGGTTACTCCCTCCCGTCTTCCAAAAACTTCAGAACTGTTTCCGGTTTCCCATCCTTGGGGAATTGTGTTGAGAGGGGGTGGCGGGTATCTCAGCCATATTAAATGAATAAGTGAAACCGTTACCCAGATGATATTAATGCAAAACTTATATGAATAGAAGCTAATACTGGAACAGAATGTGCCACTTAATTTGCCATTTCTTGACGCATAATGTTGTCGATGTTACAACATAATTTGGTCCTCCATTGTCGTAGAATTACATTTGCCCGTATTATAGTGTAGTAGTGAGGTGCACCATTTTAGCTACTGCATGTTCTTGATTTTCTTTTGTGTAGCGTATTAGGAGAAATATGGCTATGAAATATTTGACTGGCGAACATAGAGTATGAGTATCTTGTGAGGCCAGTCCTCTCCAAGAGGGTTTGGTGGTGGGCGGTGGGTGTACTCCAACAACTTCTGGAATAAATAAGGGAAAACGTTGCATTTTATAGCACGGTTACTAAGCCATAATGGCTAGTAGGCCCCATGTCTTACAAGCAGGTTTGAAAGTGGAGGTAATAAAATAGTCCAATGCTCCTTCTATAGTAAAAATGTTTTGTCTTGCAGCACACATTTGCATATTAAAAATTAATTTTTCATAAAATAAATTAGAAAAATAGATTTTAAATATTGTCAGAAGACAATTTCTATGTTCCTTTACCAGTTTGTATAATAAAATATTAATGATATCATTACATATCCGGCTGCTGCCATCGTATTCCATAGTACTTCCAAAACATATCTTTTCAGACATTCAAGGGTACTTATTTCATTAAGGTGCTTCTCAAGTATGTTCTGATCCTTTTAGTAAAGTAGCCCTCAATATACCTGCATGGCATAATTTATTTCATGTTGTGACAAGTTGCCACCTTACTTTTCCGTAGTACCTGACATGGAAAAACTGAGTGATTATCACATCTGTATATATATATCAAAATCTCATGGAAAAGATCAGCAAGAATTCTGAAATTATTGTGAAAAAGTCTGATGAAGGCGGAAACATAGTGTTATGGCCAAAGGATCAATATGTAAAAGAAGCCATCTTAACAATGCTCATTGCTATGAAAAAACGACAATGAAGGCCTATAATAAAGCGAAAGATGCATTAAAAAAAAAAGAACTACACAATTGGAAACATGAGGGGTTAATCTCAACTGAGGAATATAATTTTATGTTCAATCAACATCCGGTGGTACCCTTTCTATATCTTTTACCCAAAATTCATAAAGGAACATTCCCAATTCCAGGCCGGCCCATCATATCTGCTATCAATAGCATGTCGGAAAAAGTGGGTCAATATATTGATTTGTATTTACAAGAATTGGTAAAAGCTATGCCGTCCTATTTGAAAGACACTGGAGATTTTTTAAGAAAACTTGAAAATATTGTATGGACAGATGACTTGATTTTAATAACTCTGGACATAGAGTCGTTGTATACCAGCATAGAACATATATGTAGCCTACAAGCAATTGACTACTTTCTGAAAACAAGGCATGCAGAATATGTATTGCATAACAAAATGCTGTTGTCATGAATTTCATGGTGCTTAGAAAAGAACTTCTTTTCATTTAGCAATAATGTTTTTAGGCAAAAGGAAGGAGTGGCCGTGGGGGCCTGCTATTCCCCGAGCTACGCGTGTTTACATGTGGGGTTCTGGGAAGAGCAGGTCCTCCGGGTACAATGTGAGGAAATTTACAACAATAAGATCAAATACTGGCTACGTTTTATAGATGATGTTTTTATAATTTGAAAGGGAGATATTGAAAGTGCAGAGGATTTTATCAAGAAGATTAATATCAATTGTTTTAACTTGCACTTCACATCTCATTGTAGTCCCACCACTATTGAATTTTTAGATGTGCGCGTATATGTGAATAACAATAGTTTAGCAACCAGTCCATTTAGAAAACCGACGGCAGGAAATGCCGCACTGCACGCCTCTAGCGCGCATCCAAAACATCTCATTGCCAGTATCCCCTATGGGGAGATCTTACGGTTCAAGCGCATCTGTAGTACACCTGAAGATTTTAAGGAAATGTCAGGACGAAGCCCTGGATAGAATGAGAAGAAGAGGGTACACTGAGAAGATACTAACAGTTGCCGTTTTAAAAGTTAATGCGAAATCTAGAGCATCATTGTTGCCTACTGATGTAGAAAGAGAAAAAGAAAAAAGTGAAGGGGAGGAAGCACCGAGACTAATTACAACCTACAGTGCGCAAGAACGCAAAATTAAAGCCATTTTAAATAAAAATCGGCCCATTGTTTTGACAGATAACATCTTAAATGAAAAATTACCAGTCAAACCGGTTGTAACATTTAGAAAAGCTCAATCTATGGCAGCACACTTTTCCAGAACGAAGGTAGAAGGAGCCTCTATGAAAAGTTGGTTAACAACTAAACAGGGCTTCTTCAAATGCATTACATGTCGTGCTTGTAAATTTGGTGTGAACACAACAAAATACAGCACTCCATTTAAAGAAAAGGAACTAGACATCAAGGGCAAATATAACTGCCGTACGGATTTTGCAGTTTATGTTCTCACGTGCACCTGTGGGCTGAGGTATGTGGTAAGTACGAAGCTCCAGGTGCACGTGAGAATACTACAACATATTAGAGCCATTATGAACTGCGATCCAACTTATCCAGTTGCAAGACATTTCAAATCTGTACATAATAGGGACATTCATTGTTTACCCTATTATGTCATTGATTCTGTTCCTCTGTCATGTAGAGGGGATAATAGGGAAAAATTGTTGAGACAATTGGAAACAAGATATATTTTAAATTTGGATAGTAAATATCCAAACGGTCTCAACAACACAGAGGATTTACATACGTTCCTTTAAACAATTGATTTGACTTTATCACTTAATTATGCTTAGGAGACATTTAAGAAACTTGTAACATCTAGTTCACTCTTACAGGCTTGTAATGAGTGAGGCCTACTAAGAATATGGATACTTTAGAAGACAACGATATAGGGTATGGGGTATTTACATGCATTTAACCCCATCAGTCAGCCTCCGTTTCTATATGTGATTCATTAGTTTTAAACAATTTTTCATTATTCTTTTTGCACATATGATCAGCACTAAGCACTTTGGCAATTGTTAATGGAATCGTTTGCATGAGGATTAGATATATTTGGGTTTATACTTGGGATCAGGTATAGACAAGAATGATACTTTAATCTTGACAACATAAATTATTTAATAATTTTATTTGGGGATAATTCGTGGCAGCTATTCTTATATAGGCTTATTTTTCAATCAATCAATCAAATTAACTTTATTTCGGTTTGTTTAAGAACCATAAAAGTACATCAAATAATGAAAAATACATTTACAATAGTAAAATAATGCACAATTAATTCTCATTTTGAATAAAAGCAGTTAGTATGTGGTTTTTAGGGTGATGGGAAAAAAAAAAAACACTACAGCAAGAAAGTGCATTGATTAAATATTTCAGAACGCAGTAGAAGCATGATCTTGCTGAGTTAGAGTAGCTTAATACTACTGAGTCAATCTCCGTCTAATTAGCCACATTGAAAACAAGAATTTAGAAATAGCAGTAACTATTAGTGTATTAGTATCGGATTTTAAAATTCTAAAAAACTCTACATGGTTCCTGACTCCTAGGTTCTTACATAGCTGTAAAATCCATTTTTTCCTGCTAGCAAAATAAGCAGGACAAAACAATATCACATGGATTAGGGATTCATTTGGATCGTTGCAGCCTGGGCAAGGGTGAACTGGACCCGCTTTCCATTTATTAGTATAAGAATGGAGGGGTAGTGTGCCATATCTAAACTGTAGATACAGTTTTTTTGCTAAAACAGGTTCTATGCTGTCTAATTCCTTCTCAAAGCTGTAGGCATTTTTAAAATCCAAGAAGGTGTCGGTGAGACTAGAAGACCTGGCTGAACGAAGGACCTCTTCTAAGTTGTAATATTTTATACACTCAGCCAGGGTTTTCTTAGAGATAGATTTGCATGTGTCCTCCGGGTTGGACCAGAGGTTCTCCATGCCAATCCTGGACGCCTGCTCCCTTATAAAGGATAACCACTTTATCCTCCCTGCACTCGGGCGTGCCATCACAGTCTTCAATTCCTCTCTATAACACGCAAGCTCCGGGACGCTCCACAGTCTGCGCCAATAAAGGAGCGGGCGTGAAGCAATAGCTTCTGCAATGGGTCTCAAATTTAAATCCAGCCTAAGAGGAACAAGAGGAGTGTTTTTTGGTAAGGAGAGGAGATGCCTAATAAAGTTATTCTCTGTTGTACTAATCTCACTCGCTGGACAGTGGCCCCAGAGTTCAGCTCCGTAGAGGGTAGCTGATCTGGTTTGGACTTTATATATTTCCAGTGGAACACTGACTACTTTATGGACACAGGACTTCTGCACCTTGAGGATCCCACCCGTGGACTGAGAAAGGGCTAAATTAGCCTTGGTCATTTGAGTAGCCCAACTCATTTTATCGTTTAAGGTCAGACCTAGGTAAGTGAAATTATTTACCCTTTCCAGAGGTCGTCCATCCATTAACGGGCGTGGGCAATTTATTGTGTTGGCATTGAACACCATATACTTAGTTTTGTCTATATTAATCACCAAATTCCTGTTCCTACAGAATTTGGTGAATTGGTCTAACACCCGCTGCATCCCCATAGGTGTTTTCGAGAGGAGCAGGGTGTCATCCGCAAACATAAGTGCAGGGAATTTACCACCAGCTAGATTAGGAGCGTCAATATTATGCACACTGTTTAGATCATCAACAAGGCCATTTAAAAAAAGGGAAAATAAGGTAGGGGCAAGTACGCATCCCTGCCTAACTCCCTTCTCAATAGGGAAAGCTCTCGTCAGCTGGCCATATTTGCCATAACGTACCTTTGCATAGGTTCCTTCATGGAGTCTTTTAAATTGGTGACATAAAGAGGGTGGGATGCCCATTGTTGTTAATATACTCCATAGTTGGTTCCTGTCCACCATGTCAAATGCGGATTTGAGGTCCACAAATGTCAGGTAGAGACTACCCCCTTCCATGACCACATGCTTCCAGTATAATACCTGAAGCCGTAGTAGTTGGTCGATGGTAGATGTTTTGGCACGGAACCCTGCTTGCAGATGGGAGAGGATGTTGTTCTCACTAATCCAATCTTGCAAGCGCTGCAAAAGTAGTTTGGCGTAGATTTTTTGGGTGACATCGATAAGACTAATTGGCCTATAATTTGATGGATCCAACGGTGATCCCTTTTTATAAATCGGGATGATTTCGGCCCCCAACCAAGTATTTGGAATCTCTTGACCGTCTAGAATAGCATTAAATATGACGGTCAGGTAGGGGACCCAGATCTTCGGCTCTTCTCTAAAAAGATCACCGGGGATCTTGTCCAGCCCTTGGGCTTTGTTACATTTTAATGCTTGGACTGCAATTGTGACTTCCGACATGGTAAAGGGTGGTGGAAGACATCCAAGGTCCAAACTCGAAGATATAATGAGTGGTACCTTATGATGAGGAGCAGGGCTAGAGTAGAGTTTACCAAAGAATGCTCGCCAGGCTTCCTCAGCGATGTTAGGATCAATTTTTGCCGTGCCTTCTGGTTTCCCAGTATGGACCAGGTTCCAAAATGTTCGGGCATCTTTCGTTATTAGGGCCTGTTTAATTGCCTGCCACTTCTCAGTTTCCCATTCGGATTTTGCATGGGAAAGGAGATTCTTATAGGCTTTCCTTGCTACCACAATGGTAGCTCTATGGCCTTGTCTTAGGGCAGAGATTAAAGTAGTCTTCGCCCTCCTACAAGACTGGTTGTACCAGGGATTTGTGGTACGTGCCTGTCGGTTAGTCTGCTTTACCGATTTATAGAAGCTTGCCGCTAGGATAAGCATTAAATCATTATGTATGTTTAAGAGTTGGGCATCTTTGTCAAGGGTGAGGGCACTTTCAAGCAATATTTTTAATCGCTCTAGTTGGGCAGTGACACTATTGTACAGTGATGCCAAATTATCTACTGATGATTTAATGGAGGCCCAACGGATTCTCTTGCCACCCTGTAGGATCCTAATATTACTGGAGGGGATATCATCAACTTGATACTCCCCATCGGGAAGTGGCAACTCTAACTCTGCTACCAAAGGGTTGTGGTCACTTTCTGAGCGATCAGGCACATGAAAGTATTGAATCATGTGCCATAAAGACATACTAACCATGAGATAGTCTATTATTGATGAATGGCCCATTCCACTATAAGTACTCCTTCCTGGGCTATCCCCCGGGAAGCGACCATTGCAAGCTCTAAGTGAATGTGTGTATGTCAATGATGTGAGTTGCATGGCCATAGGTGACCAAGATTTAGTTTGGTAAACATTTGGGGGCGGGATCCGGCAGGCATCATCCTCATCAGTTGTTATTAGGGGGACCCCCCCCAAGTGGTTCGTAGTGACAATTAAGGTCCCCCCCCCATTATCACCTTGGTATCGCTTGGGAGGGAGTTTAATAAAGCAGTTAAGCACTCTAGAGTACAGGAGACCACACTCCCCACGACAGGGCGTAGGTAGATGTTAATAATCGCTAATTTGGGAGTACTAGGACTTATTTTTACACAGATGTGACTGCATTGAGGCAGGAAACTTGCACGATGTTTAGTTAATATACTAGCATCATATTAAAAATCTTGCATATTTTGCACAGAGGAATGGACTTATCTTAAAAATAACGGAAGATCCCACGAAACTACTTGTTTTACACAGAACTATGTCTTCACTGTTTATGGTCACGTGGTTTTGAAAGGTGAAAAAAACATGTATATATAAACTGACAAGTACTGAATGCTCGTTATGTGAACAAGGGTATTCGTTACCCGAAACGCATCATGCCGAGTGAGAGGAGAGATAATAAACCTACCTGAGAAGCTCTACATTGCCTGGTGGTCCGTTATTTCTGTGTTGCCGTCCTGGAGAAACAGAAAGTATCTGTGTATATATATATATATATATATATATATATATATATATATATATATATATACTGGAATACTTGAGCAGCACCTTAATATTATATTATATATATATATATATATATATATATATATATATATAACACTCCTCCGCCGCTTGGACGAAAGTAATGGGCGCACTCCCTCTGAGTTCCACAAATTGATTTATTTAAATCTCCTCAGCAATCAAAACAACGCGATCTACGCGTTTCAGTGCTCCTAGCACCTTGCTCACGATCACTTTCTCAAGTTTGTGTAACACATTTAAAGCAACCTCAGTGTTTGATGTTACATCACATCCTGTTCTTAGTAGCTAGGCATTGTGGTATTTGTGGTTTTTAACAAATTATTTATAAAAGAAGTCTCTAAGTGAAATTAAACCATTTAATATGAAAATTCAAACAACCTTTTGCTTCCATTCTTGTACTTATGATAATATTGGCTGATATTATAATTTTTCACCATTATTTTTTGCCAACTCTAGTCCCTTTCCATCCCTCTAGTGGGATTAGTTAACTGTTTGTTATTTTTTGGTCTTTGCTTTCATTCTAGCACATAACAAACAAAATCGAATACGATACCCGCATCTATAGCAAAGATAATCAGATCCACACGACGTTGCACAGAAAAGAAACGGCTACCAATGCAACACTAGAAGCGACCAGCTTCCACCAGGCCTCCCTGATCTCAAGCATCCCATATGGGGAGTTTCTTCGCATCCGAAGAATATGCAGCGAAGATTCTGAATGGCAAAAACACAGTGCCACAACAAAACGAAGATTCAAAAATCGCAAATATAATCAGGGGAACATTGAGAAATGTTGGAAAAGAGCCAATGAAAAACCCAGACAGGAATGCCTAAAACGATCGAACAAAGATAAAAGCGATCAAGAACCCATCAGACTTATCACTGATTACTCTGAAAACAGTAAAACACTTGTTCAAATCATGAGAAAAAATTGGAAGATTCTACACTTGGATGACACTTTAGGGAAGCTAGTGGGGCAACATCCAGTGGTAACATACAGGAGAGCACCGAACTTGAAGGATCAGTTGATTCACAGTCATTGTAAACACAACAAAAAGAAAGACTGGCTTAAAACCACTGGCTTCGTGAAATGTTATGGTTGCAAAATGTGCCAAATTGCCAAACAAACTAAGGAAATATCATTGCGTAACAACAAAAAATGGCAGATACGACAATTAATCTCATGTAAAACTGAATTCACAGTCTACGGAATAGAATGTCCATGCCCCCTTATGTACGTGGGTAGCAAGCACCAAAGGAGAACTAAAAAAACGAATAATGGAACATGTGAGAGCCACAGTACATAAGGACAGAGCCAACGCAGTGGCAAAACATATGGAGCTAAAGCACAATGGAGATAGGCTAAAATTGAAATTCTTTGGAATAGAAACTATCCCAAAGAACATACGTGGAGGAGATCGTGAAAAAATTCTGAGACAAAAGGAGTCACGCCACATCCTAAATTTCAGAACTTTAAGTCTGCATGGCCTGAACCAATCGGAAGAGTTATATATTCATCTCTAATATGGACAAATGAGAAACATAACAAGTGAACTGGTGAGGTTGAAAACCATTTCAAAACAAGACTTGATGATCCAAAAATAAGGGAACCTTATCAACAAATAGTTGACTAATCCCACTAGAGGGATGGAAAGGGATAAGTGTTGACAAAAAATAATGGCGATAAATTATAATGTCAGCGAATATTATTATATGTGCTAGAATGAAAGCAAAGACCAAAAATAACAAACAGTTAACTAATCCCACTAGAGGGATGGAAAGGGACTAGAGTTGGCAAAAAATAATGGTGAAAAATTATAATGTCAGCCAATATTATCATAAGTACAAGAATGAAAGCAAAAGGTTGTTTGAATTTTCTTGTTAAATGGTTTAATTTCACTTAGAGACTTCTTTTATAAATAATTTGTTAAAAACCACAAATACCACAATGCCTAGCTACTAAGAACAGGATGTGATGTAACATCAAACACTGAGGTTGCTTTAAATGTGTTACAAAAAACTTGAGAAAGTGATCGTGAGCAAGGTGCTAGGAGCACTGAAACGCGTAGATCGTGTTGTTTTCATTGCTGAAGAGATTTAAATAAATCAATTTGTGGAACTCAGAGGGAGTGCGCCTATTACTTTCGTCCAAGCGGCGGAGGAGTGTTAAATAATTAACGGCGAGGTTCTGCCGTAGGGACCAGCACCCACATCGAGCGCTCAATGGCCGGGAAACTGGGACCCGGCGTGTGAAGATATATATATATATATATATATATATATATATATATATATATATATATATATATATACATATAATATAATATTAAGGTGATGCTCAAGTATTCCAGTATCCTGTTAATAATGTAATAATCAATTCAATTACCTTCCAGGGTAGTGGTCAGTTATGCTTAATATGTAAGACTGCCTGGGGTTATCATTTGTGCTCCCCTTGGCCCTGGCTCACTATGTCATGGACCTCTTAGGGTCCTAGGACTAATTCTCAATCTGCTAGGGCACTAGCGCAGGTTATCTATATCCCTCAGATTACTGGTTTGGCAGACTCGGGCCTCAGACGCTGGCCCATTATACAATAGTCAGGTGTATAATACATTGTGCTGACACATAGCAAAACTTTCCTCTTTGTCACTTGTCCTTTTGAATTGGCATATGTGGCTTTTTGCTTCTTTGCTGCTCTACATTACTGCTAATGGATTGAGCACTAAGGCATCATATAGGACTGAAATCCCCTGGGAACCAATCTGTGATATGGCTGTAATGTACTTTGAAATGTTGAGTCTGCCCTGTGCAACTGACACCATTGAGAGGAGCAGATAGTATCCAATTCCTATTGCAGTGTGCTTATGCTACAATTATGCGAAGCTGAGGCATTTTCCGCATAAATATGGATTTGCCACATAATCCACCACCTGCGGCATTAACTTCAGATTTTAAGAACATCAAGAATTATAGCTCAAACAGATCAAAAATGTCCTCAAAGGTGGGGAAAGGCCCATCGCCAAGATTGACAGATCATCTTTAAATTGTTGTTTATAGTGCTAAACTCGTACTAATACGGCAAAATCTTTGCCCAGGCTGTCTTACCATCTTAAAAATGGCAAAATAATTAAGTAGTACTATGACAAAATGTGCTGCATTATACTGCAAAATTTGCCTTATCTTGTCACATAAGTTGGTCAACTGTGGCCCATAAATTGGTTGTCCCCTGATGCATGTTTTACAAATAAATAATTAAACAACAAGGGGTGGTGATGGACAGAGTTTCTGAATTAAGCAGAATACTCTCACCCAGTCAAGAGATCAGGGCTAGATCCAACACCGTTTTTTAGCTCACTGCACCATCCCAGCTTAGAACCTGGCTGTATGCAAATTAGTCTGTTCCTGTCCCAGTGCATGATGGGAACAGGGCAAACCAAACTACAAAGCCAATTATTTCACTGGGAGGAAACAAGCTTCCGGGGACCGGTTTCTGGCATTACAGCCGTCTTCGGCCCGGCTTGCTTGAATCCTGATGGTGCAATGAGCAAGGGACTCACATCTGAGTATACCCTTCCACGCTTATGGTGGACAAAATAATTAAACAACAAGGGGTGGTGATGGACAGAGTTTCTGAATTAAGCAGAATACTCTCACCCAGTCAAGAGATCAGGGCTAGATCCAACACCGTTTTTTAGCTCACTGCACCATCCCAGCTTAGAACCTGGCTGTATGCAAATTAGTCTGTTCCTGTCCCAGTGCATGATGGGAACAGGGCAAACCAAACTACAAAGCCAATTCTTTCACTGGGAAGGAAACAAGCTTCCGGGGACCGGTTTCTGGCATTACAGCCGTCTTCGGCCCGGCTTGCTTGAATCCTGATGGTGCAATGAGCAAGGGACTCACATCTGAGTATACCCTTCCACGCTTATGGTGGACAAAATAATTAAACAACAAGGGGTGGTGATGGACAGAGTTTCTGAATTAAGCAGAATACTCTCACCCAGTCAAGAGATCAGGGCTAGATCCAACACCGTTTTTTAGCTCACTGCACCATCCCAGCTTAGAACCTGGCTGTATGCAAATTAGTCTGTTCCTGTCCCAGTGCATGATGGGAACAGGGCAAACCAAACTACAAAGCCAATTCTTTCACTGGGAAGGAAACAAGCTTCCGGGGACCGGTTTCTGGCATTACAGCCGTCTTCGGCCCGGCTTGCTTGAATCCTGATGGTGCAATGAGCAAGGGACTCACATCTGAGTATACCCTTCCACGCTTATGGTGGACAAAATAATTAAACAACAAGGGGTGGTGATGGACAGAGTTTCTGAATTAAGCAGAATACTCTCACCCAGTCAAGAGATCAGGGCTAGATCCAACACCGTTTTTTAGCTCACTGCACCATCCCAGCTTAGAACCTGGCTGTATGCAAATTAGTGTGTTCCTGTCCCAGTGCATGATGGGAACAGGGCAAACCAAACTACAAAGCCAATTCTTTCACTGGGAAGGAAACAAGCTTCCGGGGACCGGTTTCTGGCATTACAGCCGTCTTCGGTCCGGCTTGCTTGAATCCTGATGGTGCAATGAGCAAGGGACTCACATCTGAGTATACCCTTCCACGCTTATGGTGGACAAAATAATTAAACAACAAGGGGTGGTGATGGACAGAGTTTCTGAATTAAGCAGAATACTCTCACCCAGTCAAGAGATCAGGGCTAGATCCAACACCGTTTTTTAGCTCACTGCACCATCCCAGCTTAGAACCTGGCTGGGTATACTCAGACATGAGTCCCTTTCTCACTGCACCATCAGGATTCAAGCAAGCCGGGCCGAAGACGGCTGAAATGCTAGAAACCGGTCCCCGGTAGCTTGTCTCCTTTCTGGTGAAGAATTGGCTTGGTAGTTTAGTCTGCCCTGTTCCCATGATGCACTGGGCCAGGGACTGACTGATTTGCATATAGCCAGGTTCTGAGCTGGGATGGTGCAGTGAGATAAATAACGGTGATGGATCCAGCCCTGATCTTTGGACTGGGTAAGAGTGGTCTGCTTAATTCAGACACTCTGTTCATCACCACCCCCTTTTCTGAATCGTTTTTGGCCACTATAGGTGTGGCAGGGTATACTCAGACAGGAGTCCCTTTCTCACTGCACCATCAGGATTCAAGCAAGCCGGGCCGAAGACGGCTGAAATGCTAGAAACCGGTCCCCGGTAGCTTGTCTCCTTTCTGGTGAAGAATTGGCTTGGTAGTTTAGTCTGCCCTGTTCCCATGATGCACTGGGCCAGGGACTGACTGATTTGCATATAGCCAGGTTCTGAGCTGGGATGGTGCAGTGAGATAAATAGCGGTGATGGATCAAGCCCTGATCTTTGGACTGGGTAAGAGTGGTCTGCTTAATTCAGACACTCTGTTCATCACCACCCCCTTTTCTGAATCGTTTTTGGCCACTATAGGTGTGGCAGGGTATACTCAGACATGAGTCCCTTTCTCACTGCACCATCAGGATTCAAGCAAGCCGGGCCGAAGACGGCTGAAATGCTAGAAACCGGTCCCCGGTAGCTTGTCTCCTTTCTGGTGAAGAATTGGCTTGGTAGTTTAGTCTGCCCTGTTCCCATGATGCACTGGGCCAGGGACTGACTGATTTGCATATAGCCAGGTTCTGAGCTGGGATGGTGCAGTGAGATAAATAGCGGTGATGGATCAAGCCCTGATCTTTGGACTAGGTAAGAGTGGTCTGCTTAATTCAGACACTCTGTTCATCACCACCCCCTTTTCTGAATCGTTTTTGGCCACTATAGGTGTGGCAGAGTATACTCAGACATGAGTCCCTTTCTCACTGCACCATCAGGATTCAAGCAAGCGGGGCCGAAGACGGGTGAAATGCTAGAAACCGGTCCCCGGTAGCTTGTCTCCTTTCTGGTGAAGAATTGGCTTGGTAGTTTAGTCTGCCCTGGTCCCATGATGCACTGGGCCAGGGACTGACTGATTTGCATATAGCCAGGTTCTGAGCTGGGATGGTGCAGTGAGATAAATAGCGGTGATGGATCAAGCCCTGATCTTTGGACTGGGTAAGAGTGGTCTGCTTAATTCAGACACTCTGTTCATCACCACCCCCCTTTTCTGAATCGTGCATGTTTTACAAAAGCAGATCGTATACCGGACCATGAACGTACATGATAATGTTCCTTCCTCTTGGGACATACCTGTACAGTTAAACTGGGGCAATTTGAAGGAACCCCTAGACAATTGACATACTGGGTTCCTCCAGACACTACTCACTGCCTCCCTTTTTCATTGTGTATGTAAAGCACTAATAAGATTGATTAAGCAACAGGACATACACTTTGGTCATTCAGGCATTCACAGAGAGCACCCTGCTTCTTATGACAGTAATAGGGGAAGCATTCCATATGGTGATCTGTTAGAATACCTTGAGCAGATCAGTATATAGTTGTCCAAATGCTTTCTTTAACTTAACCATGTTAAAACCAAGTCATTATGTTTGGACCAAAGGATGGGTTGCAAAACACAATTAAAGCTGGTGCACTTCCAACATTGCTTGACCAAAATTAGGTCAGTTCACAAAGTTTTCATGTTTTCCTGGGTGGTGAATTATCAATAACTCAATACATCTACCTGGTGGTAAAAAGAAATAGATTTAATTTGTTCAACTATCTTGTCTTAGAAAAGCCAATCAGTATGTCCAAGGACAGTTCTGGTCCTGCCTCAACCACACTGATACTTTGTACCCAGGAATTCCTGTATGTTTACTGAATAAACAGAATTTTGAAGATGTCTGCAATGTTATATGATGGCAATCTTAGAATCACATCATTTTGTTGTGTATTGTACCATTCCAAGATGACACCAATGCAGCAGCCATTTTGAAATGTTCGAACTATATTAAACAGTACAAAAAACAGAATTCCAAGTTAGTTGCTCAATGGTAATGGCTCTTTATAGCAAAATGGCTTGAGAAGTCCAATACTGACAGATGTGGGTGGCAGTGACAAATAGGGAAGCTGTGATTGTTGTATTCAGGTTTCAGTAAGGAGCCTAGACAGTGAGTAAAGAGGGAGGGCTAGGAAGGGTGTCACACGTGCATAAAGCAAGGGGTGGGAGAAACTAAGAGAGGGGGAGCAAAGACCACAGGAATAGAGCAGGTGATCGAAAGCAAGCCAACCAATGGCAACAGGAAAAATGAGAAGGGCAATGCAATCACATTGAGTGAAAAAATGTGATCCAGTGCTGGGCCATCCTCTTGCCATTGTTAATCCGATGGGTCCTTCTCTGTGACTGAGAGGTAAATGAAGTTAGCACTTGGTCAAACACATATAATTAACAGTGTAACCCATTTGGCTATACAGTAAGGACCGAGAATCAATAAAGCCAAGGGGTTTTATCATATAAGTTAGAAGTCACGTTAATGTAAATAAATCTCAATACCATACTGTAAAGGTACTAAATAACAACTGGAAAACCAAACCTCCTACTCAAGTCGATTTAGGCATCTTATTCATTGGTGCACATTATTATGTGTTTGGGCTCATACAACTAAAATGAGTGACACATGCAAGGACATAAATTCATCATGTGGTACTTTCGATAAATGTAATGTAAGTTTGAATGCATGATTGCAAGTTGACTTAGAACTACACTATGAAGAATAATGCGAAAACATTAGTACACACAATAATATAAATCTGTCTCGGTTCTAGTGTAAATATATGTTCGAGGCATAGGAGCTGTAGGCCATATGCTTTAGTATAGATCGCCATCTAGTGTTGGGTCCAGATGTTCGCACTTTGTTTTTCTTCGAAGAAGTCTTTCTAGTCACAAGGTAGATGGCTCCTCCTTTCGGTGATTGTGTGCATGGATATCGAGTCCATCCTTAGATTGTTTTTTTCCGCCATCGGGTTCGGATGTGTATTGCTGTGCTCCGGGTTCGCAATCCTCTACCCTCAACGGTATTGTCATTGAGCGCGGTTCCCCATTAGACACGTAATGTTTCAACTGGGAAAACCTTCGATCGAGAGACTCGGGGCGGGCTGTTTGGCCTAACCATGCCAATTGCGGTAGCAGTCGATGGAACGGACTCTATGCAAACTCTATCTTGGGTGTCGTGCTAAGTTTTCATGCGCTGATTATCACGAGGTCTGCAACCTCTGCTTATCCCCGGAACACAACGAAAAGGACTGTGAATCGCATCGATTGTTCCGATCAAAAAAGACAATTTGTGATCGTCTGGCTCGACGCCACAAGATGCAACATCACAGCAGCTCCGTACCGGATATCTTCGGCAAAGATCCCGATATCCAACATCCAGTTGCAGGCGTGAGGGAGAACAGGTCTCCGTGTCTGAAGCAGACTCCAACATGGAAGAAGAACGGCACATCACTCCGGGTCAGTGTACCATGAGTACTGATACCCCAGTGCCCAGTCAACAGAAAACAAAGACTCCGTTACGCCCTTCACCTCCGGGCTCAGGCCTGCACCGACAGAAAGTTTCAGATGTCCCAGCCCGGCTGAGAAACATAATGACAAGCCTTCCATCTCAGGCTCAAACTGGCCCCAATCCGATGCCGCACCAACACCTTCAGCACCGAAACAGAAGTCAAATCCTCTACTGGTTACCACACCACCTGGACCGAAGACTGCACCTTTGACACCAAAGACTTTGTAGCTGAAAGTCTCCACACCTAAAGGTTCGGTGCCAAAAGGCTCAGACCTGAAACATCCTACACCAAAGCAATCGGAGCCGAAATCTTTACCACCAAAAGGCTCGGAGCCAAAACCTACCAAGCACAAAGACTCGCAGCCTAAACCTTCAACACCCAGAGCGCCAGAGCCGAAACCTTTGGCGTCGAAATCGGCACATGAAGAAAAGGACACTCCATCCAAAGAGCCTCGGTCTGGTGAACCACCTTTGTATCCAAAGCAGAAAAGACTTGTCATTAACCCTCAAACAGGTGACGTTCATGTCACTCTTCCCAAAAAACTGATGATTGATCTTTCAGAGGACTCTCCTATATCTCTTTAAGAAAAAGGACATGGGTACTAACCCTTCTCCCCCTTACATCCCACCTCCCTCTCCTCCTCATAATTCTAATTTGATTATCTCACCATCAAATTCACCACCACCTCCACTTTCACCTACCACACAGGATGAGGTTTATGGGGATGGGGATACAGACGAAGAGCAGAATATACAACAAGATCAGGATATACCACAACATCCTGACCCTTGGGACAATTATGATAAGGTACAGGATACAGACAACGACCCTGATCTGTATCCTTTTAGACCCTCACCTCCTGATGACAACATTGGATACGCTCAGCTCAATAACAGAGCTGCGCAGTATCACAAGTGGAGTTCCATAAGTGCCTTTGGAAGAGGATTTTCTCTTTAATACACGCACCTACTCCCAATGATCTACTCACACTTTACCAATGCTAAGAGGCATGTTAAAGCACACAGATGAGGTATTTAAAGCCCTCTTAGGGCAGGAATACTCACACCCAGAGTAGACTAATATTATCCCACTCCTAAAGATCCTGCTTACATCAAAGGTCAATTGCCTTTGGACTCTCTTGTAGTCTCTAACACTTGCAAAAAAGCTAACTCTCAAACCACAGGTGAGGCTCCCCCTCCTGACAAGGAGTCCAAGCTCATTTATGCCTCAGGTAAGAGAGTGGCTACACAGGCTGCAAATTATTGGCGTATTGCAAAGGCTCAGGCTCTGTTAGCATGCTATGGTAGGGCTCATTACGATGAGTTCGAAAAACTCATGCAACACTGACCCAATCAGTACAAAGCAAAGGCTAATGACCTTGTCCAGGAAGGCAAACTCATCCCCAATTCTTCCATTGAATGTGCATTAGATGCAGCAGACACATCAGCACATACAGTAAATACTAGTGTGCTATTGCACTGACACGCTTCACTTAGAATTTCGGGATTTAAACAGGAGGTACAATCCTCCATACTAAACCAGACTTTTGATAAAGTACGTCTTTCAAGGCCAGCGGTCAAAACCTCACTTGAGAGAATGAAGGACACTGAGGTCGCAAAGTCTATGGGGGCTTTACAATTACTAATAATTAATAGAGGTTCCTTTTGCTGCTCCTTTTATAGGGGTGGTTCAAAGACGGTATTCACCGAAAATCCCTCCTCCTCTTACAAGGGTAACAACCAAATCCCTTCTTCCAGATGTTATTTTAGAGGAGGTTATAGGGCAAACAATAGTAGGGGGAAGAGGCAGCAGTAACTCCCTGCCAACAAACAGTGACTTCCTTCCGCTACCCCCGATCATTCCACTCCTGTTGGGGGATGTGTCTCACAATTTCTACCTGTCTAGAACTCCATCACCTCAGACAAGTGGGTTCTACAAATTAGCCAGCATGGTTACTGCCTGGAGCTTACCAGCACTCCCCCAATTATTCTTCCAAGAACACATACAATGTCACCACAACATCTTACCCTTTTAAAACAAGAAGTTCTCTCTCCCTTGGGAAAACAAGCCATAGAACCAGTCCAATTTCTTCATCAAGGGACCAGAGTATACTCCCTGTATTTCTTAATTCCCCAAAAAGGATGACTCTCTCAGGCCCATACTAGACCTCAGACAGCTAAACTGCTACATTCAGTCAGACCACTTCCACATGGTCACACTCCAACAAGTGCTTCCACTGCTTCAGCAAGGCAACTTTCTATCCACTCTGGACTTAAAGGACGCCTATTTCCATATCCCCATTCACCCAGCTCACAGAAAATATCTCAGGTTCGTGGTGGACGGACAACATTATCAATTCAAAGTTCTCCCATTTGGTGTAATTACAGCACCCAGGGTCTTCACCAAGTGTCTGGCAGAAGTCGCAGCTCATTTAAGAAGACAGAGCATTCACGCCTTCCCTTACCTAGACAACTGTCTAATAAAAGCCAAATCGCGACACAGCTGCCTACGCCACACCCAGAAAACAGTTCAGCTACTTCACAATTTGGGTTTCACTGTAAACCTCACCAAGTCTCACCTCCAACCATCCCACACACAGCCGTATCCAGGAGCCACAATAGATACTTGAAAAGCTCTAGTATACCCCAACCCAGTCAGGATACGCAACATGCAAAATCTAATATCACAATTTCAACCTCAACATTCATTACCAGCCCAAGTGTTTATGCAATTGATAGGTATGATGGCTTCTTGCATTCTAATCGTCCATAATGCAAGACTTCAAATGCGTCCCCTACAGGAATGCTTAGCACGTCAGTGGTCCAGGCTCAAGGTCAGCTGACGGATCTAGTGTTGGTGTACGGCCACGCCCATTGCTCTCTGCAGTGGTGAAACATACAGAACCTTTCCAAGGGGCAGCCATTCGCCAACCTGGTTCCACAGATAGTGCCAACAGCAGACGCATCGCTCACTCTTTGGGGAGTGTATCTTCAAAAACTTACCATTCAGGGCATGTGGACTGCACAACAAAAACAACTCCACATACATCACCTATAACTACTAGCAATTGTTCTATCATTGAAAGCCTTTCAACTGCATCTAGTAGGCAAAGCTGTCTTCGTTAGTACAGACAACATGACAGCAACGTACTACATGCAAAAGCAGGGGGCGACGCACTCTTTACAGCTTTCACAACTAGCTCAAAGCATTTGGAGATGAGCCATACCTCAAAAGATATATCTCCTTGCAGAACACCTCCCAGGAGTAAACAACCAGATTGCAGCTCTGCTCAGTCGTCAGCGACAGCAGATCCACGAATGGGAACTACATCATCAAGTCCTTCTCCCATTCTTCCAAATGTGGGGCTACCCAGAAATAGATCTGTTTGCCATACACCTCAATGTAGGTTCCCGCAGCCATTGTCCAAAGGCAATGCGCTATGGATGAATTGGTCAGGAAGATTTGCTTATGCTTTTCAACCTCTCCTGCTAATTCCGTTAGTGGTTCAGAAACTCAAACAGCACTACTTGACTCTGATCCTAGTTGCTCCCACATGGGCCCGACAAACCTGGTTCACAACCCTGTTGGAACTATCAGTAGTTTCTCACCAAAAACTATACCTTTCCCCAGGTTTCCCACTCAGAACCATGGAGAGATGAGACATCCAGATCGCAGTCATATAAACCTTGCGATCTGGCACCTGAAATCATAGAGTTTGGCTACTTTAGTCTTCTGCCAGTCTGCATGAATGTCATCAAAGGGGCTAGACTCCCTAACACAAGAGCATGCTAAGCAGCAAAGTGAAAGCGCTTTGTAGTTTATTGTAACAACAATCAAATCAATCCACTAGATGCTTCTATAAAAAACATCATTTGTTATCTTTTACACTTACAGCGTTCTAATTGAGCATATACATCTATACAATTACATCTTGCTGCAATAGTGGCATACATTCAAAACAGACAGCACTTGTCTCTGTTTACAGTGCCAGCTATTAAAGCTTTTATGGAAGGACTTAAAAGAGTCATTCCTCCTAGACTTCAACCTTCTCCGGTGTGGAACCTAAACATAGTTCTTACAAGACTCATGACTCCACCCTTTGAGCCATTGCGCAAATATGAACTACAATTTCTCACATGGAAAGTAGCCTTCCTTATCGCCATCACATTTCTCACATGGACTCAGCCAGACTCATTCTCGACATCCCACGAACCAGCCACATCTCCGGACATCTGAGAGACCTGCACTGGCTCCCCGTCAACAAAAGAATCACCTTCCGTCTCCTCACCCACGCACACAAAGCCCTACACGATCAAGGCCCGAGCTACCTCAACAACCGAGTCAACTTCTACGCTCCCAAACGCCACCTCCGATCAGCCAACCACGCCCTCGCCGCCGTCCCCCGCATCCGAAGAGCAACAACAGGAGGAAGGTCCTTCTCCTACCTGGCCGCCAAGACCTGGAACTCCCTCCCGACCGACCTGCGCAAGACCACCTCTCCTTCAGGAAGAAGCTCAAGACCTGGCTGTTCGAGCAGTAACGGCACCCCCCCCCCCCCCTCCAAGCGCCTTGAGACCCTACGGGTAAGTAGTGCGCTCTATAAATGTCTTTGATTGATTGATTGTATCCGAATGATGGTGGATGAGGGCGAGACTGCAGCATTGGTCATGCTGGACCTCAGTGCAGCATTCGATACTGTGCTGCACTCTAAGCTGCTATCTCGCCTATCAAAATTAGGAGTGAATGGTCCAGCACTCGATTGGCTTAGATCTTTCCTTACCATGAGATCATTCCAACTACACTGCCTACCCTTCAGGTCATCTTCCCGCAGTGTCAGCCATGGGGTTCCACAGGGCTCTAGTTTGAGCCCTACTTTGTTTAACATCTATATGGAACCCCTGGCTGACATAGTAAGGAATTTTGGGGTGGGCATTGTTAGTTATGCTGATGATACTCAACTCATGTTTAAAATTACACCGGACTGTAAGGAAAATGCCGCAAATTTTTCAAATTGCATGTCGGCAGTAGCCACTTGGATGGACGATAACTGTCTGCGCCTTAATGGAGAGAAGACAGAGGTATTGGTGGTGGGGAAGGAAACATCGTTGTGGTCTGATGCGTGGTGGCCCTGTGAACTGGGAAATCTCCCCACTCCTGCCAAAGTGGTAAAGAATTTGGGGGTCATGATAGACTGTGACCTGTCGGGCAAAACCCATGTGAATAAAACCATAGGAAAGTGCACTGGCATACTTAAAATCCTCCGAAAAATCATTGACTTGATTCCTATAGGAGCAAGAAAAACCATAGTTCACGCCTTAATAACGCCACATTTGGACTATGGTAATGCCCTTTTAATAGGTCTCAATCTCAAAGGCCTTCACCAGCTTCAATGCATTCAAAATACGGCGGCTCGTCTGGTGTTAGGTCTCCCGAGAAAAACTTCTATTAAATCTGCCCTAACCAAACTGCACTGGCTTCCTATCAAGGAAAGAATTATTTTTAAAAATCTCTGCTATGCCCATAGGATAGCCCATAACAAAGGCCCCCTGTACCTAGGTAGTCTTCTGACTATACACCGACCGATGAGAGCTCTAAGGTCATCTGGTGCAATGCAATTTAAAATCCCCCGCATTAAAAAAGCTAAAATGGGTGGTAAATCCTTCCGATTTTTAGCTGCTAAGCACTGGAACGATCTCCCCCTTCAATTGCGGATGGAACCGTCCGAAAGAATTTTCAGAGCAAAACTCAAAACGTTCCTCTTCCCTAAATAGCTAGCTGATATGACTCCCTTTCTCTAGTATCTCTGGGTCCACCTTTTGGATGATTTATAAGCAGTTAGCGCGGGGACACACAGTTTGTGCAGCCAGGCGCTTTATAAGTGTTTTATTATTATTATTATTATTATTGATTGATTTCTAAGACGAGTGGGTGAGCTTCAGGCACTAAATATACAAGAACCATTTTTGCAAATACACCAAAACAAAGTGGTTCTAAGTACTAATCCAACATTTTTACCCAAAGTTGTCTCTGCCTTTCACATCAACTAGTCTGTTGAATTGCCTGTATTCTTCCCTAAACCAGATTCAGTGGCAGAGCGTGCTCTTCACACATTAGATATCAAAAGAGCATTACTATACTACATAGAAAGGACAAAACCCTTTAGGAAAACCAAACAACTTTTTGTTGCCTTTGCACCACCACATAAAGGCAATCCCATATTGAAAGCGGGTATTGCACAGTGGATAGTTAAGTATATTCAAATAAGTTACATTAAAGCTAAGCGCACATTAACAATTCTCCATAGAGCACACTCTACACGTAAACTAGGGGCTTCTACGGCATTCTTAGGGAATGTACCCTTAGATGACACCTACAGAGCTGCAACATGGTCTACACCACACACATTCACAAAACACTATTGTGTAGATGTGTTAGCAAGACAACAAGCTAGTGTGGGCCAGGCAGTTTTACGAATGCTATTTCAAACCACTGCAACAGCTACAGGATAGCCCCCGCTTTGGGAGATAACTGCTGTATAATCTATGCTAGCATATGATCTACAGCTCATATGCCTCAAACAGAAAAAGCTACTTACCCAGCATGCATTTGTTCTTGGCATATAGAGCTGTAGAATTGTATGCGCCCACCCGCCTCCCGGGGTGCCTTTACCTGTTATAGTACTATCTTACTTAGATACATTATACATGGATATCTATTTTACTACTCTTAATAACTCCATCATCACCCGTTACGGCAAAACAATCTAAGGATGGAGTTGATGCCCATGTGCACTATCACCGAAAAGAGGAATCACCTACCTTGTGACTGGAAAGACTTTTTTGAAGAAAACAAAGTGCAAACATCCGGACACAACACTAGATGGTGATCCATGCTAAAGCATATGATTCTACAGCTTTATATGCCAAGAACAGATGCATACTGGGTAAGTAGCATTTTCCTTCAATAGTGTGTGGATGGTTTATCAAATCTCGTAAGACTATATTTTATTTACTAGGTTAAGGCACACAGTGTGTATGATTTTCTAGTCCTACAGTAAATACACTTCACTATTAGATTGAAGTGCAACACATTACATTAATAACATTAGGAGACACATGTAGATCATGCTAAAGGCACATATATGTTGCTTATTTATGCAGTGCAAGAGTGGAGTCAAAATTATGCTGCTACAATGCCCTCTCTGAATCTCGAATCAAGCCATCACATCTTGATATAGATCTCTTATCAGATGTACCACTTAAAACCTCATGGGTTTCATAAATGCTGGTCTGGATTCCTCCTTGCTTCATCTCATTGGTATATCTGCTCTGTCTTTCTTCTAGTTCTACGTCTGCTCTTTTTCCCCATCTTTGAAGCATCCGCTTGAATCCCTTAAAGATCAAATCAGGAATTTTCCACTAAGAGCAATTATGACAAGGGCTTCAAGATCCGTCCAACAATTCTACTCCCACGGTTTCCAACCTAATAACGGAAAATCCATTTCCAACACCTTCCCAAGCACCTGTTTCTTCTAACTTTTTCAAATCTCCTTACAATCAGTGATGTTTTTGATAGACTTCTTTAAGTCCTTACTTTTGTCATGGATGTAAATACAGCACTGTGGAACTTTTAACATCCGACAGACTCCTGAGGCGGTTCTGCAAAACAATGGTTATCAAGTCTATTGTTTCAGTATCTACAACTAACAAATCACCTGCTGTATTAGTGGACAGCTTATCTACAACTGTGGACTATTTTCTAATTTTGATGTCATTCAAAACCACACCTACAGGTGGAATAATTGCACCAAAAATACCTCCCACTACTTCTCTAGCACTAGCTCCTCTTTTGGGTCTGGACATCTGTTCCCACACAGAATCATCAAAATCTTCTGCATCATAAATCTTTGGAAACACTATGCCTTAATAACATGTACCATACCATCCTTTGGCACTATAAAATATACATGTGTTCCACACATATCATAAACTCCAAGAATCGCAGGATCTTTTCCTTCTAATAATGGCTCCCAATGTTCTTTTTTTAAAATGTGTGTTCACACTCGCTGTTTCCCACAAATGTTATGTCAGTGGTGGATTTTCCTGAAAACATGCATAATTTCCTTTTGTGTCGCCAATCTAAACTTGTATTGATTTGTACTTGATTCCATGCTACTTGATGCTCAGTTTCTTCTCTATCCTACTGATATCCAATTTTAACTTTCTTTGATTTAGATTCCATTCCTTTCCTTCTGTCCTCAAATGAATTTATAAAGCTCTTCTGTACATTGTTTAAGTTAAGATACAGGTCAGACTGTTTCGATAACCTAAACAGTGTCTGGTGTCATGGTGGGGCTGAAAAATCCTTCAACTCTCCCAATTTATAGGTTCAGGGTGACAATTTAAATACTCAAGTATGGAAACTTCTGAAGAAATCACATCACAAATTTTAAATATTACACTGGAAATGAC
The DNA here is from genome assembly GCF_964263255.1 of Lissotriton vulgaris. Classification (NCBI taxonomy): domain Eukaryota; kingdom Metazoa; phylum Chordata; class Amphibia; order Caudata; family Salamandridae; genus Lissotriton; species Lissotriton vulgaris. The sequence goes on from NC_141697.1 coordinate 392,583,512, forward strand.
CCTGTCTATATTAAGGACTTGTCTGCAAACTATAAGTAACACCATAAGTCAGAGGAATGTGATAATATGTGATACCCTCTTCAGCCGATGCAGGTAATTGCATACAAATGTAGCAATCCCTAGCAACAGTAGTGTAAATGTACTCATAAAGCAATTTGTAATAAATATTTGAAGAAAGGTCTCCTCTAGAAGCATTATGTGTAAATCTTTCTCATTGAGTGAGTGCATTCTAGCATCATTAGAAAGTGGGGTCTTGGGGGAAGTATAGTTTTAGTTTGTTCTAAACTAGATGAAGATGGTAAGTATAATACCAAAAGCAACATAATGGTACGTATAGTTATCAACACCCCTGATATTATGTACTAGGTCTGTTAGTGTTATTATTACATTCCATAATTTTCTGAACTCAGACTGTTCTGTGAAAAGCAGCAGCAACAAAGTATTTTCTGTTGGCTTCCAGCTGCACAAATAGCAAACACTGTTAAGGCAATCAGGATGCAGTTATACTATTTACAATGTTTTGTGAGCCTTTCTTAGCCGTACTCTGTGTTCTTCTAAATGACAACCTTTTTCTCCTTCAGCAGACTTGGGCATTGGCACTCTTTTCAATTCTTTTAGCAGTCTGTTTATAATGCCTCTGTTCAAAAGCATATTTAAAAGTTCAAAGTTCAATATAGAAATCAAATTAAGAGCAATTCATGTCATTTTGTTCCGTGGTTAGATAAAGTCAAAACACAGTTCAGCCACACTTATGTATTCACAGAGGTACAGTTGGATTTTTTACTTTGGCTCTCTAAGTACCAAAGCGCTTTCTCTTGAGCATTTGTTGCAAGGAATGTCCATTCAGGTGAAAAATACCTCCAACATGGCACTCTTGCTCTCTTTGATCCCCTTTCTACTGGCTCTTCATCTTCACTGCCACTTAGGCCAGATTCCTTAGTATCTTCTCGGATAGCGTGTGGCACAGGCACTTCAGGCAAACCTTGTTTCTTTCTCTCATGCCCTTTTGGGCATTGGTCTCCAGGCACTTATTGCATTACTGCAGCCTTAGGCCCTTCACCAGGGTCTGATTCTGGTGCAGTCAATATTACCAGATAGGACCCTTTTGTTCCGACTTCAACTGTTAACTCATTCAGACCCCTCACAGGCCAAACATGTGCTGTCCCAGAATCTTGCTGGTCCCCAACAGCTTGACTAACCTGCTCCCTTTGTCTCACTGTGACTAGCGGCACTTCAAGGAGAGGTGCTGTTACATCATCAAGGAGAAATGGGACTCTGAGAGTATGGATGGCGTGCACCCAGTTGGGGAGACCTCTGCACTGCCCAGCTTTTGTAGTGACCAAGATTACTTTGTAAGGTCCTCATCACCGAGGCTCCAAATACATCTTGGGCTTCTTCACCATAACCAAGTCGCGCGACTGATGTCATGGCACTGCTCCTGATGAGCCAGAGCAATAGTCTCTTCAACCTGATGAGACACAGAAAGTACCATATCAGCAGTCCTTTGCAGTAATCAAGAACCATGTCATCTGGAATGTTTACAAGTGTATTTACAGGCATAGCTGACAATCTCATGGCTCTGCCCATGATTAGCTCATGGGGTGCTAATCCTGCCCTCCTATCAGTAATACTGTGAAAACTCGTCAACACAAGGGGCAACGCATCTGGCCACTCCAGAGATGTCGAAACACACACCTTAGCATTCTATTCACTTGTTTCACCATACCTCAAGCCTCCGGTCAAAAACTGTAGTGTAGCCACTGCTCCACTTGGTATGCTGCACACACATCTTCAGGATCTCATTCTAAAAATGAGTTCCTCGTCTGATTCCAGAGATGTTGGGAACCCGAATCTCTAAATTGGCTCCCTCGACAACTTCGCTACTCTGAGACTGTCATCTCTGCTGCTTGAGGAAGCCTCAACCCAGTATGAGCATATGCGCAGTCACTAAGACATATCTCAGCCCATTGCACACAGGCATCTAGATGAAGTCCAGTCGCATCCTGCTGAAGGAACCTCCTGATCTCCCTATGTGACTCAGTGTTACTGCAGTTCTTCTTCCTGCATTCATTTGCTGACACACAATACATCTGTGACACATTCCTTCAGCCATCAGTCTGACCCTTGGATTAAACCACGTGCGCGGAACAGGCACACCATAGCATCTCTACCTACATGAGCAGGTCCTTGATAGTGTTTCGCCATTGGGGGTAAAAGGCTGTCTGGGAACACAGGTCTTCCATCTCCTGAAACCCACATTTTATCTTCATCTATCTTGGCACAGCCTGCTCTAACCCAGCCTTGCTGTTCCGCTTCAGACACTGCCTACTAAAGTCTCCTAACTTACTCCAATATATCAGTGAGGTTAGCAATCGGTTGTAATTGGTATCATCTGTTCCCTCATTTTGATATTCACCATTGAAAGTACAAGCATTTAAGGCACAATATCTGGCAATCTCATCAGCGTCCATTTCTGCACTACTGACATCTTGGGTTCAGTGGCTTACCTCAAATCCAGTAGTAGTCATTGTACCATATGCAACAGTTGGACTTATTCTGGTGTACTGTAGGATAAATCAATGTATTCCTTGTACATTAGAATTGTTTATTGTGTTTTATTCTGACAGCTGATGAAGAACCCTCATGATTACAAAACAAATAATAAAAATTTTGATATATAATTTCCCTGTGTTCCTTCTCTTTATTTTTCGGCTAGTGTGGTAGCCATTTACTTTTGTTCTGTCTTAAATAATTGAACATTTGAATAGACTACAGCAACTGATGTTTACAGTCAGTATCTAAAACCCTTTTCAATAGAGATCCTCAACGCTGTTCAATAGATTTTAAAATAAATCCCTTGCAGGCAATTTACATTTGTTACACTTTCAGTACAATCAGAGTAAACATGTCTCAGGCTTCCTTCTTGGTCTCATAACTGAAACTGAAATCATCAACATTACATAATCTGATTCCGGATTGGCGCATCTTATATGTCAGTTCTTGGCTTGGTGCGCAGTTCAGTCACATTGAGATAGCCATGCTCAACTTAACCTTCAATAACATAATTTAAAGGAATGGGCAGTAGATTAGCAGGATTTCAAGTGGTACATATCTTGAGGGTTCTGTTATCCACTGCAAGTATGGCCTTCTCATACTTGGACGAACGTCTGTTAGTAAGGTATTGGGTTGTGGTGTTTGTAAACAATATTTCCACAGAGTTGGGGACAAAAACTTTTAGATGATGACCCATAACAAAGCTCTCACACTGTTAATTGCTGACACCTGTGGAGGCCACGTATTGAGACAGCCGGGCAAAACCTCAGCTACTGGGTCAAGTGTAGCTGAAAAATAAGCAATGGGTCTGTGAGTATTCCTGTGCATCTGAGTAAGCACTGAGAAAGTGTAGCCCTCCCTCTCATTGCAAAACAAAGTGAAACATTTATTGTAATCAGTCATTCCAAGTGCTGGGGCACGGCAGAGACTTTCTCTCAGCACTGAGAAGGCACTCTTGCGAATGTCATCCCATGGTACCAGCTCTGACATATCCCTGTGTTTCAGCCTCTGCAAAGGATTGGCCACTGGGGAAAAGTTGGGCATCCACTGTCGACAGTAGCCCACCATTCCCAAGAGCATCCTGGCTTTTATCAGAGTGGTTGTCTGATTCATTTTCTGAATCACTGAGATTCTGTGTTGTGACGCTTTCCTCGCTCCTTTCTCAATTTGATGTCCAAGATACAGGACTTATCCCTTACGTTATTGCAACTTAGTCAGAGATACTTTATGTCCATTCCCAGCTAAGTGGTTCAACAAGGCAATAGTATCTTGTCCACAAGCTTCCTGTGTATTTGACGCTGCCAACAGATCGTCAATATACTGTACCAAGACTGAGTAATAGAGCATTATCAGGGACTCCAGATTCTTTTTAAGGATTTGGTTGAAGATGGGTGGACTCTCTGTATTTCTTTTTTGGGGCTCAGAACCATCCCAAAACACAGCTGCAGAACCTGAGAAACTGACTGTCCTAATGCAATGGTATGTAACAGAAGGCTCAACACAAATCAATGACAGTAAAAACACTTGGCCTCACGTGGAATCTGAAATAAAATTACGACTGGATTTGGTACCACATGACAAGGGGCGACAATGGTGTTGATCTTTCTCAGGACCAAACAAAGTTTAAGGAGGCCCCCTTAACTGTCAACTTTGGGACAGGGGAGATAGCGTAGAAAATCAAAGAACGTCCCACAGGGTTACCACAGAATGGGTAGGAAATGGAGTAATACTCTATAATGCGTTTTGCAATAATTAGCAATACCAATCATATACTTCTACTGGTTATCAAGGCATAGAATACACGTAATAAACACAATGTTATACTCAGAATACCACCACAAATTATAAATGTAATAGCAATAAAGCACACAGTACGTCAAAGGTAAAAAACAAATCAGAGAATAAAGTTTTAGAAAAATATATTACTGTCGATTTATTCAAAGAGACAAATTATCAACACAATTATAACAAACCATTAAAAAACACACAAGTGGCATGTTGTAACATATTCTAAGTTCTAGAAGGAAACATATAATTACTATCCTTTGTAAACCCAATTTTTCATACAGAGTCATTTTCTAAAACAACATTTTTTCTTCTTTAAGCTATAGCCTTTGACAAACGGGGCTATTATTATACTTGTAAAAATGGTGGAAAAGGTGGTTAGTACGGTATTGCTAAAGTGCATCGCGCATTTATATTGCTGCCATTTCGTGGGTCACTATGTTGATTATTATAGTGATAGGGGAAATCACTAATATGGGTAGATGATACTAATGATCCCCACTGTACATTTACCTTACATGAGTACCTGAATGCCACTATAGGCCAGTTCCTAGTGGGTCGCAGTTTCTAATTTTGCGAAAGGATAATTTATCAAGATTGTTATACCCACTTCTGAGATTACCTTGATGGTTTAAGTAGCCTCCAGAAAGATCCAGGAGGGCAATTTGCCGGTTTGTATAATCCGGTATGGAACTGGAAATAGTTCTTGCTGTGATTTTATAAATCCTCAGAATATCTGTGAATGGCAGTGAGATTATGTATGTAAATTTTGAATTTTAAATTCATGCCCTCTGGATAGAGAACATAAAGACGTAAAGAATTAGCATGATAATTTGGAAGTTACTACCTTAAAATTGCGTGGGGATTGACCTTGTTCTGGTAGTAGGAGCCACCGATATATATTTCTTGTGTTGCTGTAAATAAATGCCCCTATTAGTTTATTGCAAGTAAGGAATAGTAACCAATAGTCTACTAGTCTTGTTTGATGCATGAATTAGACATTTATACTTACCCAAGTTTAAATTACTGGCAGTTGTGTATGTTACACTTGTTTTTCGCTATGCTGGTATAGCCGCTATTTGACATTCAATTCGTGGTGGGCATTGTCCTGCCACTGGTTTCTTAAAAAATAAGATAAAATCTCTTTTTAATGCCTCGGTCTAGATTAGTGTATATGAAACAGCCATGATAAGTGGAATTCAATAATTGGTCTTGGAGTATCTATTTACAGTTATAAAGCGTTTTAGATAGACTGATTTCCTTACTTATTCATGGTTTTGGCTTTTAAAACCTATTATACACTTAAATCATTTATTACAGGCACCTCTCTGGTAGGTATTATCTTGCAATATTTGTTACTTTTAATATTGTGTTCATTCAGCAAACGGAACAGGCCTCCTACAGCAGTAGTTGCCTCACACCATTATCCAACACTTGTTACTGGTTGTTGGCATATTATATAATTAGTCAGAACCATGCCGAGTTTGAGTTAGAGGAGCATTGTAATACGCATACAATCGACCCTTGGCTTTTATTATAACGTTTACGCCTTATTCGCATGTTGCCATATATATATATTGCATTTATATATTCCAAAGTTAGATTAAAACTAGGGCAACGTAATAACTGAGACCTAAGTGTACCCAGCGTCTTAGTTCAAAAGACTAACGGAGCGGAAAGCGGTTACGGAGGTTCGGGCATGATCGTCTTACCTTCAGTTTGTAATTCGGCCTTCCTGCTCCCACTACCGTCACCATTCGTCCTCTGTTATCCGTATAAGCGAAGGTATCAGAGGAGGTCTAGGAAAAGCCCTATTTATGGTACATGCAGGCTTATTGGGCGGTAAGAGCGTTCCGTCCTGATTGGGCGACGTAACTATCACGTGGTATGGCGGCGTCTTTTGTTTACCTTAAGACGCTATTGAGAAAGGTGCTTTAGATCTCTTTCTTTATATTATATTTCATCAAATTGGCCTGTTGTTTAAAAAATTCCTCATTAGAAAAGGGTCATGATTTCATAAGCTGTTGATAAACTCAAGTATTATCGCGCCATTGGTTTTTGTAAAGGGGGTTTGGATGAATGCAATTCCCATTGGTTGGCGAACCGTCACATGATGTACCAGCGTCATATGTTTACTATTTAGGCCATGACGGGCGAAATGCTCTAATATTATTGCCTACAATTAATGATATAGAAATCGGGTTCCGAATTGTGGATGTCCCAGCTCGGGGGAATCTAGTTTATTATGTTTCATTGGCATTTGCAATGGTAAATTTAATCATACTATAAACGTTACGAAATGAGATTGATCTGAAACAAATTTAGACACAGATACCTGACGGAGAGGTATGCCCAATAATGATGTGGTTATAAGAGTTAAGAAAATATAAAAAAATAATATAAAAAAATTAAAAAATTTTTTAATTTATTAACTAAGTTATATTAGAGACTCCTGAAAGGGCACATTAGATTGAGAGTCCTACAAGGGCATGTTAAAAGAAAATGTGTGTGATTACGCCTCATCTGGAGAAGGACGATTGTCTATTAACCGCATATCAATAGGGCGGATCAGGAACAAAGCTGCGTTTCCTATGTGTCACAAGGTCAGTTGACAAATAAAACGATCTCATGATCTTACTGGTTATTATATTATTATCTTATATTATTTTCTCCCAGTCTTCTCTGCTGCTAAGACCGGCGTGGACACTGTTGCATCTAGACATAAAGAATTGCTCTCGTCTTTTCCTCTTTTGTGTAAGGTTCCCTCCTCTGGTACCCAGAGTAACATGTTCCAGGCAGCACCAGCGCAGATCTTTAATATCATGCTTTGCTGATTTCCAGTGCTCTGTTAGGGGGGCACCTATCTTGTTTGTACGCAGAGCGGATCTATGCTCATTAAGCCTAATCCGGACTTCTCTTGAAGTTTCTCCTATATAGATTAAGTTGCAAGGGCAACTAATTAGATAAATGACGCTGGTCGTTCTACAGTTCATAAAGCTCGATGGTTTGAGTACAGTATTTTTGATTGTGATTGTATTGCCACGAATAATGTTTTTACAGTTAGTACAGCCTGAACAGGGAAAAGTGCCCGTTGGCATCGGGGCACTGTCAATACATGGTTGCTTCATTGTGTTTGGTTCCCTATAGGTGTGAACCAGGCTGTTTCTAATAGTTCTGTTCCTTCTGTAAGAAAACATAGGTTTGGGCAGTTTATTATTTTGTTTATCTGTCACAAGGTGCCAATTCCTATTTATTATATTCTTCAGTTTATTGCTAATGGGATTATAATTTGTTACAAAGATGATTGGTTGATTCATTTGCTCATTCTTTTCTTTTGGCTGGAAAAAGTTCTCCCTATTATAATATTTGGCGCGTTTGTATGAGTGTCTGATTAGACGTTTGGGGTAACCTCGTTCTAGAAATTTTGTTTTGAGGATATTCGCATGTTTCTCAAAATCTTGAGATGTTGTACAATTTCTCTTGAGTCTCAAGAATTGCCCAAACGGTATGTTGTTAACCTGGCTAGGTGGGTGGTTACTTTTATGGTGAAGCATTGTGTTTTTGTCGGTTGGTTTGGTGAATAATTCTACGCTCAGTGATCCATTGGTGTTCTTAATGATCAGGTCGAGGAATTCGCACCTTTCATTGTCTATATGGGAGGTAAACCTCAGATTGTTGTCTCCTAGGTTGAGCCATGTAATGAATTCTCTCAGTGTCTCAATGGGCCCCGTCCAGATGAAGAAGACATCATCTATATAACGGGACCACATTGAGACATTCTCATAGAATGGTGATACCATATTGAAAATGTGATGATCTTCAAAATTAGAGACATACAGACATGCCAGACTGGGGGCACATGTGGCCCCCATGCTCGTCCCCTTGGTCTGTCTGTATAATTGTCTGTCAAATAAAAAGAGGTTATTTTTCAACACTATGGAGATGCAGTCGATGATGAACTGTTCGTGGGTGTTGAGGTCCCTATCTTCTTGGTTGAGCATAGCCGAGATAACTTCTATTGTGGCATTTTGAGGGATGTTCGTGTATAACGATTCAATATCTAGTGTAACTAGAAATTGAGAATGGGGGTCAAAGGCAATGCCTTCTATTTTTTGAATAATATCTGTGGTGTCCTTTGTGTACGCTTTTTGAGATGTTGTAGGAAAACGTCTGCGTACTTGCTGAGAGGCTCAGTCAAGGACCCAATACTAGAGACGATCGGTCTCATGGGTGGATTCTGGATGTCCTTGTGGACTTTCGGGAGTCCATAGAGAGCAGGGATGATGGGATCTTGGTTTAGGAGGAATGCATATTCCTCGTCACAGATAACATTATCATCCCTTGCGTGTTTTAATAAGTCTGAAATTGTTAACTTTAGGGATTTCCATTCATCCATGTGCGCTAATTCGTAGTGCTCTCTGTTGGCTAAGAGGGTCAGCATTTTGAACGTCCCACAGGGTTACCACAGAATGGGTAGGAAATGGAGTAATACTCTATAATGCGTTTTGCAATAATTAGCAATACCAATCATATACTTCTACTGGTTATCAAGGCATAGAATACACATAATAAACACAATGTTATACTCAGAATACCACCACAAATTATAAATGTAATAGCAAATAAACTCCGGAAAGACATTTCTAATTACAACCCAGAGCACGTGTATCCGTATTTACAGAAAGATTTTTACGAGAGAAGTAGGGAAAACCAACCACAACGTAGACCGTGGCAAAATCAATCGCGCAATTCCCAAAAGAGAGTAAGGTTCTTTGATACCTCATATACAAGCTCGGACTCTGAAAATGAACAACAAAACGATAATAGTAACAACAAAGAAAGGGAAGCGCCTAATACAGCTAGCTCTAGTAGCCTTCCTTTTTTGGATCAGCGCCAACAGAACTTCGGTCAACCGAAAGGGAGAGGCCGAGGTCGGGGGAACTACGGTGCGAAACCCCAGTTCCAACGACGTCCCAATACGCGGAGTCAGAAGCATTGGGACTAACTACCTCCAACAAGGCACCAGTAATAAATCTTTCGAAACACACGTTAACCATCCATCAAATCACCCTATTAGAAAAGGGATTAGGATTTGCATCCTCTGCAAATGTAGATAGGTATTCACTTGAGAGAGACCTGCAAAGCTTCTTCAGGAAAGTCAGACTAGCAATATACTTCGAAGACAAAGAGAAACATCCTAATAACAACAAATCAGGTCTTAGAAATAAATCTGTATGGACCCCTAATATCACCATGATCCCGAAAGATATTGAAGCGTTTGAGCGTAGCATAGACAAGAGTGTTGATGACCTACTCAAACAAAAACATTGGATTAGCCACAACCTCAGCAAGGATGAGAATCTGGCACTACATGAACTACAGAATAATATCGATCTGACGATCAAATCGGCAGATAAAGGGGGCGGGATTGTCGTAATGGACACTCCTGACTATAATTCCAAAATGCTGACCCTCTTAGCCAACAGAGAGCACTACGAATTAGCGCACATGGATGAATGGAAATCCCTAAAGTTAACAATTTCAGACTTATTAAAACACGCAAGGGATGATAATGTTATCTGTGACGAGGAATATGCATTCCTCCTAAATCAAGATCCCATCATCCCTGCTCTCTATGGACTCCCGAAAGTCCACAAGGACATCCAGAATCCACCCATGAGACCGATCGTCTCTAGTATTGGGTCCTTGACTGAGCCTCTCAGCAAGTACGCAGACGTTTTCCTACAACCATTAGTCACATCTCAAAAAGCGTACACAAAGGACACCACAGATATTATTCAAAAAATAGAAGGCATTGCCTTTGACCCCCATTCTCAATTTCTAGTTACACTAGATATTGAATCGTTATACACGAACATCCCTCAAAATGCCACAATAGAAGTTATCTCGGCTATGCTCAACCAAGAAGATAGGGACCTCAACACCCACGAACAGTTCATCATCGACTGCATCTCCATAGTGTTGAAAAATAACCTCTTTTTATTTGACAGACAATTATACAGACAGACCAAGGGGACGAGCATGGGGGCCACATGTGCCCCCAGTCTGGCATGTCTGTATGTCTCTAATTTTGAAGATCATCACATTTTCAATATGGTATCACCATTCTATGAGAATGTCTCAATGTGGTCCCGTTATATAGATGATGTCTTCTTCATCTGGACGGGGCCCATTGAGACACTGAGAGAATTCATTACATGGCTCAACCTAGGAGACAACAATCTGAGGTTTACCTCCCATATAGACAATGAAAGGTGCGAATTCCTCGACCTGATCATTAAGAACACCAATGGATCACTGAGCGTAGAATTATTCACCAAACCAACCGACAAAAACACAATGCTTCACCATAAAAGTAACCACCCACCTAGCCAGGTTAAAAACATACCGTTTGGGCAATTCTTGAGACTCAAGAGAAATTGTACAACATCTCAAGATTTTGAGAAACATGCGAATATCCTCAAAACAAAATTTCTAGAACGAGGTTACCCCAAACGTCTAATCAGACACTCATACAAACGCGCCAAATATTATAATAGGGAGAACTTTTTCCAGCCAAAAGAAAAGAATGAGCAAATGAATCAACCAATCATCTTTGTAACAAATTATAATCCCATTAGCAATAAACTGAAGAATATAATAAATAGGAATTGGCACCTTGTGACAGATAAACAAAATAATAAACTGCCCAAACCTATGTTTTCTTACAGAAGGAACAGAACTATTAGAAACAGCCTGGTTCACACCTATAGGGAACCGAACACAATGAAGCAACCATGTATTGACAGTGCCCCGATGCCAACGGGCACTTTTCCCTGTTCAGGCTGTACTAACTGTAAAAACATTATTTGTGGCAATACAATCACAATCAAAAATACTGTACTCAAACCATCGAGCTTTATGAACTGTAGAACGACCAGCGTCATTTATCTAATTAGTTGCCCTTGCAACTTAATCTATATAGGAGAAACTTCAAGAGAAGTCCGGATTAGGCTTAATGAGCATAGATCCGCTCTGCGTACAAACAAGATAGGTGCCCCCCTAACAGAGCACTGGAAATCAGCAAAGCATGATATTAAAGATCTGCGCTGGTGCTGCCTGAAACATGTTACTCTGGGTACCAGAGGAGGGAACCTTACACAAAAGAGGAAAAGACGAGAGCAATTCTTTATGTCTAGATGCAACAGTGTCCGCGCCGGTCTTAGCAGCAGAGAAGACTGGGAGAAAATAATATAAGATAATAATATAATAACCAGTAAGATCATGAGATCGTTTTATTTGTCAACTGACCTTGTGACACATAGGAAACGCAGCTTTGTTCCTGATCCGCCCTATTGATATGCGGTTAATAGACAATCGTCCTTCTCCAGATGAGGCGTAATCACACACATTTTCTTTTAACATGCCCTTGTAGGACTCTCAATCTAATGTGCCCTTTCAGGAGTCTCTAATATAACTTAGTTAATAAATTAAAAAAAAAATTAATTTTTTTTATATTATTTTTTTATATTTTCTTAACTCTTGTAACCACATCATTATTGGGCATACCTCTCCGTCAGGTATCTGTGTCTAAATTTGTTTCAGATCAATCTAATTTCGTAACGTTTATAGTATGATTAAATTTACCATTGCAAATGCCAATGAAACATAATAAACTAGATTCCCCCGAGCTGGGACATCCACAATTCGGAACCCGATTTCTATATCATTAATTGTAGGCAATAATATTAGAGCATTTCGCCCGTCATGGCCTAAATAGTAAACATATGACGCTGGTACATCATGTGACGGTTCGCCAACCAATGGGAATTGCATTCATCCAAACCCCCTTTACAAAAACCAATGGCGCGATAATACTTGAGTTTATCAACAGCTTATGAAATCATGACCCTTTTCTAATGAGGAATTTTTTAAACAACAGGCCAATTTGATGAAATATAATATAAAGAAAGAGATCTAAAGCACCTTTCTCAATAGCGTCTTAAGGTAAACAAAAGACGCCGCCATACCACGTGATAGTTACGTCGCCCAATCAGGACGGAACGCTCTTACCGCCCAATAAGCCTGCATGTACCATAAATAGGGCTTTTCCTAGACCTCCTCTGATACCTTCGCTTATACGGATAACAGAGGACGAATGGTGACGGTAGTGGGAGCAGGGAGGCCGAATTACAAACTGAAGGTAAGACGATCATGCCCGAACCTCCGTAACCGCTTTCCGCTCCGTTAGTCTTTTGAACTAAGACGCTGGGTACACTTAGGTCTCAGTTATTACGTTGCCCTAGTTTTAATCTAACTTTGGAATATATAAATGCAATATATATATATGGCAACATGCGAATAAGGCGTAAACGTTATAATAAAAGCCAAGGGTCGATTGTATGCGTATTACAATGCTCCTCTAACTCAAACTCGGCATGGTTCTGACTAATTATATAATATGCCAACAACCAGTAACAAGTGTTGGATAATGGTGTGAGGCAACTACTGCTGTAGGAGGCCTGTTCCGTTTGCTGAATGAACACAATATTAAAAGTAACAAATATTGCAAGATAATACCTACCAGAGAGGTGCCTGTAATAAATGATTTAAGTGTATAATAGGTTTTAAAAGCCAAAACCATGAATAAGTAAGGAAATCAGTCTATCTAAAATGCTTTATAACTGTAAATAGATACTCCAAGACCAATTATTGAATTCCACTTATCATGGCTGTTTCATATACACTAATCTAGACCGAGGCATTAAAAAGAGATTTTATCTTATTTTTTAAGAAACCAGTGGCAGGACAATGCCCACCACGAATTGAATGTCAAATAGCGGCTATACCAGCATAGCGAAAAACAAGTGTAACATACACAACTGCCAGTAATTTAAACCTGGGTAAGTATAAATGTCTAATTCATGCATCAAACAAGACTAGTAGACTATTGGTTACTATTCCTTACTTGCAATAAACTAATAGGGGCATTTATTTACAGCAACACAAGAAATATATATCGGTGGCTCCTACTACCAGAACAAGGTCAATCCCCACGCAATTTTAAGGTAGTAACTTCCAAATTATCATGCTAATTCTTTACGTCTTTATGTTCTCTATCCAGAGGGCATGAATTTAAAATTCAAAATTTACATACATAATCTCACTGCCATTCACAGATATTCTGAGGATTTATAAAATCACAGCAAGAACTATTTCCAGTTCCATACCGGATTATACAAACCGGCAAATTGCCCTCCTGGATCTTTCTGGAGGCTACTTAAACCATCAAGGTAATCTCAGAAGTGGGTATAACAATCTTGATAAATTATCCTTTCGCAAAATTAGAAACTGCGACCCACTAGGAACTGGCCTATAGTGGCATTCAGGTACTCATGTAAGGTAAATGTACAGTGGGGATCATTAGTATCATCTACCCATATTAGTGATTTCCCCTATCACTATAATAATCAACATAGTGACCCACGAAATGGCAGCAATATAAATGCGCGATGCACTTTAGCAATACCGTACTAACCACCTTTTCCACCATTTTTACAAGTATAATAATAGCCCCGTTTGTCAAAGGCTATAGCTTAAAGAAGAAAAAATGTTGTTTTAGAAAATGACTCTGTATGAAAAATTGGGTTTACAAAGGATAGTAATTATATGTTTCCTTCTAGAACTTGGTCCTGAAGAAGGTTGTCTATCTTCCTGTAACCGAAACGCCGCGTCGACCCATGTTCCTTTGAACTTTTTAACCTGATGCTTATGTTTTTTTAAAAATGTCTTTTTTAGAATATGTTACAACATGCCACTTGTGTGTTTTTTAATGGTTTGTTATAATTGTGTTGATAATTTGTCTCTTTGAATAAATTGACAGTAATATATTTTTCTAAAACTTTATTCTCTGATTTGTTTTTTACCTTTGACGTACTGTGTGCTTTATTGCTATTACATTTATAATTTGTGGTGGTATTCTGAGTATAACATTGTGTTTATTACGTGTATTCTATGCCTTGATAACCAGTAGAAGTATATGATTGGTATTGCTAATTATTGCAAAACGCATTATAGAGTATTACTCCATTTCCTACCCATTCTGTGGTAACCCTGTGGGACGTTCTTTGATTTTCTACTCTTTCTCAGGACCTGCACTATGTAATTCTTGCTATTGGGTTTCTGCAAGCCCATAATGGGTGAGTTGCATGGACTTGCCATAAAAAAATGCTGTGTTGAATCATTGAGTCAATGACAGAACTAATCCCATCAGTGGTTTCAGGAGTCAGATTAGAATGCAAGATGCTCTGATACTCAGCATTAGGTTTCACTTTTATGCATATAGGTTCAACACCTTTAATTAGACCTATGTCTTTCCCTGTGAGTTTCCTTTGTTCGCCCTAAGTTGGCAGGGAATGCCCAGATGTGAATCCTTTGCTCACTTTGCCAATGGATTCAAGCTAGCCTGGCTGATGAGGAGTGTTACCCCGACACCAGTCCCAGGAAGGTTGTATTCGGTTCAGGGAAGACCTGCCTTGGCAGTTTGGGCTGGACTGTTCCCATAAGGAACAGGGTCAAGACTGATTTGCATATGGCTGGGTTTGAACTGGGGGTGGCGAAATGAGCTAAAGAACGATGTATTCAACCCAGATCTGCGACTGGGGGTGAGTGTCTATAAAGTTTCAGCGCTCCGTCCATCATCTTGTGTTTGCTTTGTTTTCCCTGAAAGGTCCTAGACTTCGGGTAGCACTGTGTCTTTCATCTCTGGTGGCAGATAATTGCTTGTGAACATAGGGTACAGTTTGGCATCTGAATTCTGATTTACAAGTTTGAAAGCAGCTTCGTCATCATGAGTTTTGAACTCAATGCCTTTCGGTGTTCAGTAAATGGAACAATTTAGCCTGCACATAAGAACACATCCAAGCATATTTACCGGACCTGAATCGTACACCACAAATCAGTGATTCCATTCAAAGAACCCTATTTTACCAGGTAATGCTTCAGTGATTGGGCTAGTCATTGGTTTGTTTACAACTCCTACAACTTGGACTCCTTTTTGTGAGAGGGATAGGCTGCTAACCTCTGCTGTTCTCACAGCGGGTAGCACCATATCAATCAAGAATGATACTACTTGACCATTCGCATCACCATCCAGGATTGGACCACTCTGGTCTACCTCTAAGGTTGCGCCATGCATGCAATCCTCCTCCCCTCTCAGACACCGTCATTGCAACAGGTCTGAACTGTAATCCTCATCTGCTTTTATCATAGAGTGTTGTTGAGACATACCCTGATTCACAAAAGACCTGAATAATGCATTGGTGACCTTATTCGTATTAAATCTGGAAGCCTTTGCATTCAGAAATAGCATTGGGGCTTGTGGAACCCGCATTACCTTAAAGTTCTGTCCCCTTGGCCTTTGTATATGCTGTATCCAACATGGATTTTATTTTCAGGTGGGATGAATCCTTTATTCTGAACCTGATTCCCAACATAAAGATGACATTACTGCTTCTAATGCCCAATGTGCCGCAAATGTTACAAGGATTTAACTTCTTCAAAGTAGCCACATCAATCCCTGCACTCAGATCAATTGGAACACCACAGCCTCTACCTTGTTGTTGAAACCTATTAACACCCTGCATCATAGGAACTCCCTACTATTGCACTCCCTGCATTGGACCAACATTCCTAACAAATGGCTGATTGTGACCTCGCTATGGGGCTTTTATCTCTGCTACCAACAACTTCTTCAGTTTCTTGAGCTTCATGTCCAATTCATCACTGCTGTACTTGGCATACATCAAGATCTCATTAACTCAATTTCATTCAAGTCATGCTAATTTCAACTCTGATCACAAAATATCCCATGTATTTGCTTTAATAATCTCTGTACCACTGTACTGTTTAACCCCTTGCATGCGTCTGTCGCGCGGGAGCGTCCGCATAAGTGCTCATGTGCTTTGGACGGCTCTCGCACGTCCGATGCCATGGCACAGGAAATCCCTCTGGTGCAGGCTCCAGAAGGATTTATTTTTCTCCGCCAAAGCCTTGGTAGCTGGTAAGAGCTTCCCCAGCTCCCGAGGCCCCGTGGTTTCTAAGAAATGACGATGAGCGTACATGTGTCACTGACGTCATTTTATAGAAACCAAAACTGAAATGATCCTCATTTCAGTATCTCTTTCTATGTGCTCAGGGGTTATCTCAGCCCCCTGAGTACGTAGAAAGACAGGAGAGGTATCATTGGAAGTGGGAGAATCCCACCTTTCCAATGGTATCCTGTCCCAGTGGATCCCTACTTGGAGTTCGCCCAAGGAGGGGGAGTGGCCCATGGGCAAGGGCCTGTACTCCCCACAAACAAATTGGGCATATTCAGTCTTCTGCCCCCGGGAGAGGGGGGGGGCAGAAGGCCCACTAGACATCAGAGTTTTTTTTGTTGCAATTTTGTAGTGGGGGCTGCCCAAAAATGACACGCCAAAGCCACCACCCCCCTGCCAAAATGACAGCCTTTCTGTGGGGGAAGTGAACCCCAATATGCCCCCCTGGGGGGCAAAATGCCCACTAGACGCCAGGGATTTTTTGGGGGGTAATTTGTTTTAGGGTTGGGTCTGCCCAAAACGGCATGCCACTGCCCCCACCCACCCCCTGCAAAAATTAGTCTTTCTGCCCCCCCCTGGGGGGCAAATGACTGAAGTAACCCCCAATCTGCCTCCGGGGGGGGGGTGGGCAGAAAGAGACACCAGGTTTTTTTTGTTGCCATTTTTAATTAGGGTGGGGCTGCCCGAAATGGGCATGCCAATGCCTCCACCCCCTGCCAAAATTACAGATAGATAGATTCCTTACCTTAGAATATCCCCAGGTGTCCGACTGGATACGGAAAGTTTTCGTCAGCAGTACCCCTGCACGTCAGAAGGTGGCGTTGTGCGGCTCCTTGTCCGTCGCTGGCATGGTAGGTGCCAAGATGACATCACGGAGACAACTTAGGCGCCACCCATGCGTGCTGACGTCAGTTATTTTTTGTTTCATGCCAGCAAGCGCAGATCCGGTTAGAGCACGTACCCTAATCACTTTTTTACTATACTTTTAAGACTTTTTGTTTCCTTCTTTTTTGATTCTTTGACTCCTGATGCCATGTAGGGATGCCTTGGTTTAAATCCTGCAGGGCCTGTCGCCGTATGATTTTATGATGCAGACAACCGATCTCAGCATGGCTTTACACCAACCGACCAATCCCAGCGCAGCACACTCTGACGTCAGTTTCACTCCTTACTGCTGCTCACCCTCCTTTACAAAATGTTCTCAAACACGCTCTCTTGGCAATTTACGTGCAAAACAAATGCAAAGCAATATCAATAACTCATTTTGTCTGCTCCTCTAAAGAAATTAAAGTATTCATATACACAAGAAACAGTCCAGAGTAACACTTTTAGACCTACCCTGACACACACTCAAACTAAACGTTCAGCGGGGTCTCACTTGGATTGATGCAGTTCCTCCTTGTGCACTGAGATTCGCTATACCAACTGTGGTATCCTGCTCTTCTTGATATGTATTTCTTCATTTGTATTCTGTGCCCGGCTGCTCAGCCATAGTGTGAATGATGTCATAGAATGTTCATGTGTGCCTGGTTGAGTGAAAGTTAGATGGAATGTGTGGGCTGAGCAGCTGGGATGCTGCTCCCATTGGTGTTTTTAACCTGCTTCCGCTACCTTATTACTTACAATTTGTATAACCAATTACCCCTACTTGATCTGAAGAATAAACTTTGATCTTGATTCATCAACTCTACCTACCCTCATTCTTATGATTTTACTCAGGCAATGAGCGGAAAACAGGCTTACTGTGGAGAAAAGGTCACTGCTGAAACATATGAGGAGAGTAGATTGAAATTGGAGTGTAATTACATCCAAGAGACTGAGAAGAATTAAGTTGATTACTAAAATAATCAGATTGAAGCATGTGAGGAGCCTGTGTGCCTGTTAGCTCACCCAATTTCTATTTTCAGCAGACCGACTCAGCCCAGGCCATTTTGACAGGCGCTGCTGAATTAACTTAACTTCGAACCCAACAACGACTTGTACTGGCGGTACTTATACTAATTGAACCTTCAGTTCCTTAAATTAATATTTACTGTGAGCTTGCTGAGAACAAACAGTGAGATTTCATCTGTCAAGCAAACCAGTGGACGGTCTTGAGAACGT
The DNA here is from genome assembly GCF_964263255.1 of Lissotriton vulgaris. Classification (NCBI taxonomy): domain Eukaryota; kingdom Metazoa; phylum Chordata; class Amphibia; order Caudata; family Salamandridae; genus Lissotriton; species Lissotriton vulgaris. The sequence goes on from NC_141697.1 coordinate 392,602,051, forward strand.
TTAAATTACTTTATCAGCTATACAGGTGAAATGAAACAGACTTTCCTGCAGATGATAAGAACGCAGGGAATTGTAAAGTGTTTCAGGAGAGCAGTGGAGAGTATTTGGTGTCGCTTTATTTGAATGTTAAACTTTTTACATGTACTGTGGCAACTTGAAAGTGAACGATCCTGCGGAGTGACATTGGAGGACTTCTTTATCCTTGGCCCCTTGAAGTGAGCCTTCTGTAAATACACTATGGGTAAGCTGCTGCCTTACCCTTGAGGCTGCGTGGCACGCTATAATGCTGTATTTAAAACTAACCTGTGTGGACTCATGATCACTACTTCCGTGGCACGTGCAGTGTGTTTCTGGTGTAGTGCATAGTGCGTTTCTGTTCCCTGCATTTACTTTAGAAATTGAAAACTCACCGCATTCCTGCATGTGCAGAATCATCCTCTTCTTCTGAAGCTGGAATGTCTGGGAGGCTTTGGAAGCATCAAGGGAATACAGCTAGGTGGTATCCGTGGTGACTGCTCAACTAGCAATGCGGCCAGTGAACTGTCCCGACCTGTTGTGACATGGGCAAAGGGTTTCCTGGTGAAGGCATCATGAAGGAAGCTATGGTGCCTGCCTCTGCTCATAATTCTTGAGTATTTTGCTCTAGGCTTTTAAGTAAAAATAAGGTTCCTTTCTGGGTACTTTTCATGTATCATCTGTGCGCATGTTTATCCTTGAGGATCATATTGCAACCATTTGTTATGTTATGTTATGACAACTTATAAAGCGCACGATTACCAAGGGGTGTACTGGCGCTAGTTAACTTTCCATTGAACAGACCGCGGAAGTGGTGGGAGACAAAAGTGTCAGACCTATTTATCAAAGAGCCATGTTTTCAGACTTTTCCTAAAAGATATTAAATCAGTGGAATGTCTGAGATATTCAGGGAGGTTGTTCCAGGCTTTCACTGTCCCGAAAATAAAACTTCGGCCTCCCCAGGTTGCTTTTTTTATGGCAGGCACTGTAATCAACTTGGCTCCAGACGAACGAAGATTCCTTTTTGGTATATACCATTTGAACTTTTTCATCAAATAGTCCGGTCCAGTTCCATGTAGGGCTTTGAAAACTGTACACAGCGCCTTAAAATTAACTCTGTTTCTCACTGAGAGCCAATGCAGTTTTATTATTCCTCTAGAAACTAAGGCAAACTTAGATATGCCGATAAGAAGCCTAGCTGCAGCATTTTGGAGCATTTGCAGTTTATTCATAAAGCGTTCCTGGATATTTAGGTACAAGCTGTTACAATAATCAAGCTTTGATCAAACCAAAGCTGTAACCACCGTCTGCCCAAAGGTAGAAAAGGCAGAATTTTAAAAATTAGTTTTAAGAACATATGTGGTTTTAGATGAAACTGCATTTATTTGGTCTCCAAAATTCAGTTTGTCATCAACAATTACACCTAGGTTCTTCTCCTTCTTCGCAGGTAACGGAAGGAAGCCCATGGATGACGGCCACCAATTGGGGGTCTAGAAGTTAGGGTCATTACCGAATAGAATTACCTCTATTTTGCCAGAGTTAAGTTTTAGACAATTTTCCCCCATCCAGCTGCTTACTGCTTCAATGCAATCCTGAAAACATTTCTCCATCCCAACCTTCTGACCGGGTAGCATAGACACCACAATTTGGGTGTCGTCTGCGTACGAGGTAAGATCGAACGCAAAAGCGCTAATGAGTGGGGCTAGTGATGAGACGTATACATTGAACAACGTTGGACTAAGCGAGGACCCTGAGGGACTCCACAAGGCAGCACAAATGGTTTGGAGTGGTAGTTGCCCAGAGACACAGCTTGACTGGATAATCCACTTTTCTCTGAGTAATACTATGAATTGTCTCCAGTCCTGGCATTTGTGAGCAACATCGGGTGAGATCTCGCTCACAAGTGAGTGGACTGGAGTTACGTGCTGCCTGTTACTTAAACCTTTGATGCATGTATATTTTGAGATACTCTAATTCACATTTTTACTTAATACCATACTGGGTTTGTTGGTGAAGGGTTTTGTAAATGCTGCTATACTGGATTTTAAACATGTGATTAAGTATGTTCCATGCTAGTTATAATTGCCTGCATGTCGGTATTTGTGCCATGCTGAATTTGTGTTTTTTATGGCGATTTGTGAATTTTGAATGATTTGTGAATTTTGAATGATTTGTGCTGTTTTTACTGTGTTTTCTTCCTAACTTTATATGCTAAGGATTAAATTCCTGTGTGCTGCATGTGGGTTAGGCCGTTGAGAGTGCAATTGTTACTTCTTTTGTAGTCCTTTCCTACGGTTACTTTTTACAGTATTTTACATTACATACATTTACGAGTGTTGGGGCCTGTAATTTGCATCCCAAAATATTCTTACTGTTGCTGGCGATGAGGCAGAGTTATTGTAACCCAAACTATAATTACTTCTACTAGCATTGGGTTACACCCAGACAGTTCTTACTTAAAAACTATTTTGAGGAGGGCAAAGTTTGTTCTCAAACTTTACTTGAATTTTCTCTTGGTGGACATGTTGCTGAGTTCAAACCATTATCGATGGGGCATATTGAGCCCGAATTTTATTTGCATTTTATGTTGGTGGGACATGTTTTGCTCCAACCATTTTGAGGGGGCGTATTGGGACCCCAAACTTTGTGTGTTTTATGGTGGTGGGACATGTTGTTTTGCTCAAACCATTTTGAAAGGACATATTGCTAACCCAAAATTTACTTGCATTTTCTGTTGATGGGCACTTTTTTCTAGCTCAATCCTTACTACCATTTTCTGCTGGTAGGTCACGTTTTTGGCTCAAACCATTTTGTGGGGGTATGTTTCTACCTCAAACCTTTCTTGCATTTACTGATGATGGGCATTTGCGCCCAAACTGTGATACTATTTACTTTAACTGGGTGCATCCCTGACTTCCTGGTTCTCACCATACTATTTTTTGGTAATAGAACATTTACTTTGCACCACCCATTCCTTTGGGCACATGTATTTTGTCCTTTGCTGAAGGGGAGAGAGTGTGTGTAAGTGTGATTTCTCTCTGTGTTTCCATCCTATTTGTGTTGTTGTTTGTTATTGTATTTTTAAAGTGGAAGGTGTGTGGTATCCTGCTCTTCTTGATATGTATTTATTCATTTGTATTCTGTGCTCTTCTGCTCAGCCATAATGTGAGTGATCTCATAGAATGTTCATTTGTGCCTGGTTGAGTGAAAGTCAGTTAGAGTGTGTGGGCTGACCAGCTGGGATGCTGCTCCTGGTAGGGCTGGTAACCTGCTTCTGCTACCATATTACTTACAATTCCTGTTGTTGATTACCTCTACTTGAACTGAAAAGTAAACTTCCATCTTGATTCCTCATCAACTCTTCCTACAGTCACTCTTACAATTGTACACCAACCACACCTCACAATCATGTAAACATAAAGTCCCTATCTCAATTGTGCTGTTGACGGTGTCTCACGAAAAAGCACCACAACACAGCAGGCAACTACAATATAGTGTATTCTACACTTTGTAATACCATCTATAGATCTTAGGCCACATTGGACCTGATAACCACTGCAACTTCTCTGCATTAAGCACCACATTTACACAACAACATATAGCATCTCCATGGAACATCACACAATCACTGCAAAGCACTGCAAGCAAAGCATAAACAATTGCAAAGCGCAACCCTATTAATACTCACACCTCTGTTGTAGCAACCCGTTCCTGGACCATTGGATTTAGGGGTTTGGACTGGGTTTAGGCAATTTCTAAAAAGGAGACCCTAGCTCCCTCACTTCAGTGCAAACCCGTCCAACAATGCTACCAGTTGATCGACCACTGGGCCAACCTCTTACGATTGGTTTTCCGATGGATCTTTCTTTGCAACTGAAAGGTGAAGGGAGTTAGCACTTGGTCAAGCAGATATAGGTAATAGTGCAACCAATAAGGACCAGGAATCAGTAATAAAGTCTAGACGTTTTATTGCAAGTTAGCAGTACTGTTAATGTAAATAAATCTCAGCACCATACTGTGAAGGTACAGAATACCAACTGGCTAGCCAAGCCTCCTACAGAAGTTCAGACGCATCAGTATGAGACAAAGGAGGAATACACACACAAACACACATCTTTGCAGGCTTCATCACCAAAGCACACAGCCAGTCCATTAAAGGCAGTGCAAGCCCCAGTCAACACACAGTGTATTACAGGGGCACTCAATGCTCACTCCACCCCGGCCAGATGAGGCTAAGGCCGGGCTAAAAGGGAATGTTTAGAGGAGATTTAGCAGAGGTGGGTCAACGGCAAGGGGCCATGGGACAACGGAGCACTCTGGTATGAAAGCAGCTGTAGGTGTAGATGACGACAAACTTCTACCAACATGCAAATTATCTGCAGCTTCACGCATTCCCGCAGTGGTAGTGCAGTGGTTCCATGGCATGTCCTCTGCACTTAAAATCACATGTGAAAATAAGCACATGCCCTGAACCTCTTGGGGGTTTTCCCCTGTCAGCTGAAAGGTAACACTGCTCTTATGGCGGGGAGGACAGCTTATCTAGCCCAGAGAACAGCCAACAGAGACTGGCATCCTAGACGGTAGTCTCCTAGCGTCCTTGAGGGCCAATCACCAGAGGGCACTACATAGTGAGGACTTTAAGACCCACATCGCTGCCTGAATGGTTGTTTAATCTCTTTACGGAAAGCTACAATTGGCCTATGCCGGTTTGCATATTTGTTCATGGAAAGTTATCTTTTTGATTATGTGAGGCTGCTAATTTTACCCTAGATATAACGATCAACTGCAAATTCCCCAACGCTTCATCACAGCTCATGTGCTTCTGAATATTGTTCATGTTTCTTCACAGATGGAGGCCAAAGTGGTGATGGTGAAACTGTTACAAAGGTTTGAGTTTCAGCTGGTGCCAGGACAGAGCTTTAAGATTGTGGACACTGCAACACTGAGGACGCTGGATGGTGTAATCTGCACATTGAGACCCCGCCAAAGCAGAAAAGGATCTGAATGATTTGATTTCTTTGTTCTTTTTAAGTTTTTTAAAAAGTGAATTTGGAATCGTATAGAGGAACGAAGCAAAGTTGCGTTCCTTTATAAGTTAACATTACACCTGAGGTGACATGCAATATCTTGTACATTTAGTTAGGTGTATTTTATTCATTACAATCAGGGCAACTGGAATCATGTGAATATGATGCCATTGCGTTTTTTCAATAATGGCATTACAGCACTTGGCACATAATCCAAAAATGTAGCATTATTTGCAGTTACATAGAAAATAGTTTGTAGCTAAAAATAAAAAAAATACTTCACGGATAGTGCAGCACTATGCCAGAGGTTTACCAGTCTCCTTTCAGTTGCTCATTGCTGTATTCACCAATTAATCGCATGAGACAAATCTTTTGCCCACATAGTATTGGTGTGTCTTAAAATGACAAATTGTCAAATAAATACATACATACATATATATGTTTATAGTTCCTGCCTTGTGCTCTGGTCCTCTACTGCTGCATCCTTTCAGTGGCCCTGCTTATGATATATGGTCACGCCATCCATCACCCTTTCCCATCACCCCCACAAAATCTTTGGTTTAGGCTTTTCTATGCACAGCACTCTATTGGTGGTTGACAATGTATATAAAACATGCGGATGTTGTACTGTGCAAATAAATGCATCATGAAGCAGCGTGTAGTGTTTTACAAACTATATTTTAGGCCAATTAACTTGAGTTAGTATCAAAGCTATTTGTATGCTTTGGCATATGAAGGTGACATGGTGATGGTTTCCAGATGTTCTGTGTTAAACCACAGAAGTGCAATAAATATTTTACCTTAAAAAGGTAATGTCAGTGTTTTCAATAGCTATACCTTTTTCAAGGAAGTTATCTAAAAAAGTGAGGCCTTTCTTGAATTTTGTAATTGTAAGTTAAGTGTTCTGTCCGGGAACTTGCTTTTCATGGTGTCTGTTTACAAGTTTAAAGAGAGTTTTATTGAAATCATGAGGATGAATTCATCGAAATAAATATGAATACAGCATTGGAAAAAGGAAAAGTAAACAGTGACATTAATAAACATAGACCTAAGGAGGGAGGAAGAAAGGAGGAGGACTTGAGGATTTACAATGCATAAACGTCTGACTGTAAGTATCTAAAAAGCATGAAATATGTAATGTTATGTAACTTATAAAGCGTGATCTCCTGCCCAGGGGCGTCTTGGCGCTATAAAAATCTGATGGGGCTGAGATAGTGACCTAGTTGGAATAAGGCAAAAGTGCAGAACCAAAAACTTCTACTCCTGAGTGAAAAGCCAGGTTTTTAAGGCTTTTATACAGGAAAATAAGGATGGAATGGTTTTTAATGTTAATGGGAAATTGTTCTAAAGGATGGCAGTGGCCTTATAAAGCTCCTTCCACCCCAGGTAGCTTTTCTAAAAGGGGGGACAAACCGGTTCCTTACGAGGCCCGATTGGAGTGTCATTACTGGAACGTACCATTTCAGTTTCTTTTTAAAGTGTCTGGCCCAAGTCCATGCAAAGATTTATAGGCCATTCATAGAGCTTTGAAACTGCATTGTTGCGTGACTGGCAACCAATGTAATTTCCTAATTGCTCCTATTTTGCAATACCTGAAGCCTCTGAACGAGTCCCAATGCAAATGTGAGATACATACTGTTGCAGTAATCAATCCTTGTAAGAATGAGTGCCATTGTTACCATTTTGAGTGGCTCAGTGGCAGAAATGTTTCTATTTTTTTATTAACCTTAGGGAACAGAAGGCCGCCAAGGTTATTTTGTTTACTTGGTCCCTACATTTTTTTTCCTTGTCTACCATGAATCCAAAGTTTCTAACTTTGTTTGAAGGTTCAGGTAAAGAGTCCATCTCAGGATGTCACCAGTCTGGGTCCAAAAGGAGGGATTTTTACCAAAAATAATGACCTCTGTTTTATTAGAATTTAATTTGAGATGGTTACAATCCATCCAGTTGCTCACCTCCCTCATGCATGAGCTGAAATCTGCACCCAAATTGGTTTCTGCGTTAGCCAATAATACTACAATGTGGGTATCATCGGCGCATGAGACCAGGGAGAAGCCTATTTCTTTGATAATGGACGCTAGTGGGGCAACATAAAGATTGAATAGAGTTGGGTTTAGGGCTGAGCCCTGGGGAACACCACAGGGCTAGGAAAAAGATTTGGTGGTGAACTGTCCCATCTTCATATTATTTTGTATATTTGCCAGGAAAGATAGCAAAATATCTAAGGCCGTGCCTTTTATCTCAAGCCTAAGCATACGGTCAGCCAAGATCTCATTGCTGACTGTATCAAAAGCGGCAGAAAGATCTAGGAGGATCAGTGCAGTTATCCCACCCCTATCCAGTACTTCTTGTATTTCCTCTGTTGCTATCACCAGAGTGGATGCTGTACTGTGATGCTTTCTAAAACCATGTTGAGTGTCATCAAGCCAAAAATGTTCCTCCAAATATTCTGAAAGTTGTTAGTTCATTATTTTTTCTAGCAACTTGGTAGAGAAAAGTAGTCTAGATATTGGCCGATAGTTATTTGGGTCTTGGGCGTTCAAATTGTCTTTTTTTATTTGGGGGAGAATAAAGGCTTGTTTCCTGAGAGAGGGAAAGTACCCTTTTGCAAACATATGCTCAAACAAAAATTTGCCCAAGATTTTGTGCTACTTGAGCAGGGATCATATGCATGATGTTAGGTGAACACTGGTCTTGAGGTGCGCCCTATTTGATGAGTCCGATAGACTTTATAAGTTGTTCTTCTGATGGAACATTGAAACAGGAGAGGCTGACATTATCCGACAGTCCCGTTGGAACATACTCCTGATAATTTTCTGCTCTATATGAGGTAAATTTATCAAAGATATTTGCGACTTTCTCCTGAAAAAATTCTGCAAGAGTATCGCACAATTCTTGATTTATTTCCTGTATTATTTGAACTAGCTGCTGTTATTAGTTTTTTATCACTGAGAATAGGGTCTTATTAGTGTCAGATGTAGCTTTTATGAGCCTCAAATATTATTGCGTTTTTGCTTCAGTGATATTTATTTTGTGTTCGGCTAGTTTAATTTTATATTTGATTTTCTCATCTACATCATATTTTTTTCTCCATTTTTGTTCTGGTCTCCGACAGTCTTGCCTTGATTGTCTGACTTTCTCGTTATACCAGGGTTGGGATCTTTTTTTAAAAGTGTTTTTTTGAATTTTTGGGGCAACCAAATAGAGAATAGAGTTCAGCCAAAATGCAAAATGTTGTACACGATGCTTCAGGTTTTCCTCTGATTGGCAGGGAGGGACGGCTGCGATGGCCTCTCCCAAAGTATCTGGCCAAATTTTGTTCCAGGCTCTACTTAGGGTATGTTGGGTGGTGTTTCTGGTCATAGTTGATTTTGTTGTCATCATTTGCCAGTTAACAGCCCAGTGGTCTGACCAAATCAAGGGGAAAGATGGGAGTACCTAATATCAGAGTAATTGGAAAAAATCCCATCCAGCATGTGCCCAGCCTTATGCGTTGTAACTTTAGACAGACCAACCGTATTCATATTATCAATCATTTTTTTTTTAGTCCGGATCAGATTTTATTTTCAGGTGAAAATTAAAATATCCCAATACCAGAAGGTTCTCATTAATAATATCTGATTCTATTAGCGTACTAAGCTTATCTGCAAACCCACATCTGGATCCTGAGGGGCGATAGACTAGAATTCCCTTGATAACCCGTAAGTCTATAGGCTGTACAGAAAAAACTACAGCCTCAAAACTGCGAGATGAGTGGCGCAAAACTAGTTTTATAGCGCTTGCGGTAAAAAAACGCCAAACCTCCTCCCCTTTTTTGTGATTGTCTATCTTGACGAAAAACTGCGTAACCAGGGGGAGTGGCAGCAACAATGTCTGGGCCCGAACTGGCGTCGGCCCATGTCTCTGTGACAAATGCCACGTCTGCTCTTTGTGTCTGTATTAAATCACAGAATTCCAGTTGATGTTTGACCAGAGATCTGGTGTTAAGTAACATACACAATATAGTTGCTCCATTGTTGCTGGAGTCCCTTAGGTGTTGCTGAGCAGTTATCCTAGTAACCGTTGGGTTGCTAGCCGCATGGAGTCTAGGGCCTCCTGTCTGGTTAAAGTCTGGTACCTGCTGGGCAGTCGTGTTGGGAATATTATACATAAGAGCCAATAATGCATCCCTTGAGTATTTGATTGTATCTTGGCTTTTTTTGTGTGAAAGGACCAGGGGGAATGGCACTATGCACAGGCCATGAGCAATCGGGAATCAAACAGTAATAATTAGATTTTTTTAAAACATTGCAATGGAAAATGGAATCAGAGGGGTTGAAGTACTTTAACAGAGCCATCTAAAAACGGAGTAATTGGTGTCCAAAGTTATTGCCGTTTCAAAACAAGAGACATAGGGTGCATATAAGCAGTATCTAATCTATGATTGTAACACACTGCGTACCATCATGCTTTTGACGACAATTGCTTAGAGTCCTTTCAGTGTTTAGTGATTTATTGAAAAGCAACTGGCAACAAAAGGACTATTATTTGAACAATAATTGAGCCCACACAGTATAGACGCTGCCTAAGAAAACATTCAATGTACATTAAGGGGTATTTAAACAAAATATGGAATTCATTTGATCCCCAACCTGGTGTAAGAAAGTGGAAACATAGGGACAAGTGAAGATTACTTGTTTAAGGTCAGATTTTTGTGCATTTCTGTTCTAGAGGCTACTTTCCTGGATATATTTGCGGAGCCACAACGCGATTAAGGAGACCCTCCCTAACGAACCAAGCACCTCAGTGGCAATTTTGGAGGAGAATCGTGGAAGCGGTAGTGTGCTTGGCGAGCTGCGGCCACGGAAGGGCGAAATTCTGGCCTAGATGGGACCGTGACTTCACGGAGAGACATGGAGCACTAGCACGGCGTTTCCCAGATACGCCCAAAACGTAGGCTGCAAAAGGCGTAGGGCAGCACAGAATGGTTATTCAGCCCCACGAAACTATTTTCAGGACTCTGACAGCCCTTTCCATCATCCGTCACGAAGGATGCTGGAACTTGCAGTTCCTGGGTCACCACCAATGGGGAGGATGCACTTTGAATATTAATGAGGGACTGCATTTGGCGCCAGTTTGGGGGAATGAAGGCATCTGATGAAGGAGACACTACTCCGAAACGCGTCATGCCAACACCATTCTGAATGAATTAATAAACCTACCTGAGTACTGCCCGCTGAGTCTCCCGTCGTTTCTGTTCTAGAGGCGACTTTCCTGGATAGATTTGCGGAGCCACAACGCGATTAAGGAGACCCGCCCTAACGAACCAAGCACCTCGGTGGCAATTTTGGAGGAGAATCGTGGAAGCGGTAGTGTGCTTGGCGAGCTGCGGCCACGGGAGGGCGAAATTCTGGAGTAGATGGGACCGTGACTTCACGGAGAGACACGGAGCACTGGCACGGCGTTTCCCAGATACGCCCAAAACGTAGGCTGCAGAAGGCGTAGGGCAGCACAGAACGGTTATTCAGCCCCACAAAACTATTTTCAGGACTCTGACAGCCCTTTCCATCATCCGTCACGAAGGATGCTGGAACTTGCAGTTCCTGGGTCACCACCAATGGGGAGGATGCACTTTGAATATTAATGAGGGACTGCATTTGGCGCCAGTTTGGGGGGAATGAATGCATCTGATGAAGGAGACACTACTCCGAAATGCGTCATGCCAACACCATTCTGAATGAATTAATAAACCTACCTGAGTACTGCCCGCTGAGTCTCCCGTCGTTTCTGCTCTAGAGGCGACTTTCCTGGATATATATATATATATATATATATATATATATATATATATATATATATATATATATATATATATATATATACAACGGGTGTATACCCAATTAACCCTTTAATACCTGGGTGTGGGACGTAATTGTATACACATCACCTAATGTTTTACAATACAATATGACATGAGACCATGACAATAAAGTAAAACAAAAATGAAACAACAAAACGATAACCCTACAGAAATATTTACACTAGTGTCTCCCTCTAGTTGTAGGAGAACCACTAGAAGGAAATCTTCAAAGTGTAACACTCAATGGCTATTCTCACAATTAGCCTAACTCAAGTGTAACACAACACAGTTCACATAAATCTCTATTATTCCAAGATTCCTCCACTGATGTGTCGATGTGACCATGTTTCAGCCAGGTCTTCTTTGGCTTCTTCAGGACAGGGTTAAATATAATAATCTCAAGAGCAGTCGGAGGTGATTTTTCAGGTGCTGGGACAAATCACAACAGCCCCAGTTCTATATATCCTCTCAGTCTGGAACTTCATCAGCTTTTAAACTTTCACCGTCCTGTAGTCCATATCCAAAAACAAATTCATTGGGTCAAGGAGGCAGAAAAACTGACCGGCTCAGCCGGCAACACCTCGCTGCACTGGCGTCTAGGCATCCATTCAAATGCTGTAACATGTCTAGCATGTGTCTGGAGTATCTGGATAAATCCTAAGAAGAAGAACAGGCGTTGGAAAAATGTATTATAAACAAAAAAGATTGTTTGTGTAGTATTAGCTGCACAAGAGGATTTCCTAATCCTGATCCAAATGTGTTCCCATGAAGAGATAGCCAAGGTAATTTGAAGGTCATTTTCGCATACAAGTTCTATTAAGTATTTTGGATGATCACTTATTGTATGTTGGAGGAACAAATAAATAGAAGAGGATTTTGGATTTGTGTATAAAAGGTTGGTTAAATTAATGGAGGATGAGAGATAGTGAGGGAAGCCAACTGAAAAAGTGTATGATTGAGATATGATATTTTGGAGGAGAATACATTTATGACAAGAAGTAGATGATAAACCAAACTTTGCTGAAACTTCTGAGAAAGAAATAAAATAATCATTATTTTACAATTGTTTGACCCAAAGTTGCCCTTTAGTTCTTCAAGAGGACCAGTAGGTATGTATATTATTTGGTTGTATAAAATGATTATGCCAGATTAAAGACTCCAAAAAAGCTCAAAAATGTGTAGGGTGACTTGAAGTTACAGAGATCAATAGTTTACATGTATGTCGAGAAAACGGGGTACATATCTTCCGAGACGTGTGCACAAATGTGAGGATTACAAGAAATGAGTGGAGAGAGAAACTCTCCTTCTAAGTCTACCTCTAGTGGCGTAAATAGCGACGGAGAATATAGATAATGAACAGATTGCTTTAAAATAAATGCCTCTCGGTAGTTAGCAAAAATCCAGGAAATGTACACTCCCCCTGCTTAAGAACACGTCAGTTTAGAGAAGGATATAAGATTTGTGTATTATTCCAAAGAAAAAGAGGGTACATTGGAATATAATTCTTGTATAGGATTTGAGCGGCATATATATAGGATTTTAGAAATAGTAAATATAATAATAGGGACTAAGATCATTTTAATTCTATCTAACCTACCCCACCAAGATAAGTGTAAAGGATGCCATCTAGAAGTTAAGGAAGCAATGGTATGACTGCAGACATCTAAATTAATGGAAATAGAAATAGGAAGAGATTGAGTGAATACAAGATCGAGATATTTGATTTGAGTAAGTCTCCATTTAAATTTGGAAGAAATTTGTGTGTGTCAGTGTTCAATTTATAACCAGAAATTATAGTATAAGACACAACCTCTGATGAAAAAGTGTGAGGAATGACGTTTTGACATAAATAATAAAATATCATCTGCATGTGCTGCTAGTTTGATAATTTGAGCATTGTAGGAAAAAAGGTGATAACACGTTTTTGTCTAATTATGGACAAAAAAGGTTCAAGTGCCAAATTAAAGAGAAATGGGGATCAAGGGCCTCCCTGCCTAACTCCCCTGCCTAGAGGAAAGAAAACAGAAGTAAGACCATTATGGCAAATGGCAGCTTGAGGTGACGAGTACAAAAGGGAGACCCCATTAATGAGTTTAGGTCCAAAACCAAACCAACGCAGAGCATGAAATCAAAAAGACCAGTTAGCCCTGTACAAAGCCTTCACAGCATCTAAAGGAATGGCTGCCAAGGGTTCAGGAAGATCAGCAGACTTAGCTAAAATATCAAAGAACAGATGGGTGTTGTCTGAAAGTTACCTACCTGAGACAACCCGGATTGTTCCTTCCCTAGAAGATTAGGCAAAAGAGGCTGGAGTGTAGTGGCCAGTGCCTTGGTGAAAATGTTATAATCTAAATTAACCAAATAAATGGGTCTGCAATTTTTGAAACAACACATTCTTTACAGTCTTTCAGGATAAGACAAATAGGTGTTTCAAGAAAGGAACCAGAAGATATAGAAAAATCAGAGAAAGATTGAATTAAAGTTAGTAATTTAGGTAAAAGAATATGAGAAAAATGAACCTAAAATTCTGCGGTAAAACTGTCCGTTCAAGAGCTTTATCTTTTTGAAGGGAAAGCATAGCAAGATGTAGTTCTGAAAGTGACAGTTCATTTTCCAGAGAGGAAAAATCTGTTTTTTCAATAGAGGAAAGATATAGTATAATGTCTTAATCCGAAGCTGAATGTTCAGGTGTATATAAATTGGCATGAAAAGGAACTGAATTGATCCAAACTATCTGAATCAATGGAATAAGGATGGCAAATATCATCTGTCATGAATTTGTAAATAGTCTGTTTTGTTTAATTTTAAGATAGTTAGCTAGCAATTTGCCAGATTTGTTTTGACCTCCATAATATTTGGCACTGGACTTAAAAAGATAAGATGAGGCAGACTCAGTGGATACTATTTTTACAGATCATTTAGCTGCAATAAGTTGTTGGAAGGACTGCTGTGTACGAGAAGTGTAATAAATATGTTCAAGGCATTTGATGTTCTGAAGTCATGTTTTGGAATGAGCCTGGAATGCTTTCCTTTTTTTGAACACAAAATGTATAGTTAAAATCTTGAGCTGAAGCTTTAAAAGCATCCCAAATGGAACAGAAGGAAATAGTATCAGAAAGATTAAAATGTAAGCATTCATGAAAAAAGGAAGTGAGGGAGGGAGTAAAGTCAGTACCCTTCAGTAAAGAATTATTGTTCTCCACCATTTAGGATAGTCTCTTTTAGTTAAAAGGTCTAGTTGAATTGACACTGGAGCATGGTCAGAAATTAAAATGGTGTCTATATCTGCACTGTGCAAAGATGATAGGATGGAAAAGTATTGTCTGTCCTAGATTGGGTTTGATGAACTGCAGAGGAATAAGTGTTTTCCCTTAAGGAAGGATTGCATAGTTGCCAGGCATCCATCAGGCGGCATTGTCTAATAGCATGTACAAAAGCTTTGTGTAACTTGGTGGGAATATAGTGTGCAGAAGAGTGCCTATCTACAATAAGATCAACACAATGATTACAGTCCCCTGCTAGTATTAGATTGTCATCCGAAGGCTGTAATAATTTCTGGGCAATAGTGGACCGAAACTGACAATCAAGAGCAGTAGGGCCATACACTTTAAACAAAATGATAGGAACTTTTTTGATAGATAATGTGAGTACCAACCATCTACCTTCTGCATCTGTCTCTTGTGAAAGCATTTACATCTTTAATGATTTATGGCACAGGACAGTGACAACATTTGTTTTACCATTGATAGACCAGAAAAACACTCCCCCCCCCCCCCCACTCAACTATTGCGTATTTTTACACAATCCTGTACTTTAAGTGCAATTCTTGTAAAATTGCAATGTGAACCTTAAGGTTTAACAAGTGCAATAAAACTTGCTGACTCTTGAGAAGGGAATGTAACCCCCTGACATTCCAAGAAACTACTGTGACTAACATTGAAAGTAAACAATGCAATGAAGACAATCAGCCGTATCCTTGCAAAAAGTAGGAGGCATCACATAATTAAATGCAAATGAGAAAGACATTAACAGCAAGAAAGTGGAGAATCGTGTCCAGAGACAAAATGGAAAGTATGAAAAAAATAAAATGAAAAACAAGTGAGTTAAAGAAGGTAGGAAAAGGAAAAAAGAGAGTATAGGAAGTAGAAAGAATGAAAAAAGAGTAGGATAAGAACACCAACAAACATGCCTACAGACACCGTTGATAAGGACGGGGGTGCAGACCACGGGAAAGACGGGGCATCAAGATCCCAGAGGAAGGAGAGGCACATGAAGGGCAATAGTACACATGAAGGGAGACAGGGACAAGAAACAAGACGAGATCATTCCTGTAAGGAAAAGAAGGTTAGAATTAATAGGAAGCAATAAATAGTAACCCAAAATGCTGCCAAGCCTATGACAAAAACCAAAAGCAAAAGTTAACATTGGAAACACATTTATCTGACGTATAAAAACCAAATATCAATGCATAAGAATCATAAAGAAGCAAACAGGTAAAAACGTAGTATCATTTAAATGAATAAGGTGATTCAGTCAAATCCATAGTCTCTGCTTTTTGACTAGCGAGAAATTATTTTAAGCGAGATGGATCTTTACAGGTATTGAGCTTCGAGAGACATGGGTGAAAAAGTCCAAACCGGGCTCCAAGGGAGCGAAGCATCGGATGCATGAACCTTAGCATAGTCCTGAGAAAGGAATAGATCATTTCTAGACCAGGACAGACGTTTAAGTTGTACAACAGAGGAAATTACCTGCATTAGTTCAGTGACTCTTTGAGGTTTCCTAGTTGCAGTCGAAACCTTTGGAGAATGCAAAAGTTTATGACCTTGCTGGATGTTAAAAGATGGACCTTCAGCAAGATTCTAAAGTTGTTGTAGGAAAGTCTTGTACAAAAGATATAGAGTTAGTACCCTCTGTGCCTTCTGGCAATCCATACATTTGAGGTTTGTTCATTCTGTCAAGATCTTCTAAATCCTCAACCTGTCTGCACAAGGTAGTTAGCTTTTACTGAAGAAGAGTGACCTAAGGTGGAGTATCCCTTAAATCAAAAATGTTACGCTCTCAAGTAGAAATGCACTCCTCCATAAAATTCCATCTTTACGAAAGATTTTTTAATCTAACGTTTGTTTCTTCCCTGAATTGGCAAAAAACTCTTATTTCCTCTAAAAGCAAATTTAGAGGAGCATTAGGAGGAGATTTAGAGGGTGACAGTGGCTCTTTTATTGAGTCTTTACGTGGCGCTTTGCTGGCAGTAGGTTGAACAATCACAGCAGGCATGACTGAGGGAAGGGATGTGCCTGCACTCGTGGAAGTCGAGAAACCCTCCAATCTAGAATAACTGTGAAGCACAGAAGCAAGTTTATGGGACTTGTCTAAGGAAAGCTTGGTCAAGTACCACTTATGTTGTGACCTGCCCATACACAAAAGCCTATTAGGAAAGGCTGTGAGGAAGTGTCTTCATAAAAAATGTTTTACAAAAGGGGAGGAATCACACACCTGACCAATACTTGAAAAAATCTCCTCAGAAAGGGCTTCAAGTGAAACCAAAACACATTAAAACATGTAATTGCAAGCCCTTACAGAAACGAGCAAGTGAAAAAAATAGCCAAATACTTGCTAAGGAAAAGACATGACCAAATGACTCAAATTCTCCATGTAAAGGCAGTCAGAAGAGAAGTGAATTTACAGAAATAGAAACAGCAGCTCACAAAATATCACAGAGTAGAAAATACCAGCTACAGACGTGTTCCTGCTACAAGCTTGGCATTCCCAGTCATGCCCCAGCTGCGTTGTTAATCTTCAAAAATAGCTGAGGAGATGGCTGCCATCATGCTTCAGTGCATCTCCTCAGCATGCCATAAATCAACAGCAACCCATGAAAGGAAGACACTTTCCCAGCAGAAGAGGAATTATGTACTCCCAGGCCATAAAGAGGAGATCAGCTGCATCCTCAGAGCTTCCTGGAGAAATTCCTGGTAGAAAAGCTCAATAAATAAAGAAAAAGCAGCCCTAATGAGGGCTCTTCGTGCGCACTCGCACAGAGCCTCAGCGGCACGCTGCCATCTTTGACCACTGCCAAGCCCACCCCCTCAAGGTGTCTGTTTAATCCTAAAGTCACATTGTAACCTTACATCTCACCTGTACAGTAGATTCGCAAGTCATTTTCTTAATACGGATTACTAGTGATGGCACAACTATGCTGCAGTAGTAAATTAGAGACATATTTTTATACATGGGCGGAAGGTATCCAATAATACGTAATTGT
The DNA here is from genome assembly GCF_964263255.1 of Lissotriton vulgaris. Classification (NCBI taxonomy): domain Eukaryota; kingdom Metazoa; phylum Chordata; class Amphibia; order Caudata; family Salamandridae; genus Lissotriton; species Lissotriton vulgaris. The sequence continues at coordinate 392,619,197 of NC_141697.1, forward strand.
TAGCATTGACAAGGGCACTTTGAGTATGTATGTACATATGTCTCCCTCACTCTCTCTCTCTCTTTGTATATAGAAACATATATGTATGTGGCTCAGGTTACATATGAGGTAGAAGGCAGAAAAGTTTGCAAATGTAACTGAATGCCAAGATTCAGGTGATATTCAATTGAGTGAAGGAGTGAATTGGTTGCTCCTGGGTTGTGAGGGCTTGTTGCCCTTCATCTCCCACTATCTTTGGCAAATGAGAGGGACTACAATTCACTTGGCCGAGGGGATATATTTTTGGCCTACACCCCCACCTTGCCAAAGGGTGACAGGGATAAATTGAAGTGTCTAGGTTGGATTGCTTGTTAAGCCCATTCCTACTGTCTGCATTACCAGGTGCAAGCTGATGCACCCTTCCTCACCCAAGGGCAGAGAGGAGTGTTCCAATCTCTCACATTAGCATGGTGGTTTAGGAATTGTCCCAACACCCCCACTAGGTGCTTGTGCGTGTAACCTCCAATAACCCCAGACTTGCCTAAAGGTTGTGTATGCCTGTGGACCCTAACTGCTCAAATACTTGGTTCACCCTCTAAAACCATAATGTGAAGGTGGGCTGGGACAGCTTTGTATTTTTTTACCTTCCAACGCCCATGAACCTTGGGAAGATGAGGGATTGTATTATACATAAAAGCATGTTGTATATGTTCACGTTTGCAATCAATAATTCACGTATCCAGTGAACATTTAAAGATATATTCAAATTTGGGGCATGTGGACAGTCACATTTTTGCTTTTATCTCCCATATAGTTAGATACGGTTTCACCAAATCAAGAGAAGGTAATTAATTAGGGACATGCTGCCCTGCCATTACAGTTTGGTGCATTTTAGGTTGGCCTTACCCATGGATAACCTTTCTTATATCAGACCCCATTCTATTTGAGAACATGGCAAGTTTTGAGAGACCCTTGTAACTTTTAATACATTTGATCTGTCTGCCCAAGTCCCCACATTTTCCTATGTACGGTGGTGATTAAACACACTTGATTGCACACTGTGATAATTACTCTCAACATAATAACAAATGAAACATTATGTAGTTCTTAAATATTATTTTATTCCAACCGATTTCTAATCTGAATTACCCATTATATTTTTGTCTGTTGAAGTAGTCACAATAAGAATGATTAAGTAAATGGTTACACCTATAAGAACTAATATTGTGCTGGTATTTTAGGGCATGTTGGACCTGTCCCTCTCTTTAGGGTCACAAGCAAACGTTGTGCCTTCACTCCTCCTGTTTTCTGAGCCCATGTTTGTTGGCTTTTAGGATTCTGTGCACTTTACCACTGCTAACCAGTGCTAAAGTGATTGTGCTATTTCTCTAAAACTTGGTAGAATTCCTTACACCTCATTGGCACATTTAATTTTCTTATATGTTCCTATTAAAGTGGTACTACATATACACAGGGTCTGTACATTAAATGCTGTTAGTGGGCCTGCAGCATTTACTGTGCCACCCACTTAAGTATTCTTTAAAACCATGTGTCTGGTCTGCCATTGCAACTTGTGAACAATTTCAAACTGCCACTTTGACCACACCTAAAACTGCCACTTTTACCCCACCTAACCCTCCATTTTAATGCATATACATCACCCCTAACGTCCGCCCTAAACAGTCTTTAGGGCAGGGTGAAATGTAATTAAGAAGTTGTTCTTTTAAGTTTTACATTTTCTTACAAGGGGGTGTTCTGGCCCCTCTTTTACTTATTTTATATATTAACAAGCTACACCCCCTTTGTAATCACAGCCACCCCAGATGTACCAAAAATGAAAGATCTTCTGCACCCATCCCTTATTTATGTAGACAAGGCTGTGCTGATGGCTCGGACCCCAAAGTCTCTGTGATTGCCAGTAAACACCTTTGTGGACTTCATGGGTACTTTGGACTTCCAAACCAATTTTCCTTACTCTTCTACTATGGTATGCAAACCGAAAAGCAAGCAGCTAGCGACCCTTACTGTAGTCGCAAACAGCTTAAGAAGCACCAGCACTTTTCCTTATTTAGAGGCACTTTTTCCGTATCTGATTCCTGGATGCCCCATGTTTCTCAGAGTAGGTCCAAGTTGTCAAGGGTGGTTAGTTCATTATACAATCTAACCCAGCTTCCGGGGGTGGCATCCTTGGACTCCTGTTGCACATTTACAATACCCATTGTATCCCTGTTGCAACATTTGGGGCTGGGATATGGGGTTACTCTGACAGCTATCCCATCCAAACTGAAGAAAACAGGTTTTGTAGAAAGGTGCTGTCAGCCCCCATATCGTCTTTGTCTTTGATCTCTGATAAAGAACTGGGTTTATCGTATGTATCAGATTATATTAGAACATGTCGATCCCTACTGTGGTTAGCAGTATGTAAGAACCCAGAGACCACTCTAACCAAGGATATTATCAAGGATTCTTTTGAGAGTGAAAGGTGTCACCAAATCCCATGGTTAGCAGGAGTGCGGTCTGCCCTCCGTAAGACTGGTTTGCACCATATTTATTCAAATCTTGAAATATTGCAGCCGTAGATAAAAAAAAATCTGTGCAGCACTCCCTGCTTAATTGTGAGCGAACCATGAGGCTGAGTGAGAATGGGGAAAGTCAGCCGTGGCAGTTTATGTGAGGATGGTTGCAGTGAGCCCTCCTACCAAATGTCTCTATTTAGAGAGGTGGTGCTGGGAACGTAGTCTTCTTTCTCCATTTAGGGCTGGTACGTTAAAATATCTATTATGTTTTCCATTGGGCTACCAACTATATCTTGATATGCGCCCTTTCCCTTGTGACAGGAGCTCTGGGTCAGACTATCCTGCACTTTGCACTATTTTGGAAAGTTTATTTAAAATAAACAAAGCACTTTCTACTTCTGCTTATTAAAAAGCACAATATTAGGAATTTAAGGGCCACATGTATCAAAATAGCATTTTGCAATTACCATATTGCAATTTTTACTGAATTGCTGTTTGGTAATCACAAAATGCGATGTTTGTAAGGAATCGTCAAAGATTTAGTGATTCCTCAAAATTTGCATTCGCAATTTGCGACTACCAAATACCAATTCAGTAAATAGGTAATCGCAACTAGGTAATCACTAAATTGTGAATGTCGATTTTCAGTGCAGCAGGATGAGCTCACAACCCGAAAGTGAGACATTCCATGTTGTTTGCAGGGTCCTGAGTCCAAGGAGGAGGCAGACTACAGGAGCTCAGCAGCAGGGAGGCAGTTAGAAGCCCTGTAACTGACTCAAACACAGCTTGGTGTCAGGGTAGAGTGGCATGGAGACAGGAGCGTGCAAACTCAAATTCAAGAGATTGGAGGTGCTCACTGAGGGAGTGGTGAAGAGCCATGACAAGCTCTTTGGTAAAAACTCACTCCAATTCCTAGAGCCCAAAAAGTGCAAGATTTGACTGGATATCCAGTTTAAAATTAAAACAGTGGGGGTGACGCATCGCTCCATCGAAGAAATAAGTAAGCACTGGTACGACATGCGAACAGGAGCCCAAAAAAAACTTGGCAAGCACGCTTGCAGATGCGAGAAAGAACAGCAGAGGACCACCCACCCACCCAGCATCTATACCCATGGCAGAAATGGTGAAGGGACCGAGATTGAAACCTCAGCCATCCCCAGTACCAACCAAGGTAAGCTACATGAGACTCAATGACCACTAAAGAAGGCGCAGTTTCCATTTTTTAAAACCACTCCAGTCCACATTTTACTTTCTACCTACTGTTGGGCCTGGCTCTTTTTGGAGGTTTATCGGTATACTTTTTGCCTTTTGCCTCTTATTTTTTTCGCCTGTTTTTGTTGGGTTTAGGATTCTGGGCACTTTACCACTGCTAACCAGTGCCAAAGTGCATATGCTGTCTTGTCTAAATTGTATTGGGGAATGGTTTATCCATAATTAGCATATAAGCCCCTGGTAAAGTGCACCCTGGGCCTGTAAATCAAATGCTACTAGTGGGCCTGCAGCACAGATTGTGCCACCCAGAAAAGTAGCCCTGTAGCCATGTCTCAGACCTGCCACTATTGCAAGAACCATCTCTCCCATAGGCTATCATTGGAGCTGCCTTGTGACATCTTACAAGTGTAACCTTCAATGCAGAATTGATAGAGAGTTGGAGTTTGGGCTCCCTGGACTCCGAATTTTAAAATATGTCTTTGAATAAAGGAGTGTTTTTTAATTGTGTGTTTGAAAATGGCACTTTATAAAGTGGGCATTTTCTTGCTTTACCATTCTGTGTCCCTGCCTGCTTGTGGAATCTGTCTGGTTTAGACTGACAGGGGCTGTTTGTGCATTCACTCTAGACAATCAAACAAAGGGAGCTGAGGGGTTCCTTGTATATGCTGATGGCCCATCAACAGGCTGATGGGTCTTCCTGAGCTAGAGTAGTGGGAGGAGTTGTCACTGACACCTGAATAGGGCTGTGCCTGTCCTCTCACAATGCTGTCTCCACCCCTGCCCCTCCCCCTTTTAATGTGTCTGGAGCCAAGGCAGGATCTTGTGAACTAAAAAGACTTTCCTTAGAAGTATGCCTACTTCAAAGGCCATTGCTTTGCTGAGTTGGCCTGCAGTTTCTGCTTCTTCTTGGAGAGGAAAGGGACTGGACTTAGCTGTGTTTCCTGCTTGAGAAGGTTCTCAGAAGGCTAGTGTGTGCTTTTCACCTGTTAAGAAATCTCAGGGCCATCAAAGGCTTCACATGCAGCATCGCTGAACCCCACTGCAGGAAGTTCTAACCTGCCTTGTGGTGCCAATTCCAGTACTGGGCCCTTGAAGGTAGTTTTACTGCTTGAAGCCATCAAAATTGATGCATTGCCCTTCCAGCGCCTATTTTTCCGATGCAGCACCGCAGTGCGGGACAAGTTTCCATGCACTGCCAGAGTATAGCCGAAGAAATCGATGCAGCGCCTGCCTGCAGCCAAAGAGTTCAGTGCACCCTGTCTCCGAAGTCCGAGGCCTCCGCACTGACTCCAACGCAGGCCCTGCCGTGCACCAGAAAGAATCAACACAACATTGGTTCGTGATTGAAGAAATCGACACAGCGCCTGTTTGCCGCCACCGCATCCACCTCAAGCGCATCCGGATTTCCACACATCACACCTATGGGCCAAGTTTTATCCAGATCAGAATTGGCCTGGATTTTGATGCATTGCTTCCCCTTAAAGTCCAGATTCAATGCAACACTTCTCATGTGTGCAGCAGAACTGATGCATCGCCTCTCCAAGGATAAAGGGAACTCTCACATCGCTGAGTTTTCTGATGCTTCCCTCCTCTCCGGCTGTTTTTCCTTCTGAATTTTGACCCATCTAAAGGTACCTTGTGTAAAATCACCAGATCCTTAGAGTCCTTTGGACAGAATTGCTAAAACCTTCTAAAAGTGATATTTTGAGTTGTGTATGTTGAGTATTTTGTAATTTTGGTCTTGTTTGGTCTAGATAAAAAATACTTCATTTTTCTAAACTGGTATGGTGTCCATTTGTGGTTTTTCCACTGTGTTACTGTGTGTTATGTCTAAATGCTTTGCACATAGTTTTTGAGATTAGCCTGACTGCTCACGTCAAGCTACCAAGAAGGTGAGCAGGGTCTATCTGGATATGTTGTCCCCATATCCTGATTAGGAGGCTTCCCTACTTGAACAGGGTGCATACCACTGCTAACTACAGACCCCCATTTCTAACACCTGCCAATCCATTATGGGAGTAGTAGTCAGTAATACATGAATCAAGAAATGTCCTAAAATTGTTGGCTGCATAAGTGAATTGAAGTATATACAGCATGTGACATGTAGACAAACCATGTGATGCAAATAAACTTTTTCGGTTGAAGCAATATGAATCGTAACATACATATAAAAACACTCTACCTAACTAATTCATTTAATGCCACAGATAGACCTGTGTCACAGGCTGGCGAAACACAACCCATTGAACCTAAAGAGACTCCGGCAAACTCAGGGGAAGAAAACATAGTGAACCCACAACACCTGTACCAACAGGATGCTAGCTCACAGTGGTGCCACTACCAGTTTTTGAGTCAGATACAGACGTGAGCCAATCTGACTTGCCCACCACACAAGCTGGCAAGACACCCACCCAGAGAACTCTGTTCCCCACATGGTGCCACAACATTCATATCAGGAGGTATAGGACGAGAGCATGATGTCCATCATAGGAAAGTGAGGGATCCTCTGTCTTTGGTGGCCTGGAGATTGCGTTGGTCAATATGCAGGCCTGCACTGCAAACATATGCGATCATTGCATGCACAGTTGGTGTCACTAAATCACAGCATGCGTGACATCAAAGACAGCATCACACAGTTGAACGCAACAGTGTAGGAAGGACAGAAAGCGTCAGCTGAAAATTTCCGCCAGGTGACGGATGCTATAAAATAACTTTGCAGTGTAATGCATCATGAAAACGTCACCCACCGCAGGCACCACCATAAACTACTCAGTCAATTGAATTGGCCCACTAGAGCCATCAACCCCCCTAACTAATGCAGCAGCTGCGCTGTCAAGATGTGCTGTCGCCATGCAAGTTGAAATGGACCATTGTATTGGTAATGTGGCTAGGGGTCTGTTGCAAGTCACCAACGCAGTGGAGCAGTTTCAGACTGCTACAATTCCTGGGAACAGTGAACTAAGTGTACGGGATATTGGGGAGGCTTCCAGTCTCAGTAGCATCACAGCCTCTCTGCTGGAATGCAGACGGTGCAGTTCAAAGCATAGTTCAGCGCCAGGGGCCTCACCAAGGGATAGTACATAGCTCACTAAACTGCCCAGTGATTTGTGTGGCAGCAAATAATAAAATGGGCTTGAGTCATGGTATGGCATTTGCTGACTTGGCCTAAGATGAGTGTGGTCATGAGTGACAGACTTGTTTCCAAACAAGTTGTGCTTTTTATCACACGTAAAATAATTTGGGGGCCTGAGTACATATCTTTACCTGAAGTAAGGTATTAAAGTTTACACTAGCAGTAAATTCATGTAGTGCATTGTCTAATCATTACTTACGTCAAAAATAACTGCTTGTTATTTCTGCACGTCTTTATCTGCCTTCTGCTCTGCTTGAACCGTCTGCAGGTTGGCGGGGTCGACATGGCTTATCAGCTTCTGCTGATTCTGGATCAGACAGGGTTAAAAGTATGTCTCTTGTTGTAGCAATGTTGTGCAACTTGGTTCATGTAGCCACAATTTTGCCGCTAGTTACAGGACTGATCTGTAGTCCCTCAACACTTTTATGGAGACAGCAAAGCAACTCTTGAGCAACCCAAAGGTACTCTCAATTATGTTGTGTGTGCGCTTTTGTGCGTGGCATTTTAATAGTGCTCACTTAGAGTGGATGGCTTGAGATATTGGGTGAGGATGAGTGAGCGCATAGCATGTACACTGCCCCCTATAGGGTAAAAGGCAACAGGTTAATCACTGTAATGTGTCAAGGCATCCATAGTGAGTGCTAAAATGTATTACATGGATTTACCAAGTAGGTATCCTTCTCCAAATTCACCACCAAGTAGAAATGTGTAGATTCCACTATGGTAGAAAATGAACGAATCATGTGTACTACCTGGGATTCTGGGCAATATATCTGTGATTATATGTGCGGCACTGCATATCCCTTGTATGTTTAGTGAATGGTAGCATTTCCTATTCCTGAAGATGTACTCCTTGGCAGAGGAGGAGCATATGTACCATCAATGTTATGTTATGTTACGGTAAAATCGGTCTTATATAGCGCTCAGCTACTCCGAGGAGTGTCCCGGCGCTTCAAAACCCGATGCAGAAATCAGGAGCAGATGAACAGACAGCAAAAACTATTGGACAAACAACCAGGACTTCAGTTCCTTCCTGAAGCCCAGCAGATTAACATTCTTTCTCAGAGGAACTGGAAAGGAGTTCCACAAATTAGGTGCCAGGTATCGAAAGGAGCGACCTCCAATCCGGGCACGTCTGATGGGCGGAACAGATGCCAAGGCCAGAGAAGCTGACCTCAAACTCCTAGAAGGCAAGTAAAACGACAGTCGATTCCTGATATATTTCGCGCCTGAGTCATGGAGAGCCTTAAAAGCAAGCGTGAGCGCCTTAAAGGCAATCCATTTCTTAATGGGGAGCCAGTGCAGTTTTGTTAATAGATCCGTAGCACTGGTTCTCCGATGGAGGCCAAAGATTGCTCTAGCAGCTGAATTCTGCACTATCTGCAAGCGTGCGAAAAGATATTCAGGCAGGCCCAGGTAGAGCACGTTTGCATAATCCAAACGAGATCCTATCAGGGCCTGTACTGTGATTTTGCTATGGTCGAAAGAGAGCATCGGTAGGAATTTTCTGAGCATTTTCAAGATGCCAAAACACTTCCCAACGAGACCGAGGATCTGCGGTTTCAGGGTGAGACCCTCATCAAACTGCACTCCCAGATTCTTGGCCTTGGAAGACGCAGCCGCGGGAGGAAACATGGCAGGAGGCCACCACGACTGCCACCTGGGATTGGGTGGACATCCGAAAAAGAGCACCTCCGATTTGTCGGAGTAGCATTTGAGTCTATTTTGTTCGAACCACTCGAAAACCGCCCTCAGGCAGCCTCTGATCCGCATGCCATCAAAATCAGAGCCCTTCTTACAAGTAAAGAGGAGCTGGGTGTCATCAGCGTAGGAAACGATCTGAGCACCAAACCAGCCGCAAAAGGGGCCATATAGATATTAAAGAGAGTAGGGCTCAAAATAGAGCCCTGTGGCACCCCTACCTCCAAAGGCGGCACATCGGCAGAGAACGGAGGGGCCCAGACCGTTTGGTGGCGGCCCGCCAGAAAAGACTTAAACCAGCTGAACACCGCTCCCCGTATCCCGATCTCTCTGAGTCTTAAAAGGAGACCGCCATGGGGAACGGTGTCAAAGGCCGCCGAAAGGTCCAACATTACCAGCATAGCCTTGCCACCCACATCAAGAACCTCTCTAATTTCATCGGTGACTTCTAACAGCGCGGTCTCCGTGCTCATATTGGCACAGAAACCCGACTGCATGTCATGAAGGATGTCATTATTTTCCAGGTAGTTGGAGAGAGAGAGACGTGGACATGCTTCTCCACCACCTTGGCCAATGCCGGGAGAAGGGAGATGGGCCTGTAAATGGCATGAACCAAGGGGTCCAGATTAGGCTTCTTCAAAAGCAGCAGGATCAGGGCGTGCTTCCAAGCCCGGGGGACCACTCCCTTGCTAAGAGAAAGGTTAAGCACCGGGTTAACAAGGGAGTTGATCACTGGAGCTATTTTTCCAAGGCATTTCGCTGGGCAGGGATCCCGAGGGGAGCCAGATTTTAATTTAGTAAGAAGGTCAAGTGAGGAAGGGAAAGAGAGAGGAGGGAAATTAGAGAGAGTAGGGCCCTCACAGGGCAAGGACGTAGACATTATGGGGGGGAAGGAGTCTTGAATAGACTTAATTTTGGTGGGAAAATAATCCGCAAGTTGAAACACCCAAGATTCAGAGTGAGAGTCTGTAGATAACGACATGGTTGGTGAGGTGAATTCCTTAACAATACGGAAAATTTCCTTGCTAGTGTTACCGGCTGCCTCGATTCTCTTAGCAAAGTAGGCCTTCTTCTAAGACATGATGTTGCAATGATATAGTTTGATGGATTCCCTATATACATTTTTGTCGGTTAGATCGTAATGATGGCGCCAGGCCCTTTCAGCTTTCTTGCGCATTCGCCGCATTTCAGATAGAGAGGCAGTGAACCATGGGGCGGAGGCCCGATTACTGGCTTTACGGGATACAGTCTCTGGAGCTAACTCATCGAGTTTTTCCACAAGCCATGTATGCAGGAGGTCAAGGTCAGCCTCTAAACTGCCTGACAACTGGCAGGGGTGGGAGGAGAGTGCATGCGCCAGCATGTCTGGGGACACTCAATGCAGCCAATAACATGCGTAAATTGTGCTATCTGGTAGAATTGCTGAGGCGTTTTTGGGAATCTGATGTATTGATGGATTTACTGCCACATTGCATCCAGGAATGTATTGAAAAAGCATGACAGTGCATTTTGGGAGACCCCTCCTGCTGCTGCGATTACCCTGTGGAAGCTCCCTGTGGCTATGAGGTTCAGAGATCATAGGACCTGCACATGCATGGGAATTGCATTAGTATTGCGAATGTGACGCTGCAGGTGTGCTAGAAGGTCTGCTATTCGGTCCAATATAATGGCAGAATTTAACTTATTATTGTCATAGATTTCCTCCTCTGCCTGGCCAAACAATGCATTGTGCCTTCTGAAAATGTGCTCCTGTCTCTCCCTCCTTCTTCGCACACAAGCCTGGATCCTCCTCCTCCTCACAATGATGTAGAGCCCAGTCATTCTGGAACATGCTGAGGTAATTTGGGCCTCATTAAATAGATTGCTCATGGTTACCACCTGATATGAGTTGGTAATATTGTGCACAAGCAAAATTGCATTTTGTCGACCATTCGCAAATTGCAAGTTGTACTTTCATACAAATTGTGAGTACCTAATTGCGAATTGCATTTTACGATTGACAATTTGATGTCGCAATTTTTAGGATTCGCTATTTTTGTGATTAACTAAAATTGGCCTGTGAATGCATTTGATGCACTCTAAGGCCATTTTGCATTCACAAACGGACAAATGTTGTGATTCACACCATTTGTGAATGCCAAATTTGTTGATAAAAATGTGGCCGTTAGTATGGCTCTTAGATTTTTAATGCCTGACCTGGATTTTTGTGTACATGTTGGGTCATTCCTCCGAAACACTGTTCAGGCACGATGCACAATGCTTCCTGATTAAAATGGACCTCACAAAATCAGAGCGATGATAGATTGTTTGTATTCCAACTTTTATCATTTTGTCAGATGCAGGAGTTTTATCTTGTACTATATTTGTCTATATGTTTTTAATGCATTTTACTTTTATGGATATTTGATTATCCAAATAAAGATTTTTATGATCTAAAGTTGTACATGTCATGGTAGTGAGAAACTCAAACATTTGTTTTTACTACTGTGAGGCCTACTTCTCCCATAGAATAACATTGAGTTGCCTTATTACACTCAATAAGTGCTAACTTTTCTTTGGGGAAGAGGGAGAAAAACATCATGTTTGTCTGAAATTAATTATAATTGAAATCCCTCTTTATTGGTAAAGTCAGATTTCAAGTCACAATTCTGAAAATGCCACATTTAGAAAGTAAGCTTTTTCTGCCCTAACCATTGCAGCCTGTGTTCTGTGTCACATGATTGTGCAGTTGACCTTTGTGTAATTGCAAAGGGGTTGCCTCCAGCACACTCACAAAGAACTTGACACCAGGCTTTTGTCGCTCTTGACGTCTTGGGGTTTGGGCAGGGGAGGGAAGGGAAGGGAATTTACAGATGTGGGAGTAGTCTAGAAGTTTCTCCCTGAAGTTCTGTACTCTTTGTGCTGGACTTTGAGAAGCTATCTTTTGTAGTGGGACTAACCTGGTCCCTGTATCCGGCCTGTCTTCCATTGCTATCGGCCTGAACTTTAGGACGGCCAGATGAGCATCAATGGCACTTCGTGCTCTGAAGCGCTACCTTTACCTAAAAGTTAGAAATGCAATATCCTAAGTTCTACTGATGGATTTTTGTCGTTTTGGTATCATTGTACTTTACTGTATTTTTTAATTTGGTTTGGCTATTTTTCTTGTGTTTTGTTTTTACTTTCTTACGGTTTGTGTGCTATCGAAATACTTTACACTTTGCCTCTAAGTTAAGCCTAGCTGCCTTCGTGCCAGGCTAGCACTTGGTTAAGCACAGGTTAATTTAGCAAACTTTGTGGTCACTATTGCCTGTAGAGTACGTGCTTCGGTGGCCGCACACACGCAGGGGGCCGTCCAGAGTGTGCATTACAAAAAGTCCTTCTGCTGATTAGCAGGATAGTTATTTTATGGGCAACTGAAAATCAACATGCACCAACAAAGACACAGGCACCAGCAATAAAAAAAACAGAGCACTGTAAATCAAAACTATAAACACATTACAAAGAGTGATTTTTGTCTGCATATTTTTCTGTTTCTACCTTGCTACATTTTACAGTTTACATACATTCCTTTAATTTTTGTTCTAGACCAGTGTTTACCTAACCTTGATTTATGGTGATATGTCCAAGCTATAAATAAAGATGCCTTTAAATTCTGTATTCATCTTGTCACATTTGCGCTTCAAAGATGTAGGCCAAACGTCTTCTTCTGCTTATGTTCTTTTAACAAAGTTAAATTATGTGCCAATCTTTCTGGGTCACATAAAGTGTAAAAAAAAGAAAGGCTGTAGGATGTCATTTGTTCATAAAACACTACAAAAAGTGAATACCTGCATATAAACTGTAGAAATATATGCAACCAGCGCTCGCCGCAATGTACCACAAAAACTCAATAGAGTTTGTTTTTTAATAAATTAAGCAGTTAGGGAACCGTAAATGAAGCACATTTCTGTATAATTATGAAGTGTGATTGAAACAAAGATTTTAATAGGATCATAACAAATTGAGACCCTTTCACCCGTGAGGCACAAATAATAAATATTCACTGTAACACATTATCACTTGTGTGCAATATAGTTTATAACTGAATGTCTGTGTAAATTTAGTGGCCATTTCAATGGAACTGTGCTGTCTGTAAATGACAAATGTTTCATTTGCTTCATGGATCGTGAGCATTTGATTCTGTTTTGCCTAGTCTTAGAACCCTGCAGTTAATCCCGGTTTCATTTCAGACTAGCAATAAAGTTATCTGCATTGTACATCATGGAGTGCACGACACTCTGCCACAGTGTTTTAAAACAGACTATACAGCTATATACCCAACAGAGCGCCACCATTAGTATCCTTAGTTTCTTCATGTGCTATGCTGTCGGAGACAAAAAAATTGCAGCCAAGCATGACCTGTTCTTGCACCAAAACTGGAAACTAATCTCCTGCTGAATGATTCATTGAGCTCTATAGTACCCCAAATCAGGAAAACTAATAAAACTTCACTAAAGAAGTGGATGAATGCTTTATAAATCATTGTCTGGTATTTATGTAGCATATTTTGCATGCTAATGTGGCCCTACAGTGCTGTTATCTTGCCCAAGAACCGCACGGATGGGAGAGCATACACACATGCACACACAGATTTAATACGTTTATTATTAACATGTAGGACAATCCCTTTTGAGTATTTCCAATGTTATTTATACTATTACGCCTGGATAAGTAGCTTTGGTACCTTCCTTTTAGTTTGCTGAGCCTAGGTATGCCTTTTTTGAAGTTATATTTCTTTAACTGCCATTTCATTCGATACGTTTTCTGTTTGAAAATGGAGGGCCTGATTCACAATGGGACATACGACTCGCAAAGTGACGAGTGCGAATCGCAGCACTATGGGTGGAGTCTCCACACTTGGAACGGAATCTCCATATGGCACTTTAGACAGTGTGCTGAATGGAGATTAGGTCCCGAGTGTGCAGATTCTGTCATGAAGGCAGAGACCCCGCTCTCATAACTTAATGAGCTGTGAGTCGTAACTCATTTTTTGTTGTTTTGCAGACTTTTGGACAACATCACCCCTCATCAACGAGGCTAGCTTGAATCCAGTGGCACAGTGAGCCCTGGACCTACGTCTGGCCATACCCGGCGCACTTAGGATGAGAAAGCAAAAGACACACAGATGATGGACAGAATGCAGATCAAATCAAACATTCTCCCTCCCCCCCCCCTCAATAGATCTGGGTTAAATCCATTGTTCTTTTGCTCAGTATGCCACCCCAGTTTAGACCAGGCAATATGCAAATCAGTCTTGACCCTGTGCTTCAAGGGAAACTGGGGTGGCATGGTCAGCAAAAGAATGATTGATTTAACCCAGATCTCTTGACTGGGGTGAATGTTTTGATTTGTTCTACATTCTGTCCATCAATTGTGTGTCTTTTACCTTTAGAATCTCAGCAAGTGTGCCATCTGCCCAAAAGAATTTCCTAGCCATCGCAACTCTAGAGGAGTGAATTTTGAATTTGGACGAGTCCATTCAAGATGCTGACATCACTGCTCTTGCCTATGTGAAATTGTAGCTGTTAATACTGCCTCATAGGGTTTTGCATAGGAAATGAATAATTGATCTTCCCCATCGGCTCTGAATTCCAACATTCTTTGGTCCTAAACTCTCATGCACCACACAGTTTCTTTGAGCACTTTAAAAAAGGGTATTAAATGTTTTCAGACATGATTTTGGTCCTCTTCCAAATACCTTAACGTCTGAAAATGTTCTAAACGAGATTAGACAGTTCAAGGTTGCTAATTTCCACAAAATTTGTCTCAAAGAGAGATCGATAATATCTTGCCATGAGACAAAAAAATGATGTACTTACCTTGAAATTAGGAAAAAAGGCGAGCAACCCTACGGGTCCAAAAAACGCAGAGTCTTTCAAATAAGTGCTGCGGACTAACAGGAGTGTGTCCACAGCCCGCATGCCGTGTCCCAGTGCCCGCACATATCCCCAGAGGCCACTAAATGCCAAAAACTGTAACATTAGTCTTGAGTGCAGTGTAGAGGCCTACACTTGGAAAAATGATGTACTTACCTTGAAATTAGGAAAAAAGATTAGAAATTAACAAGCAGTAAATAAATCAACTCAATCATAGACTGGAGTGGTCAGATTTAGAGCACCTACCTACCAAGCTAGTAAAAGATTTTATAAATGCTTGATAAATAGATGTAAAAGTAAAGATTAGTACTTATCTTTGTCTTTGTCAGGAGCAACCACTAAAAGAGGAATGTTCTAATGTGACATGGACGCATAAAGCCAGATTAACATTCCATAAAGAGTCAAAGCGAGCCCTAGGTGGCCGCTTAAGTCTTATTCCCTTCATCACTTTGTGAACTAAAGGATTAATGCTAATAGCAATATTGTTCACAAAGGAATGTCCTGCTGATCTGATCTGTAACAATAAACTGTTCTATTAAACAGCTCAGAGTATCTACTTGATGCCCTAGAATTATTACATCTGCATACCACAGACCCATCCTCAAATCCAGGGATTTAAGTCTCTTCAGAGCCCTGTAATGAAGTGGACTCGGAGAAACATCCTGCATGGAGGTCGAAAAAAGCCATCCTTGCTAGATCCTGCAAATTCACTACTTCCTTTGCTAACACATGTCCTACTTCCTTCTTCATTATTGTTGATTTCTTCTGAGGGAGAAATAAGCGGGCCAGATTTGTATCTAACTGAAAATTCCAAATTTTCTATTGGATTCATGATAGATTTCTCTATGTTGATGATGAATTGCAAGTCCGCTAGGAGATCCCTTCTCCATCTCATGTGTTCCAACAACTCCTTTTGATCCTGAGACATCACTAATATATTGTCTCAAGAAAGTTACTACAGGGTACAGTACCTTGGTGAAACACCAAGGAGCTGACGACAGACCAAAGAGAAGACAGGAAAACTGATACAAAATATCTCTCCATCTGAACAGTAAGTATTTCTGTGAACTTACATCCATTGGGACAGTGAAGTAAGTGTTTTTCAGGTCTAACTTCACTAGCCAGTCTTTCTGCTATAAAACAACTCATAAAAGATGGATTCCCTCCATCTTGAAGTGCCTGTACACTAAAAAATTGTTTAATTCCTTCCAGTTTACAGGTCGCCAACCTTTGTCATTTTTGTAGACCATGAAAACAAGGCCTACAAAGCCCTTTTCCGAATCCATAACTCTGGTAATTGCCCATTTGTGTATCCTTTGCGTAACGTCTGCATCTACTAATACCATATGATATTTGCCTAAAGATAACTCTCTTGGCTGAGTCCTTTGGTAAGTAATTTCCCAAAACTCTTTCCCGAAACTTCTTACAGTTTCTAAAACCCATGAATCATTTGTATGATTGACAAATTTCAGAGGAAAAAATGTAACTTTCTCCCTATCTTTGTTTGGGAGGGAAAAAAACTATCAGATGTTTGAAGCTTACTTTGCTGTCCTCTGCCTTGAGATATATCCCTGTCCGCACGGGAACGAGTGGTTTGTCCTCTGTGTAGGAAGAAACCCATGTTGGAACGAAAGTTCCTTCCATAGCCCAGCGCCTCTTAATTGTAGAGCTGGGACCTTTGCGAACCTCGGCTGACACCCATTCCCTTCCTGTCTGCCCTTTCAAAAACTCTTGCATAAAACATTTATTATAGAATGGATTGGACTCTACTAAAGGCATTCAACACAGACACGTACTTGTCCAAGGATTTTATTAAATATTCACCAAAGAGCAACTCAATTGAGTCACCTGGGGCTTCTTTGTTGGCTATATCACCCACTTAAGGAATCATCCTCAAGAGGATGGCCTTACTCTCTTGTATTTGCCCTGCTTTGCATTTACAAGCAGATATAAGGCCAGTTGGCTCCTACCTCTCAGCAGTCCCACATCTACTGGCATATCTTTGTAATTGTCCTCTTCTGTGATGTCTAAAATCCTGGCTAACGAACACAGACCGTCCAATATGGGGCAATCGTGATTTTTAGATAGTGCCCTTGTGCTGGGTAAACATCTTTGTAATATGGGTATTTTTTTAAATTGGATCAGACTTATTACATCTTACCCCCAGTTCACTGATAGAATATTGATGTTAAAAATATCGAGAAGAAAAATATAGACTACAAAAATGTTCACTCCAATACCTACGCATAATGATGAACTGATGAAGAAATAATTTGTAATCTTGAGAGACTGATGTATTCGATAAGAAGGTTCAAATTGTTTACAAAGAGAGCATTTGAAATGTTAAATACAGTGTCAGTACAAGTAGTGAGAAGAAGGAGCATGAAGAGTTCATCTGGACACATTTTATTAAACTTGTTTTCTGGCGGCCTAATTGGCTGCAATTGCCGATACATGGCAAGATAGTAACTATAAGAGGGATATTGATTTACTCGCATGTATGAGTTATATGTATGGAGCGATGTTTTGAGGTTTTTTGACATCGTTTATCAGGAATAATATGTCCAGGTGACCTACACATACGAGACAATGTACATGTTAAAATTAATTGCAATTTGTACTTTTGCCGATACACGGCGTGATGAGGTTCGGGTGAGATGCATGTTTATATAAAGATCAATATGCATACAA
Organism: Lissotriton vulgaris; assembly: GCF_964263255.1. NCBI lineage: Eukaryota > Metazoa > Chordata > Amphibia > Caudata > Salamandridae > Lissotriton > Lissotriton vulgaris. The sequence goes on from NC_141697.1 coordinate 392,636,326, forward strand.
TTGTTAGTAACAATAATGTGCACACTCAAAGATGGAGTGCAAATATGAATGTTTGTAGAAGCCCTATGTTTGTTTCTATTACCCGCAATAAACTAATATAATGGCGCCATGTATTGCGTTCGTGTGTAAACACTGACGAAGGGAGTTTCTCCCGAAACGCGTTTGTTTGAAAATAAATCTTTGCTGAGAATTGGAACCCCGAGAGTGCTGTATTTCTTCTAACCGTCATGAGTGATGTCACTGACCATGTCGTGAGTGATGTAATATGTTACATCATCAGCAGTGCATTGCAGGCGCGCAAGTTATAGTGAGTCCAACTAACTATAACGTGGGAATTTCAATGGTTTTATGTCAGTAAAATTTCCTGCTAACTATAACTGGTGTGAAACCTATGGTTTTTTTAGTGAATTTCATAGGTTTTTTAAATGCTAATTCCTAACTATATATAGGGCATCAAACCTATGAAATGTGATATTTTTGATAATGAATCCTATATTGTATATTTATATAATACTATTTTTTTTTTGCCCTGGTGCGCTCCTGGTGCGCGCTCCTGGTGCGCGCCCCGTATGCGCACCGGAAAGCGCAGTTTTCCGGCGCGCACCGGTGAGCGTCCCATTAGCGCTATTGCCGCGAACGAAAACATAATCGTGACATATCGCGTAGCCGCGTCCGCGTGAGACACACGGCGTAAGCGCACCCAGAAGCACTTGAGCAAATACGATTGCGCAATGTAAGGATCCGACGCGCTTACGCGACGCGCCCCGGGGCGCGTCGGTTCATGTGACCTGAAAATAACACTTTTTATTGGTGCAGAACAATTTTGGTTTCCAAATGATGAAAGCCCGGGTCATGTGACCTAAAAATAACACTTTTCATTAGTTCAGGACAGCTTTTTGTTTCCAAATGATGAAAGCCCCCACCTTTTTTCCTTATTCTGACTTTGTCCTTTGACTGAGGAAAACCTGTTTGGGGATCTTTGTGTAATATTTTGTACTTTAAAATGGCTACAGTAGCAGCAGCAGCTGGAGCATCTGCACCACCACCACCACCACCAACAGGACCACCACAACATCACATTGGTGGTCAAGAAGAAGAGGAGGAGGAGGAGGAGGAGGGGAGGAGGTGGCTGCCAGAAGACAATACCCCATATAGGCCAAAGCAGCACATTGTATGGGAGTTTTTTTCCATCCCAGAGGGCAAGAAGAAAGTGAATGCGCCAAAGGTGACTTGCCAAATCTGTGGCATTGAACTTTCAAGGGGGAACCCTAATAAGAAATATTCATTTGGTAGTAACACCATGATTCGGCACATGCAGCCCAACAATTATGCTGCCGCAGAGGTGAGAGAACTGGCCAGCAACCCTTCCCAATCTTCACCCAGCACCTCCAAACGAAAGCAACCCACTCCATCGGGACCAGAGACAAGGGAGATGGTCCCAAACATTCAACAAAAGTTTGAGCAATACAAGATCTCTTGTATTCTTTTGTGGTAAGACCATCACCTATAGTGAGCAAAGCATAACGCTCATCAACCGTGCTGGTGACAACCACAAATGCCCCAAAAATCCATAATTTTTTCCTGATTTTTTTTTTGCTCCAGTTGAGCCATTTTCAATTCCCTGTTTTTTTTTTCTCCCCATAAAAATAACAAAAAAAAAAAAATAGTTCATAAAAGCCAAAAAAAGTACAAAATGTTCAAAAAAACATTAAAAAAATATAAAACAACAAAAAGAAGAAAAAAACCAGTTCTTTTTAGAACTACCTCCAAAATATAAAAAAAACTACATTTTTTGAAAACTCTATCATTCTTTTTTCCCCATGGTACGCTCCCCGGTGCGCGTACCGGGCGCTCCCCCCGCGCAAATCGAAAAATATTTTTTAATTTTTTTTGCCCCGCGGGGCCCTTTTATAGCCCCCACATCAATTGTATGGGGTCAGGGGGGGTCTACTCTGCCCCCTTATGGTCATTTCCCCCTTTATTTTTGCCACCTCTTGTGTCTCGATCCTACCGAGACACAAGATGGTGGCCGCTCCGGACTGTTTGGAATGTTTACAGACACCCGAGAGCCAATCCGCTTTCCGCGCGCGAACTCGCATTGCGCGCTGGTTAGCGCCCCGGGGAACATACCGGGGCGCGCTTATAGACATATATATTTTTTGGAACCTAAATTACTCAAAATCCACTAGAGCACATATCTTGAGACATAGCAAAGGCACATCGGGCTACCAGTCCCTACAATTTTGCCAAGTTTGGTGGAAATCCATTCAGCCGTTCGGGCTAAAAGTGAGGTCGACCGCCCTATGGAAATTAACATGGGGAAAACACGTTTTGGGACCCCCCTTTTTTCTCGGCCCCCGCTTGACAAATCCCCCCCAAACTTTCAGGGAAGAACCAGAGCGCCGCGATGCAAATTTGAGGAACTTTTCAGGCAGATTTCTCAACCGGCGCCAAAGTTATTCACAATAGAATGTTGAGATTTTCTTTTGAAAATAATCCTACCTATAACTACCTACTGGCGACCGCCAGTAGGTAGATATATTCACTGAAAAAACCATAGGTTTCACACCAGTTATAGATAGGAATTAGCATTTAAAAAACCTATTAAATTCACTGAAAAAACCATAGGTTTCACACCAGTTATAGTTAGCTGGAAATTTTACTGACATAAAACCATTGAAATTCCACGTTATAGTTAGTTGGACTCACTATAACTTGCGAGTGTAATGCACTGCTGATGACGCCACATATTACATCACTCATGACATGGTCAGTGACATCACTCATGACATCACTCATGACACCATCCAGTGAATGTGTGCCTTTCTGAAAAATAAATATGTTTTATATATGTATATGTAAAGGTCAATGGAAGAATAAATGTTTAAATAAGTGTCTTAATGGATGTTTTTTATAAAAAAAATTGATTGGTTAACTGGCTTATTAAGTGTATTTTAGTGATTACATATGTTAGCGAATATTGTTTAAATATTTAAATGTTTGTATCAGTGTTTCACTTTGTGTATAAGTGGCTGCGTGGGTTGGTTATTAGACTTTTTTTAAGTATCAGTATGAGTGTCTGTATGGTTTGGAGTGGGTAATATTTAGCACATAGATGCATCAATGACTGACTCACTGTTTGTATGTGTTTGGAAGACGGCATATGGAAAGGGGCGACCATTCGGTCCCCCCGAACGTATGGCGGAGTACCACGATCCCCCCGGGAAGCCATCTTGGGCGGGAGGCGAGTCTCGGCTGGTATGCCCGAAGCGGCGTAGCCGGGGCGCGCTGTTTCCCGCCCTGGAGTGGGCTGGCCTAGACACTGACGCGGCCGGCCACGCCCTTTGGGGCAGGCAGGGGCGGGTGGACGCCCGCCCTGAAGACGGATAAAAGGAGCAACAAGCCAAGAAAGCATCCTCTTGTTCCTGTGCTCTGAAGCTGCACCCCTCGCTGCACGTGAGCTCGAGACGGAACGAAGAGCCAATTTTGAGCGTGGTAATCTTTCTTTTTTGTCTTACAGATACTCTGTCGGAGAATGCCTAAGAAGGTCGGAAAGCGAGTTACTACCGACCAGATGCTCCGTATGCTCATGAAAGAAGTAACCGATCTGAAGAAGCAGATGGCGGCTAGAGACGGGGAAGGGGGACCGAAACGACCTTCGGCAGGAGCCGCTCCTGGAGGAAAGGGCAAGAGGCCCAGAAGGGGGGCAGCTGGGGGGGACATCCCGGTTCCCGATACCCCACTCGGAGAGCCAACTCCGGTGCCGACTGAGGGGAATCCGATTCCCGTGGTGGTCACTCCCGTGTCCGGCGAGGATATGCCGCCCGAGTTGGCAGCACAATTGGCGGCGTGGTTGGGGAAGGATAGCGAGGGCGCCACGGCCGATGACGCACGGGTGTTGATGAGGCAACTGCGTGAAACTAGGGAGGCCGTGAAGGCACCACCGCCAGTTATCACACCGTCTCCGGCGGTTGGAAAAACAACGGGAGCAGGTCCAGCGGCAGACGCAGCTTCCGGTTCAGGTAAGCGGCCATTGCCGATTGCGAGGGATGAGTCTGCTCCCTCACGAAGGGAAAAGTTGGGTCAGCATGTCCCTCTGGCTATTAAAGAAAAGATGTGGGCAGATGAGTATGTAAACATTTTCTCGTTGCTTACAGATCATTATGAGATGGAGCATGTTAAGAGCCAAAAGGAGCTCATGCATCCGAGTGTTTGGCGCGCAAAGATGGCCGCCTTTAAGGTTGACGAAAACATTGGCACTTGGGGCAGGGCATGGGGAATTTTTACCTCCATCATGGGCGAACGTAGGCCCGAGTTGTTGTCCGAATTGCCTATTTATCAGTCACGGATCATGGAATATTCTGTATCATATGGGGGCAATCAGTGGTTCTGTTACGATAATATTTTTAGAAAAGCGAAAGAACACGACAAGAGCTTGACTTGGGATTGTTACGACTCTGTTTCATGGTCAAAAATGGAGAGTACTGGTATGTTGAAGTTACCATTGGTAGGGAGTAGCGGGGGTGAGTCCTTCCGCCAATATGCTGGGACATCCTTTCGATCAGGTACAGGTAACGAATACCACTCGAGGCCGAGCGGTAACGCAGGTAAAAGGGGGGTTTGTTGGAACTTTAACAAGGGTAAATGTACGAGGCCCCAGGGGTCATGCAAATTTAGACACGAATGTGGAGGGTGTGGGCAGCCATCCCATCCTGAGTCCATGTGCAGAGCCAAAACGGGTGATAACGGTGGTAGGGGAGGCGCTAAACAGGTCTGAATTAGTCCGAGGGGTGCCTTTACCTACTCCGATTGATACCATGGCAATGATTCCTTGGCTCAGCGAATACCCGGATCATGCTTCCGCTGGGGTGTTGCGGAACGGGTTTTCATATGGTTTCCGCATCCCAGTGGGGGAGTTTCAGGGTGTAGCAAAGTGTAAAAACCAATTGTCGGTCTTGCAACACACGACCGTGGTACAGGAGAAGATTGGGAAGGAAGTTACTCGAGGTCGAGTCGCCGGTCCATTTGATGAAACACCGTGTGCTAATTTTGTATGTTCTCCTTTGGGGGTGGTCCCTAAGAAGGACCCGGGTGAGTTCCGACTGATACATAACCTATCAGCCCCACGTGGTCTTTCCGTAAATGATGCGATAGACCCGGAAGTGTGTTCGGTGCGGTATGCATCTTTCGATGAGGCAGTCGCCATGTTGAATCGCCTAGGGCCCGGGGCGCTGATGGCGAAATCAGATATTGAGTCAGCGTTCCGGTTGCTCCCGGTACACCCAGACGATCAGCGTCTCCTTGGTTTCATGTTTCAGGGTCACTATTACATGGATAGATGTATGCCAATGGGATGCTCTATATCTTGTGCCTATTTCGAAAAGTTCAGTTGTTTTCTGCAATGGGTCTTCACAAAGAGGACGGGTTTTCAACATGTTATGCATTATCTCGACGACTTCTTGTTTCTGGGGGCAGCTGGGGATCCAGAATGTGGACAGGCTGTAAATGATTTTTGTGTCTTAATGGATCATTTTGGTGTGCCATTGGCACCAGGTAAGACTGTGGGTCCCTCAACTTGCCTCGAGTTTCTGGGGATCGAGCTCGACTCAGAGGAAGGCTGTTTTCGTTTGCCGAGAGGAAAAGTGTTAAAGTTCAGGGCATCCCTTGAAACGTGTATTAGTGAGTCTAAGGTTAGACTGCATCAATTACAGCAATTGGTGGGCCAGTTGAATTTTGCCCTGAGAGTCATGCCGATGGCCCGCCCCTTTTCCCGCTCGATTGCTCAAGCCATGGTCGGCCTGAGGGAGGGTCATCATCGCACGAGGCTATCGGCAGAGGTTCGCCAGGACATGCGCATTTGGTTGGCATTTCTGGCGGATTTCAATGGTCGAATTGTCTGGAACAAACCGGCGGTGTCCTCCGAGGAGCTGGGGCTGTGGACAGATTCGGCTGGGAGCATTGGTTTTGGTGCCATATTCGGCACACAATGGTCGGCCCAAAAATGGCCGTTATGGTGGCATGAGTGTGGGCTGACAAGTAACATTGCTTTTCTTGAACTTTTTCCCATTCTGGTGGCCTTGAAAACTTGGCCCGAGGGATTCAGAGATCACTCTGTGGTGTTCTGGTCTGATAACATGACCGTGGTTGAGTGTATCAATAGCCAGGCAGCACGATGCAAATGGATTCTGAGATTGCTCAAAGAAATTGTGTTATTATGTATGCAAATGAATGTGCTATTTAAGGCGAGGCACGTGCCGGGGGTAATGAACAAAGCGGCTGATGCGCTTTCTCGTTTTCATATGCAGGCCTTCTGGGGTTTTCTGCCCACAGCGGACCCGGTGGCGGCACCCTTTCCCGAAACTCTCTGGTCTCTCGGTGCCCCGAACTACAAAACCTTGTGGGAGAGAGTTTAGCACCCAGGACGAGGAAGGCGTATGAAGGAGCGTTCCGGTCCTATTGGGCCTTTTTGGGGGTTGCTAGGAGGGAGTTTTGGGGCCACGAGGAGTTGGTAGTAAAATTTTTGCTGTCTTTACATCAGGCAGGGAAATCAGTGGCTACGGCCCAGAGGCATCGGGCCGCCATTTCCTTTATGGCAAGGGCTCATGGGATCCAGGACCCGACTGCCTCGTTTGTTGTGCAAAAAGCGCTACGTGGGTGGCTACGCCTTGAGGGTCGCAGAGTAGATGAAAGGCGCCCGATAGGTCTGGATAGGTTGGCCCTGTTATTATCTGTACTTCCTGCAACGTGTTCATCTCAATACGAAACAGTGTTATTCCGGGCCGCTTTTGTGCTAGCATTTCATGGGGCTATGCGGGGAAGCGAGCTAGTGGCGAAGAACAAGCAGGATGCCATGGGGGGACTATGCCGAGAGCACGTTCAGGTCAGGGGGGAGACGATGACTGTCTAGTTTGTCAGGTCCAAGACCGATCAGGGTGCGATTGGGGACTGTATAATCCTACAAAGGATTCCCGGGTCTCCCATGTGCCCTGTGGTGTGCGTAGAGGAATATTTAGCGCAAAGGGTGGCATCATGGGGGGGGACCTTGTTGAGACACGCTGACGCCACCCCACTGACGAGGTTTCAGTTCCAGCGGGTGCTTGCGATGTCGATTTCGGCCGCGGGCTTGAACCCCGGCGAGTTTGGGACCCATTCCTTTCGGATAGGGGCTGCTACAGAGGCTAAAGCCAGGGGTCTGAATGTTGAACAAGTCAAACGTGTGGGACGTTGGTCCTCGAACTGTTATAAAAGGTATGTGCGGTTGCACATGTTGTGAAGCTGTAATGATGTACTCACGCTTCTTGTTTTGTTTGGTTTTCAGTTACGCAAGCCTACGAGGCGGGGCGGACTGTGCAGTCGACCCAACACCCGGGGGCCAGCGGTCAGACGTCACTGGCTGTGAAAAAGGAGGTGTGGGTCATGGGCCACTCATACGTGAGGCGTGCCGCGGACGTATTCAAAGCAGGTGACATGATTCACGTGGCTGGGGAATACGGGTACAGGGTGACCTTCTACGGAAGGGGCGGGCTCTGTATTGACCAGTTTCAAGCATTTTTCGAGGGTTTGTTAGGGCGGACGAGGTCACCGCCGTCTGTAGTCATAGTTCATCTTGGGGGCAATGATTTAGTGACCACTGGTAGACGACTTCTTCTTGAGGCGATGCTTTCCACGGTAAGTTGGTTAGCGAGAAGAGTTCCAGGGTGCACAATTGCATGGTCCCATATGATCCCACGAAAAGTGTGGTGGGGGGCTCATTCGGTTTCTGCTCTGAATCATTCAGTAAGAAAAATTAATAATAAAGTGAGTAGATTGTTCCGTTCACGTACACTGCATTCTATTTCGCATGGTTGTATTAAAGGGGACAGTATGTATTTGGGGGATGGTGTTCATTTGTCCTCGATGGGGAATGAGTTACTCATAGGGGACCTGATAGCTTGGCTAAAGACTTTATGACATGACCTCTAGGCAGGAGTGTGGGGGGTCCGGATAGCCGGTCAACTATCCGGCCTGTGGCGGTAAGGTCATGATCGGTGAGCAGTAATTGGAAGATCCCTATGGGTGGGCGTCACCCATTACGGATGGGAGCGCTCGAGGGAGGTGGCCATTGGCCCCTCAACGGGAAGGCGGTTCCTTCTAAGGATGGGCCGCCAAAAGGAAAGGAAAGGCGGTCAAGGCCCCTTCCTGGATAGGAGGGGCTACAGCCCCCTCCTGGGGAATTTCCCGGGGCCAGGACATCTGCGACGGCAGATGTGGTAAGTTGTGTGGGGTTTGGGAGGGGGTCTACGCTACCTTCTAGATACCTCACACGAGTCCTCGGACGACCTTTAAATGGCGTCGAGTTTATTGGGGCCCCCGTCAAGTCAAGGGAAATTGGTAAATGCACTTGAGGTACACCTCTGTGCGGTCGCCCCTCACAAGTGAGGGGGATATGTCTGGTTTAGGGATCTTGACACCGGTTACGACCTTGCCGTTGGCCCTTAAACGTTAGGATGTACAATTTCAAGTTAAATGTTTTGTAGGATGTTAGTTCGGCTAGGAGAACCTTTGTATTAGAGAATATGTTAAGGTTAGCCAAACAGCGCAAATGTGGAAATGAAATTGTACATTAATATGAAACTGTTATTTTAATGTTTTAATTTTGTTTCATATTTTAATAAATACGGCCGGGAGGGTCACTCCCTCCCGTCTTCCAAAAGTTCAGAACCGTTTCCGGTGTCCCATCCTTGGGGATTGTGTTGAGAGGGGGTGGCGGGTATCTCAGCCATATGGAAAGGGGCGACCATTCGGTCCCCCCGAACGTATGGCGGAGTACCACGATCCCCCCGGGAAGCCATCTTGGGCGGGAGGCGAGTCTCGGCTGGTATGCCCGAAGCGGCGTAGCCGGGGCGCGCTGTTTCCCGCCCTGGAGTGGGCTGGCCTAGACACTGACGCGGCCGGCCACGCCCTTTGGGGCAGGCAGGGGCGGGTGGACGCCCGCCCTGAAGACGGATAAAAGGAGCAACAAGCCAAGAAAGCATCCTCTTGTTCCTGTGCTCTGAAGCTGCACCCCTCGCTGCACGTGAGCTCGAGACGGAACGAAGAGCCAATTTTGACCCACCCACCAGCCCCTGAGGACAGCAAGTGGTTTCTGAATAAAGTTTGATGTAGTAATGCTAATTTTTCAGGTTGTGATGATTATCGTGATAATTTTGAATATGCAATAAAGAATGGTCACATCTTCGTATGTTTTGCAAATAAAGTTACTATGCACTAGTGTTGATCAGTAATCATGCCTTTTTAATACGTAATTGTTACCGTCTTTTAGCAATTTATTCTTTGGTAATTTAGTTAGAATTGTCGTATTTATTTTGGTCGGGCGGTAAGGTCATGATCGGTGAGCAGTAATTGGAAGATCCCTATGGGTGGGCGTCACCCATTACGGATGGGAGCGCTCGAGGGAGGTGGCCATTGGCCCCTCAACAGGAAGGCGGTTCCTTCTAAGGATGGGCCGCCGAAAGGAAAGGAAAGGTGGTCAAGGCCCCTTCCTGGATAGGAGGGGCTACAGCCCCCTCCTGGGGAATTTCCCGGGGCCAGGACATCTGCGACGGCACATGTGGTAAGTTGTGTGGGGTTTGGGAGGGGGTCTACGCTACCTTCTAGATACCTCACACGAGTCCTCGGACGACCTTTAAATGGCGTCGAGTTTATTGGGGCCCCCGTCAAGTCAAGGGAAATTGGTAAATGCACTTGAGGTACACCTCTGTGCGGTCGCCCCTCACAAGTGAGGGGGATATGTCTGGTTTAGGGATCTTGACACCGGTTACGACCTTGCCGTTGGCCCTTAAACGTTAGGATGTACAATTTCAAGTTAAATGTTTTGTAGGATGTTAGTTCGGCTAGGAGAACCTTTGTATTAGAGAATATGTTAAGGTTAGCCAAACAGCGCAAATGTGGAAATGAAATTGTACATTAATATGAAACTGTTATTTTAATGTTTTAATTTTGTTTCATATTTTAATAAATACGGCCGGGAGGGTCACTCCCTCCCGTCTTCCAAAAGTTCAGAACCGTTTCCGGTGTCCCATCCTTGGGGATTGTGTTGAGAGGGGGTGGCAGGTATCTCAGCCATATGTGCAGGACTGTATGGATGGATAAGTGTGTATATGTGTGTGTTAGTGAGTGAATGACTGTCTCACTAGTGTCTTTATCAGTAACTACATATGTTTTAATCTAGTACATGTGAGTATTGATGTATATAAGTGAGTATATGTGAGAGTGAGAGATTGTAAAAGTGCCTGTTTAAATAAGTATGTGTTTCTATAAGTGATTGTTTAACCACATGGCTGCTAGGCGTTTTCCCGTCCTGCGCTAGAAAATCATAAACACCATAATTCATGACGAGCTTGCCTTGTCATCCGCGCACGGCAGGTAAGCGCCATGACGAGCCCAGCTCGTCATTAGCTTCGAAGGGGTTAAGAGAGTAAGTATGTGTAAGTTTCCTTAGAAGTAAGGTGGTAGTGTGTGTATAGCTGTATATGCAAATAAATGGATGATCAATAGTTTATTTGCATGTGTGAGTATGTGTGTGAACAACTTTTGGAAGACTGTCGATGTGTTACAGGATGTATAGGTGTATCACTACATATGATGAGTGAGTATATGTATGAGTGACTATATAGAACTGTTGGTGAATTAGTGGATGTGTATATAAATCGTGGAATTACTGAATTGGTTGTTGTAACTGGTATGGGTATCTCTTTTTTGAAAATTTTAGTTTCTATTTTTGAATGTGTGTTTCAAGGGTTACAGTGAAAGGAGGTCTGTCACTCTGTCACAAGGATGGTGTCATCAGTGATGTCATGAGTGATATCACTGACCATGTCGTGAGTGATGTAATATGTGACGTCATCAGCAGTGCATTACACACGCAAGTTATAGTGAGTCCAAGTAACTATAACGTGGAATTTCAATGGTTTTATGTCAGTAAAATTTCCAGCTAACTATAACTGGTGTGAAAACTATGGTTTTTTCAGTGAATTTAATAGCTTTTTTTAAATGCTAATTCCTAACTATAACTGGTGTGAAACCTATGGTTTTTTCAGTGAATTTCATAGGTTTTTTAAATGCTAATTCCTAACTATAACTGGTGTGAAACCTATGGTTTTTTCAGTGAATTTCATAGTTTTTTTTTAATGCTAATTCCTAACTATATAAGACCTGAAAGCCCACCAGGAATCTCCAGTATGCGCCAGGGGGCTGCATTGCAGAGGTGTAATGAGGCTATGCCCCTTTTACACCTCTCTGCAACGCATCCCCTGCCGCGTTTGCAGAGGGGGAACTAATTCCCCTTGCATACTGGGGGTCCCTGGGGGCCAACTAGCCCACCAGGAGCCTCCAGTATGCGCCAGGGGGCTGCATTGCAGAGAGGTGTAATGAGGCCACACCCTTTTTACACCTCTCTGCAATGCAGGCCACTGGCGCGTTTGCAGAGGGGGGACTAATTCCCCTTGCATACTGGGGGTCCCTGGGTCATATATGCCCAAACACCGATATTCCGAACGATTGAAAATGACTTTTCTTGAGAAACATTTGGATTTGGATTATCATGTCCTATACTTTGGAATTTTTGAAAGACTGACTTTGAGGATGCTATAAATTACTCAAGTCTGCCCGAATTGTGTGGGTAAAATTGATACCTAGTCACTTTGAATAAGAATGTGCTTACTTCTCGTCTAACATTTGGAAGAAATATCTAGTTATATGACAACAGGATACCGACATAACTTAAAGGAAATAAGAACGCCCTGAAGAAGTTCTGTTGTACAGAACGAAACGTTTCGGCTGGCTGTGGTACATAAACTTAAGGAAAATAAAAGCATTTGAATATACACCAAGATTCAGCGCTTCAATAAGGACTCTAAGTGATATGATTTGATTGGACTCATTGTGCAAGTGGTGCTGTGCCAAACTTTGGAATATTCTCCACTACTCTCTACTACTTACTCTCTCCTACTCCACTACTCTCAAATACTCACTCTCTACTACTCATTCTCTACTACTCTACTACTCTCTCTCTACTACTCACTCCCTACTACTCGCTACTCACTACTCCCTACTACTCACTATCTACTACTCTCTACTACTCACTCTCTACTACTCTCTCTCTACTACTCACTCTTTACTACTCACTACTACTCTCTACTACTCACTCTCCACTTCTCACTCTCTACTTCTCACTCTCTACTACTCACTCTCTACTACTCACTCTCTACTACTCTCTCTCTACTACTCACTCTACTACTCACTCTCTACTACTCTCTACTACTCACTCTCTACTACTCTCTACTACTCACTCTACTACTCACTCTCTACTACTCACTCTATACTACTCTCTACTACTCACTCTCTACTACTCTCTACTACTCACTCTTTACTACTCTCTACTACTCACTCTCTACTGCTCTCTACTCACTCTACTACTTACTCTCTACTACTCACTCTTTACTACTCACTCTCTACTACTCTCTACTACTAACTCTACTATTCACTCTACTACGCTCTACTACTCACTCTCTGCTACTCTCTCTGCTGCTCTCTACTACTCTCTACTACTCACTCTCTACTCTCTATTACTCACTCTCTACTTCTCTCTCTACTAGTCTCTACCTCTCTTCCACTACCTCTCTACCTCTACCTCTCTACCTCTACACCTCTACCTCTCTACCTCTCTCTACACTCACACATATACACATATATGCATATATATGCATATGCATTTATATATATGTATGTGTATTTATATGTATATAAAAAAAACAACAATTTTTTTTTTTAAAACAGCTACTTTTTTTTTTAAACTGTCATTCTTTTTCCCCATGGTACGCTCCCCGGTACGCTCCCCGGTGCGCGTATGGGCCCCCCCCCCCCCCGCGAAAATAAACAAAAATATTTTTTCTTTTGCACCACGGGGCCCTTTTATGGCCCCCACATCAAACCTAGGGGGTCATGGGGGGGGTCTACTCTGCCCCATTATGGTCAATTCCCCCTTTGTTTTAGCCACCTCTTGTGTCTCGATTCTACCGAGACACAAGATGGCGGCCGCTCCGGACTGTTTGGAATGTTTACAGACACCCGAGAGCCAATCAGCTTTCCGCACGCAGGTCGGGTAGCGCGCCCGGTACGCGCCCCGGTGCACGTACCGGGGCGCTGCTATAGATATATATAGTTCTTTTGAACCTAAATTACTCAAAAACCACTGGAGCACATATCTTGAGACATAGCAAAGGCACATTGGGCTACCAGTCCCTACAATTTTGCCAAGTTTGGTGGAAATCCATTCAGCCGTTCGGGCTAAAAGTGAGTTCGACCGCCCTACTTTCAAGGAAGGACCGGAGCTCCGCGAGGCCAATTTGAGGAAATTTTCAGGCAGATTTGTCAATCGGCGCCAAAGTTATTCCAAATAGAATTTTGAGATTTTGCATTGAAAAAAATCTATAACTACCTACTGGCGACCGCCAGTAGGTAATATATATATATATATACTTTGAAATATTCAATAAACTATTATCTTCATTTATTTTAAAACTTTAAAATCAAATTTAAAAAAATATATATATATTTACAATACATTAAAAATCATTCTAGAATAAATTAAAACAAAATATAAAAATAATATTTAAATTGAAATTGCCCAATACAATCAATGCAACAATAGGGAAACTGTTGGATGGCAAAATAATAAAATTTACTTTTGCAACTCCAGTGAGTGCAACAGGAGGGAAAGTGCTGGACAGCGAAGGGGTCAAAATATGTATTCCCACTCCAGTGAATGCAACAGTAGGGAAAGTGTTAAGTAGCGGAGGGGTAAAAATATCTATTCCCAACCCCAGTGAGTGCAACAGTAGGGAAAGTGCTGGATAGCGGAAGGGTAAAAATTACTATTCCAACTCCAGCGAGTGCAACAGTATGGTAAGAGTTGGATAGCGGTGGGGTAAAATTTACTATTCCCACTCCAGTGAGAGCAACAGTAGGGAAAGTGTTGGATAGCGGAGGGGTAAAAATATGTATTCCCACTCCGGTGAGTACAACAGTAGGGAAAGTGTTGGATAGCGGAGAGGTAAAAAGTACTATTCCAACTCCAGTGAGTGCAACAGTAGGGAAAGTGCATGATAGCGGAGAGATCAAAATTACCATTCCCACTCCGGTGAGTGTAACAGTAAGTAAGTTAGTAAGTAAGGCTTTATTGTGCATGGTTATTTAAAACCTTTACAATGTAGAAAAGAGTTCAGTTGATAAAACAAAGGTCAAGTTAGTACATATTAACCCGTTTTCCGCGGCGATAATTTCGCCGCAGTGCGGGCATTCTATTATGTGGGCGGGGCTGCGTCGGCCAACGGACGTGCGCAAACACCCAAGGGAACTGTTGACCATCTATAAGGCCAAATATAGACCCACTGCTATGTCCGGGTCCAAGCTTTGGGAATATGGGAAGATTGACATTCTCCAACTGGAAGAAAATGCCTTTTTAAGGAATTTCCTTTCCCTACCGGAAAGCAGTCCTACCTATGTTTGTCATTCTGAATTAGGAGCCCCTTATATAGCAGATTTGATTAGGATCCATCCAGTATTACTCTGGCATAAAATCTTGTCATCCGAACACACCTCTTTCAATCAAACCATTATTGCTGACTGCCTTAGTTCTACTTTTGCTCTCATAATCCCCTGGCTTAAATTTCTGACAGATATTGGCCATCCTGAGTATTTTGACCACCCCTAGAGCCTGGTTACTGTCCAAAGAAAAGCCCTGAAATTGATGTGTATATCATTACTAGAGGAAACTAGATTATCTTCTAAAATTATGAAAACTTTGTTCTTAAGGAATCAGATGATCCTGAGCAGTTACCACATGCAACTTTATTTAGTAAAGGTGTACAACCCTTGCCATAGGTTCGTGTTGACCAGGTTTTGGATTAATATTTTCCATCCGCTAATTAGTTTTCCCACCATCAATATCTGGTCACCTGACCTGGTGAAATACCCTTGCGATGACACATCTCCGCAGAGTACCATGCATACTGTTCACTTTTGCAAATGTTTCTCTGGGCTGAGAAAAAAATATATCAAACATTTGTTATTGCAGCTGGGTTTTGTACAATGTCGACCAGCTTAAAACACCTGCAAATGCTATCGAATTTATATATATATATATATATATATATATATATATATATATATATATATATATATATATATATAGATATATGCTGTAATGTCACGGTTTAGCTGGCTGTTATTACCTGTAGAAAGCAGTGGTAATATGTTATTGATTATACAGTTGATTACTGTTTTTATGCATACCTGTTTTTAGAACATTGTTTTAAGCTTTTTTTCTGGTCTTTGAAATTTTGTGATGGATGTATTTTGCAGCTTTTATGATTCACTCTGTGATTTAGAATAACAATTACTTTTTGACTTTTGACTAACTGCCAAGTGTAACCACATCTCAATAAAATGTGACATGCGCTAAGTTCTGTCTGCCACTCTTGCTATTTAAACTATATGTCTAGTTGCAGGAAAGGATTTGTGCTGCAGCATCCTTTTTATTACTATAGCTAGGCATGAAAGGACACAGTCATACCCAAACACTCTATGAATGGAACATTGACATTGAAAATTTGTATAACCGATATTAGACTAAATGATATTAGACTAAATGAAAATAGCACATTCACTTAGAGACAGAACCCAGCCACCACAACAGTTTGCCAGTGTCTCAATATAAATAGGCAAACCCTCGTGGAATGCTAATCCAGAAAAATGAATTGTTTTATTTACCCAGAAATGGTTAGTTACTAATTTATTGCATTTTATTCAAACCTTTCTTGACCACTTCTACCATTTTCACAAGGCAATATATAAGCCGAGATAAGAAATATGATGCAACACAGCCTGACACCATGAAATATGGGTATCATTTTAGATACAAAAATATGGATCCGTTAACTAAGACCAGTTTTTAAATGTCCCAGATTGAGGTTAAATCTCAAACCACAATTGTAAAGAGTTGACAGCAATGACCTTCTAAAACCCAAGGAAACAAATACTGATTGGAAGAAAACAGCTACTGGCTACATTGCAAAAGAATTTCATTAATAAACCCCTTCAAGTACTGTCATTTGTGCACTGTGTGCAAAGAACTTTATTTCTCAAAATGAACTGATATATTTTATGCTTCACATACCTTCTGCACTGGCAGTTTTTTCTGCATAATTTTGATCATTCTCTGGTAATTTTAATGAAGTGTTCCAAAGAAATAAATCAAATCGTGGTTTTAATAATAATCATAATAATAATAATAGTATTTGTACTGAAAGAGAATTGTGTTCATTTATTTGCACCAGAATAACCAACAACCAGTAAGCTTTACAATAGAAACTCATGCTGTCTTGTGCAGGTGTGCACTCCGTTCTTTGGCTTTGGAGTATTTATGCAAGCAACAGCATGTGATTCTACTATCAAATGGTATATTGGCTGATGTTAGACAGCCTGTGATCCTGTCTTTATCTGTAGATGTTGATAGATGCCTCCTCGCATATGCCTCCAAAATACTTTTCACTCACCATAGGGGCCTGGAAGGGAGTGGGCAACTTGCACCAGAAAGCAGAAGAATAGCTAAAGCATCCTTGATGATTTGTACATTTATTCTAAGTGACACCTCTTGAACTGTTCCCTTCATTTAATTTTGCATTACCAACTGTAAGGATTATCCACAGTGCTTCTCGCTGTATACTTCTGGGGTTGTCAATATTAAAACAAAAACTTGAAAAACAGATGTTATGCCATCACTATATCTATCGATATTCAATTGATCTTTCTCAGAAAGATGAAAGGCTGATTGGCGCAGCCAAGATCCAAACTCCTAATTTGCAGATCATAGCAAGCATCAGCAAGAGCATTTAAGATACTCAGACCTCTTACCATCAGAGCACTGCTGTGTTTGATGCTATCTGTATTGCTTTTATAAATTTAAACCTGTTCTGTTTTCACCTTCTGGCTGATTTATTTAATGGGTATTTAATGATGTGCGTCACACACAAATCGGTACAGAGCGACACGCAACAATCTTCACAGGACTGAAATAATTCCAGGGCCATTGTCTGATGGGTTAACCCTGAAGCACGAAGATGCAACTTGAAATTGATTGGCATGAGGCAGGTGTAAAGCATCACAAGATAGCACATTCACTTTACCTTGCTATGCGTCTTCGAACTGCTATGAGCTTCGTTACACTAAATTTAGTCCTTGCCTTCCTTACTAAATTTAGCACAGATGGTCTTTTATGTGCTTGCTGAAAGTGGTTGAGGGGAGTAAACAATTCAAGATTATACTTATTTTGTAGTCATGCTTAAAAGACCACAGACTCTTAATTCCAATTTATGGATTTTATTATAAGGCCAAAAATAATTGAATATAAACACACCCTAAAATCAGAGAATATAGGAACATGAAAATCAATACAGAGCCAAGTCTACGAATATAATTTACTGGGCATAAAAGACATAATGTGATGAACTCCAAAATCAAAATGCAACACAGAATAGAAGCTGAGTCCAAATCCTTTTTCATAAGGAAGGAAAACAAAAGTTATCTTTTCCTACAGTGCCCTCGCTTAGGGTCCTACCTATTTCCCTTAAGTCATACCCCAAAGGTGTTAGCACGTGTTTACTTCCTAGGAAGTACTCACGTCAAATAATTTGAAATTTGAATTTTAAATTTAATTTTGAAATTCGAACTTTATTTTTTAGTTAATTAAAACCATAACAATTTGATATACATCGCACAACCAATATTAAAACTTTTAAGATACTCATTAAAAAGAAGAAGGAAAAGAGAACAGTCACATAAAATTTTTTGTAAGAACAAGAATAAAAACTGGATTATTTTCCTCCTATTATTCAAATCATGATAAAAGGAAATGAGGCAGGAAGATTAACCATTAGCAATTATAGACTTCCTGTGGTTTTAAGGCGTTTCTCGAATGCCTGCAGGAACTTTACCAACTTGCAGTGTACTTGAGGGGCAGTTGAGTCCAAGCCTCCAATAATGGCAGATCTACATGTCCGTAGTCTCTCAATCCGAAAAGTATGCTTTAAAAAGTATGTCCGTTCCTTGGTCAACATCTTGCACTGACAAATTATGTGAATTAGATCTTCTTTGGGACTACCACAAAGTCGACATGTGACAGCTTCATGCTGTTTCCAAGCTGGCTCCTCAGCTAAGGTCGGAAATTTGCCAAATCTCAGTGCCATCAACCTTTTCTTGATAAAGATAGAACAAGTTGTTTCCGAGTAAGGTGCTGGAGTTAGTGACTTATAACCGTTGATCACAACCCAAGAGAGGGAACGATGGGAAAAAATGTCTTTGTCTGTTACCAAAGAATGAAGTTTGGCCACTTTGTTTAGTGTCTGTGTTAATGCGGCAGATGGCATATTTTTATCCCAAAGATTTGCCGAGCATGTGACCTCCAACGCATGTGTAAGGAATTGATTTGCTTTAGATATTTTGTGTGTTTTCAACTCTTGCCATAGGAAGGTATTAAGATTATTGTCAATTGCTTTTTGCTTAATCTGGTACCACACCTTGACATATGAATATAGTCTGCCCAGTGTTTCATTTTTTAAGCAAAATTCGAGGCGCATTTGCGCTGGTGAGGACATGATGGGTAGTCGAAGTACCTTTTTATCCATTTTAGTTATTAAGCTGTTTAATAGGTCCGCATCCTTTCTGTGCATTGCCACACTTGCATATGTCAGGGTTGGAAGAACCTAATTCGCCATCACGATTAATAGGGGTTTTAATGATGGGCCTTCCAATTTCCAGAGTGCTTAACCCAAATCTTAAGGCTCCTGCTCTTTGCGTCAGATATTTCTTCCGGTCTATTAAGTCAAGCTTATCATCTATATAGAAGCCCAGATATTTATAATTTGAGACTTTCTCCAACGGTTTTCCTTCTAGCCAAATATAGTGTTGTGATACACTGCGGTTGGTTATTAACATTGTTTTAGTTTTTGTAACATTTAAAGCCAACTTGTTTGCCAACAGGAAAACTGAGAGTTCTGTTACTAGTCTAGTTAGTCCCACCTTCGTTAGACTCATGAGAACAATATCGTCAGCATATGCTAGATGTGTGAGCTGTAAATCGCCTAGTTTCGGAGGATGTGCATTACAAGTATGCAATTTCCCGGAAAGATCTGAGATAAAAAGATGAGGTGCAAGGACACACCCTTGTTTAAGGCTAATTGATGTAAAAACTTTTCTCGATAGCCGGGAACCATCCCCTATTTTGACTTGAGACCAGGTATCGGAATAGAATAGTAGCAGGCCCCTTAAAATGCTCTCTGGTATGGCCCATGCTCTTAATTCCGACCAATAATAAGTTTCGATCTACACCGTCGAAGGTGGCTTCAAGATCAATAAAACACAAATTCAAGTCCTGTTTACTGCTAATTCATTTTTCCACTATCATGCTGATGGATAAGATGTTTGATATTGTTCCGATCCCCTTTCTGAACCCTGTTTGGTTAATGGGGATCAACTCTCTTTCACCTGTCCAAGTTACCAAGTCGTTTAGAAGAAGCGATGCAAAGTGTTTTGCCTCAGCGTCCTGCAACGCTATTAAACGATAATTGATCAGATTGGATCTTTCACCACCTTTGTAGATTGGCATAAATATAGATCCTTGCCAGCTTTCTGGTACTTTGTTGCAAATTTGCACGTCTGCAAACAATTTTGCCAGTTTTGGACCCCAGAATTCAGGTGCATATTTGTACGCTGCTTGGGGTATGCCATTCGGGCCTGGCGCCCCATTAGATTTGCCTTTTTTGATTATTTTTATTATCTCTTCTGCCGCATATGGATTATTCGAGAGACCAGAGCTTGATGCATTGCAAAGATTACTAGTTGAAGGCTGACTCCCTTGTTCTTTAACTGTGTACATTATATTATGATTTTGGGGGAAAAAATCACTACCTGGAATTTTTATAGAGGTATCAGTAAATGTTGTTGCAAGAAACGTAGCCCACTCAGATTCCTGCACATTCGATGTAAGTGCATTACAAGGTCTTGTTAGCTGATTTACAATTTTCCAAAATGTATTTGAGTTCTGGAGTTTTGAACTAAAAATCAGTTTGGACCAAAAGCTCTCATGAGTCCTCTTTTTAAATTCCCAGACCTTATTTTTGTATATATTTCTTTGCGCACGAAAGGTGACCAACTGACATGCACCATTGTCAGCAGTCTGCAACTTCTTGCGAGTTCTTCGCAGAAACCTTCGTAGGTCTTGTAGCTCTTTCGAAAGTTTTCTCTGCAAGCCGTCAGTGTTGGTATTCATGACAGGTAGCTTCATTTTTTGTTTTAATTTCTCCAAAAAAAGAGACCATGCTTGGATCGCATTCATTGCTGCATTCCCTGAAACATTCAATGTTGCCTTCATTATCGTAAACCACTCGATTTAATTTGAGTTGGACCAGTTTATACGTTTTAGATTAGCTGAACTTAAATGACCTTCTAGTATATACGACGGTTGCAATCTTTCCATATTAAGGTTGAATTTGGTATGTTGCATTGCATGATCGCTCATCGGAGTGTATTCAATATACAAGCAAATTACTAACAGGATTAACGAAAGACCAACAATTGTAAAGTCCAAGATTGATTGAGCATGTGGACCATGATACGTTTTCCTAGGGGGTTGGTCTTCCGGAGTCCTCCCATTCAGAACACGCATACCAAGAAACTCTAGTTCTGTCACTAATTGGATTGCTAAAAGATCCTTCCGAGTTCCTGCTCCACCTTGTGTCTTTTGAGGAACACCCCAATATATATTATCAGCTGTTAATATATCATCTTCCTCTGGAGTTAGAATCAAGTTGGAATTGAAATCACCAGTAATTATAATTTTAGACAATGGGTCTGTAGTGCGTAAGTCCGTGATAGCTTTGCACAATATCGCATTCTTTGTCTTTTTCCCCTGAGATTTGGGTTGCGTATAGTAATTGATCAAGATTGTTGACTTGGTATTGCTAGTATTTTGATCTTTTAGTTTAATTAGTTAGATACTTGGATCTGGAGATTGTAGTTGTTTAGAGTTAATCTTTAAAGATGTTGACACATATACTGACAGGCCTCCGATGGCACGGCCATAGGTCTTACATTTTTCAGCCACTACACTATGATGTATAAAGTCAACAAGAGCATTTTCTTCTCGTAGCCATGTTTCCTGTAGCGCGATTATGTCACATCCACCCCATTCAGACAAAGTTAATCCTCCCTCCAGTAATCTTTTTTGTGTCTGCAATATTCCAAGATAACACATGTATGTCCTTGTTAATATTTTGATTCTATTTACTTTTAAAGGTCAGGACTTCCGTTTTTCATTTAGCATACTAGGGAGCCATTTCCAGTTATCCTTTGTGTGTTGCGTCTCCCCATTACCAAGTTCCGTTCCTACACATGCAAGGGGGGCTTCACTTCTACCCTTTGCATTATATAGAATTGAGTAGACTGGCTTTTGTAGGTTTGGATGAGCCTCATTGATTTTCCTGATAAGTTGAACACTGCCCGGCTTCTTCAGAGGAGTCTGATAGCGTGGGGAAGTAGGATGTGATATTAGGATGCCCCAGGTTTGAAAAATGTCTGATCTCCCCATGATTGCTTTAGCTATTGCTGGCGTTTCCCAGGTTGTCAGTGTTTGTTCATTTAATGTGTCGTTGGGGCCTTTAAGAAATTGTACCTGCTCAAGGTCATTTGATTTAATAACTTTTAGGTCCTCACATTCAGCCATAAGCTTCAGGATATTGCTCCTATTCAATATGTCATGGGTTCCCTGTGTCTTGTACTCTGGAATCCAAATAATTTGGTGCAGCTCTTTGCCAGTTTTGGAACTATTTTTCCGTGTCACGATGCCGGATACCTCCTTTGCTTGTACCACATCTGTATTCATTACGCAAAATTTCAAAGGTCCCTGTGTCGGAGTACTTAATGTTTCTGAGGTGAATCCTTGACGCTCAAAGTAAAGAATATCCATACTTGCTGGAATATCTGGGACTGATATTGTTTGAGTAGAAGAGACTGAAATTGCCTTTGCCCCGTCCTTGCTAAACAATGACATTTGTGCATGGCTGATTGTACTATCTGGAGCAGTATTTTTACCTACTGGCTGATCATCCACTTGCAATGTTGGTGGCATTGATTTCAATTTAATGCCACTTGATAGCAATTGCCCCTCCTTGTTATCATTGTCCGAGCCTTGGACTAAATCTTCAGAGGACTTGATCTTATAATTAACTGCTGACTGTGTACACTGTTTGCTGATTTTATTGCACTTTTTGTCAGAAGTTGGAATGGACAAGTGATTCATGCATAACATCTCAGTTTGCTGATTTTTTGCAGTGTGTAAGGGACTAGTCATAGTGCCTGATAGTTGGAAGCTGTTAGGGGCTTTTTTGGTCATCGACTTTCCTCTATTAGACATGTCATCACTTACTAACGTGTCAGAATGACTTTCACGGTCCAAGCCTTTTTGTTTGGGTTTGAAAAAATGCAAAATATTCCATTACCTAAGTTTGGGGCTATCTCGCTTTTCTTATTTCTGGCTTTCCGGTCTTTTTTCCTTTATCTCTTTGTTAAAATGTGCTTTACAGGCTCATCATTTCTTGTTTCTTTCTCAGCTGTTGTATTGGTGAATTCACTCATTTTAGTCTTTCCAAGTGCCAGATTGTCTTCTTTGATGGATAACGCAATTGAGGGATTTTTGTCATCCCGTGAGTTTTGATCGTGTTTTGGACTTATCAATCCATCCGACTTCAGATCCGCATTGATAAATCTTTGGTGTAAAGTAAGAATCTGTTCTAATATGATAGGAAGAGAACTCAATTTGTCCAAAACTGGTCCACAGGTGCAGGAGGATTGAGGTTGATATGTATGTGCTTGTGCTCTATTTATTAGACTATTCAAATTGTCCAGCTTTGTATTTATCCCTGCAATATAGGAAGCAATAATGTTCATTAAATCAATTTGAATGTCCAACTTGTCAGATTGCATTATCAAAGTTGTTGTTGACATTTGCAATGCTTTTAAAAGGGGAGCAACAAAATTCACAGACGCCGCATCCTTAAGGACCTTAGACATGAGTTCCTCTTTTAATGGTTCGTTGTGACTTATATTAACTGATGGTAAATGTTCCTTCCTGGGGCCCATGGGCCTTTGTAAGTGCTCTGTGAGGCACACACTGTCCAATTGCTTGGCCTCTTTGGGACTCTCCATTGCGACTTCCACGGCTGCCTCTCCGTTGCCTGGGTAAGACTCAACCAAGTCATCCATCTCTTTACTTTTGTCAATTGATTGGCTTGTGGTAGAACAGAAGAGGGACAACTCTTCAAGGCTCAGTTCCATTGATGCCATACTATCGGGATCCAGATTTACTGTTGGATCTGTTGTAACTGAACTTGGATTTTCAGTTGTTGGAGTTTTTGGAAACTGCGGTTTTGATGACATCAAAAATGTGTCCTCGGGGGTAGTGTGTACTAATGCTGCTGTTATTATTCCACATTTCTTTCCCCAAAGGCCTATTATATTGTTAGTGGTTTCCAATTGTTCGGTTTGTTTAAAGGGTTCACGAGTATCGCTTGTTTGAGGGCTTTGGCTCCCGCGGGGCAGATGTAGATGTTGAAAAAACATCATTCGGCTTAACCGCCACATATTCCCCCAGGGAAGTCATAATATTGGGGGCAATAGGAGATGATAAGCACAAGACTCCCTCCGTTGAGGAAAACAATACTGCCCCGGGATCTTTCAGAAACTGGAATCGTGAAATTGACAAGTTTTTGTTTAGGATGGACTTCTCAAATAGGGAGGCAATTGGTGATATTGGTTTTGCAATGGGCTGTTTGCCTTGTTAGCATTCATT
The DNA here is from genome assembly GCF_964263255.1 of Lissotriton vulgaris. Lineage (NCBI taxonomy): Eukaryota > Metazoa > Chordata > Amphibia > Caudata > Salamandridae > Lissotriton > Lissotriton vulgaris. The sequence goes on from NC_141697.1 coordinate 392,660,267, forward strand.
TTGTCAAGTCTTTTCCGTTTAAGTACACCTCTTGAGGCTGGTTTCTTGTAACCTAATGCCTTCCACACTTTACCGGACCTCATGGTGAGTCCTGATGTTGCTAATGCTAATGCACCAGACAACGTCTTGCCTTAATCCAGCCTATGCTGACAGTATTTGTGGTTAAATAGGTTTGATAGCTTAAGGCTATGGTGCTCGTTCTAAGATGCTCCTTCTCCTCCGAAAAAATGCAGAAGTCTCTTTTCTCTGTCCCTGCGCATCATACAAAAAGACAAAGTTCAGCTACCCTAAATGCGTCACATGATGAACTGTTTCATTTGCAATATTTTTCAATAGATTTCCATAGAAGCTTTAATTAAGTTCTTATTGTCTTGTCTTCTTGTCTTCCAGTGGCCTTGGGTTTCAGATAGGCCAGGCACGGAAGGCATCCTTCTTTATTGCCTTTCAGTCTTCTTCAAAGACATTCCAGGTATCTCCTTAAATCTAAGAATAATGAGGGTGAATTCCTGCACCTGCAGTAAGATCAGAACATAGTGTTTTTGCATACAAAAATTATTGATTCAATTATTTCCTGAGCAACCAAGGAGATTCAAAACCAACAACAACCTGCCGTTCAGGGCTTAAAGTGCAGGCAACTTAGAACAACACACAGTTACATTATATGGGTATAATGTCATCCTGCACATTATGGATACAGGAATAATAATTGTCTCTAATACATGTAAAATCCTGCTTGAATGTGTACACTACATTCAATACTCATATAGTGTGAATAAATGCATCGTAGTAAACATAAAACACTCAAAACGATAAAATATATGTGAGTGCGTTTAAACTTATGAGTATAATGCACCCATACAATTTAGAGTACTGTAAGCATACTATCAGTCCCCCTCCTATGACTAGTACTCTCACTGCAACATTTCATTCTCTCATACATTTCTCCTTGTAGAAAAGACCAACCTAAACAGAAGTTGTAGCTTGCCGTCCCTGTCTAAATCTCTCTAACCCTTTCAGGTGCAGATAATGACTGTCCTGCAGTCATTCTAACTGCTGTTCTCGTTTCTTTAAGGAGTTTTCATTATGACGTGCCTTTTGCCATTTGTAAGCTTTATTGGCTCCCAATAGTACAATTGAGTTTAAAGAGTTTGAGTTTAAAATATTTCTTAAGCGCACGTACACCGAGCGGTTTCATGGCGCTGTGAAGTACTACGAATTCCTAAGGGACAGAAAGAACGGGGTCACCTAAAGGGCATTTAAGAAGGGAAGGCTTGGGTAAAGAGAAATGTTTTGAGTGCCTTGCGAAAGAGTGAGTACTGGGTGCAGGATCTCAAATGAGCCGGGAGGGAGTTCCAAAATGCAGGAGCAAGTGTGGAGAATTTGGAGCCTCCCCATTTTTTTCTTCTAAAACGGGGAACTACGAGCAATTGTTGGGTAGATGAGCGTAGCTCCCTGGGAGGAACATTGGAATGAATTTCGGAAGTGATATAGGCAGGGGCTGAACCGGACCGGGCATTGAAGATGATGCAGCCCAGCTTAAACTGGGCTCGTTCCTGTATAGGGAGCCAGTGTAGGGACTTGAGGAGGGGCGTGACATGGTGTGATTTGGGTAAATTGAAAACCAGGCGAGCCGGCTGGTTTTGGACCAGCTGAAGACGTCTCACGATGTACGCAGGCATGCCACAGTAAAGGGCATTGCCATAGTCCAGGCGGGAGGTAACCATCGCCAGGACTATGAGTTTAAGTGCGGAGGGGGAGAAAAATCGAGAGACTTTGCGGATGGTACGGAGGGAAAGAAAAGATGAGGAAACGACAGAACTGACTTGGGAATGAAGAGAGAGTTGGTAATTGAGTTTGAATCCAAGAGTTTTTACAGAGAAAGATGGAATGGGGGGAGGACCTAAGGAGGGGGGCCAGAAGAGAGAAGACCAAGGACTGGAGCAACCACCTGTCAGCACCAACTCCGTTTTGTCGGGGTTTAGCTTCAGGTGGTTGTGATTCATCCAGTCTTGGATGAAGGTCATGACTGAGTGGAAATTGGATATTGACTCAGGGGAAGAGGATAGGGAGAAAATAAGCTGGAGGTCGTCCGCATAGTTGTAAACGGAGACCTCCAGCTGTTGAAGGGCGAAAATAAGAGGGGCGATATATAAATTAAATAGCAGGGGGAGACGGAGGATCCCTGGGGAACCCCGCATTGAACTGCACGGAAGTCCGCAGAATAATCACCCAATTGCACTGCTTGGGAGCGGTCATGCAGGAAGGAGAAAAGCCAGATCAGGGCCGAACCCTTGATTCCCGCCGCTCTGACACAGGAAAGTAAGACGGCATGATCAACCGTGTCAAAAGCGGCGGAGAGATCGAGGAGGACCAAGGCCTGAGGATGGTTGATGTCCATGCCCTCTCTGAGTTTGTCAAGGACCGATAAGACTACGGATTCCGTGGAGTGAGCGGGGCGGAACCCGGCCTGCCTGGGGGCCAATACATTGTTCATCTCCACGAAGGTGCTCAGTGTTCTGGTTACATGACATTTCAGTACCTTCGCCAGAAAAGGTAAGAGTGAAATGGGGCGGTAGTTGATAGACAAAGAAGGGGTCAGCACCAGGTTTTTTTAGAATGGGTAGGATAACGGCCGATTTAAGAGGAGAAATGACAATGCCCTGTGAAAGGGAGCTATTAAGAAAGGTAAGGGGTGGCAGAACACAGGTAGAGTAGATTTGTTTGAGGATGTGTGCTGGGCAAGGATCTAGAGGGGAGCCAGAAGAGATAGGAAGGAATCTTCTGTAAGAAGAGGGATGGATTCGAGGCGGGCTGCAGCTGGGGGACACTGGGGGCTAACAAAGGACGGGGAGGGAAGGGGGATGTTGGCTGTAAGAGCAGCTATTTTATCAAGAAGAAAGAGTTGAGGGAATCACAGAGGTGCTGTGAGGGGGAGGGTTTGAGTGTGGCCCTGTCGGAGTATGCAAGGTCGTGCACAATGGTGAAGATTTCTCTAGGCCGATTTTCGGTGGTGTGGATTTTGGACGAGAAATAAGCCTTCTTAGTTGTCCAAATAGAGTTTTTGTAAAGAGCCAAAAGGGTGATATAATGATTTCTAAGAATCGGGCAGTAGTCTCGCCGCCAAGAGTGCTCAGCCCGGTGGACGTTGAGTTTTTGAGCCTTCAGTTCCTCATTGAACCAGCGATTCGTGTCATTAGAACGCCTAGATGAAATCCGCCTTAGTGGGGGGACTAAATCGCAGCCTGCTCGGAGCCACACGTTGATGGAGTCCGCTTAGCCGAGAGATGAAAGCCCACGGAGGTCCGGGCTGGATGCGGAAAGTGTGGCAGACAGGGAAGCCACATCCACATGGTTCCATGAGCGCGCCCAGATGTTTTTGGCAAGAGAGGGCTTAAGAGCTGGGCTGAGGGATAAGGAAAAGGAAATAAGGGAATGATCGGACCAGGTACAGGGGGAAATAGACAGTGACGTTACCGGGCAATTGAGGGACCAGATCTGGTCAAGGATATGACCCTTGCTATGGGTTGGGGCGTGGACAGCGGAAATGAAGTTGAGAGAGCGGAGAGATCCGAGAACTCTTTAGATGTTAAACATTCGGCCGGGTCAGAGGGCCAGAAATTGAAGTCCCCTAGTACCAAAATAGAGGAGTTGTTTACTACTAGGGTGGCCACCAGATCTTGGAAACTCGGAAGAAAGAGTTGAGGGGAAGAGGGAGGACGGTAGATAAGGACACAAGTGAGTGGGGAATTGAAAGAAAGTGAGCGGACCACTAGACAGTCAGATGATCCAATGGAGGGACAAACTAGGGTTTGAAAGTGATTTCTCTGCGGGCAATCAGGGCGATGCCGCCTCCCGGCTTACAGGGAGGACGGTCGGCTCGAAGAGCATAATAAGATGCAGGAAGCATAGCCAGTAGGGAGGGAAGGGAGCTGTCGCAGAGCCAGGTCTCTGTGAGAAATAGAAGGTCTGGTTTGTGTAGGTCGAGTAAGGTAAAGAGTTCATGGTGATGCTTAACAGCTGATTTGATCTGATCTCGGTAAAAAGCCGAGAGAGCGACGGGTGGTGAACAAACTGGTGGAACAACGCCCGAGCAGATGGCGGGAGATGAGGATAAGGGGTGGGAATGGGGGAAGCGAATGGGGGAGACAGACCCAGCCTGTTGATTCGTGCTGTAAAGATATCATCCAGCGGCCACGGGCTTTGGAGACTAGTCAGCTGCGCGGAGGAGTATTGTGTAAGGTGGGCAGAATAACCGTCCCCTAGCCCCGGTCAGACACGGACGGGCGCAGACGGGCTTTCCTTTGGCGCGCCTTCGGCGTGCAAACTTCGCGCCCGCTGCGCTCGTCCGCTGCACGTCCGAGGGAGACACATAATTTATGGAAGGAGGAAGGGAGACGGTGGGCGTGGCCTCCGATAAGGGGGGCGTGGCCTGCGGCCTGGACGAAGTGCTAGCAAAAGAGTGTCTAGCTCCGATGTCGAGCAGCGCTAAATCCGCTGTCAAAACCAGGAAGGTAGCAGAGGGTAAGTGGTTTTAAAAGCACAATTATAACAGTGACAATCCAATTATTTAAAAACGAGGAGACTCCCGGCTTCCGCCTCTGGAGTGTAGCACGATGTAAATGGCGGCGCTAGCAGTCAGCGTCGCTTTATAATGTGTGGCGGTGGGCGTGGCCTCCGATAAGGGGGCGTGGCCTGCGGCCTGGGCGAAGTGCTAGCAAAAGAGTGTCTAGCTCCGATGTCGAGCAGCGCTAAATCCGCGGTCAAAACCGGGAAGGTAGCAGAGGGTACAATTATACAAAGGAGCGCTATTATGATAGGTTTTAAGCTGTATCCCATTATCCCTTGTCTCAGACTTCCAAACCAGCTTCCAATTTTCCCAAATCCCTTGCTAATTTGTTCCCAAATCCCATCTGCAGCCAAATCATGTAAATCTTGATGCATCTCTGAGATGTTACTAATATATTTTCGTTTATCCTGACTATTGTCAAGAATATACGTGCAGCACTGTTGAACTTTCAATAATTTACAGACTCCTCCTGCTTTTGCTAATAGTACGTCTAATGCAAGATGATTTTGAAGAACCATATCCCTTTTCGAAACCATCTCCCCATCAACAAGTAACAAGATTTGAGCTGTATTCATGGAGAGCTTATCCACTATTGTTGCCAATTTTCTGATTTTCACATCATTCAAAATCACACCCACACTAGGTATCATGGCTCCAAATACATCTCCAATAATTTCTCCAGCACTTGCACCACGTTTCCCTCTGTGAGGCCCTTTCCTTCAAAAGGCCATAAATCATCCACATGGAATATTTTAGGAAATACCACAGCCAAATACCATGTACCATACCAATATTTAGGCAATTTCACATAAGCACTCTTTCCACACACAAAATACACATTAGTTACTATGGTTAATATATCCAATAGCGCTTTTCTTATTGACTCCTCAATCAAGAAAATGTGTTCGCAATCACTCTCACTCACAAATATTTTGTCATAATACGTTGATGGGTGTCTAAGGCACAGTTTTCCTTTTTGCCGAAAGTCTAAAGCTATTGGATCAGAACTCTTGTTTGCCTTATGATCTAAATCCTTCTGTGTCCATGGGATAACCTTATGTTTTGGATGTGGTCTAAATAAAGACTGCCTATGTCGATCTTCAATTTGATCTATGAATTTATTTTTGATATCAGATACCATGCAAGTCAGATTGTGTCTATGAGCATGCAATGTATCTAATGTAATAGTGGTAAAACATACTTATACATCCTCTCTACCACCTTATAGTAATCCTATGTATTCATGTACTTAAGAACTGGGACTTCTGAGAGTACCACGTTATAATTTGAGAAGTAGTATTCAAAATGAGTTTTATTATAGAACCTGCTCAACAACACACTACCTGTGATGCCATAGGTTACTGGTAAGTGGTGATAGCGGATGCCCTCTTCTACTGATGCTGGCAGTTGCATACACACATAGCTATCTTTCGCTTCCATTGTATCAACATACTCATATAATAAGCGAGCATATGCATTCAGCGTGAAATCACCTTTTGACAAATCTACATGTACCATTCTATTAGTTTCCCTGATCATATCCCTATCTTTGGCAGATGCACCCCCTCCTATATCTGAGGTAGATGGGGTAGAAGTCGCTTGTTCCCCATTCTTTTCAGCATTGTGAGACCCAACGAAAGATGTAACAATCACCACGGCTATGACAACAATCACTGCAATAATAACCAATTTCTACTTGTGTCCTGATTTTTCAGACTCCATTTTGAACCACTGTTGGTTTGAAAGATAAATGAACTCAATAAAGTCTCTTTTTTTCTTTTTCTTTGCTTGATTTTGTTATTTACAATGTCTTTTTATGTTCTATTTTCCATTCGATTTTGCAATTTTCAGTTCAACAATACTAAACCTATTGTAGCGATGTAGTCAGCCATAACCCTCTGTTCGTCAACTAATGAAAGTCCCTAGGTTATCTTTTTCTAAGGCTAATAAGTTTTTCTTTAACAGTCCAAGCATAGCAAGAACAAGCTGCAGAATCTCTGTGCGAATCTCTCCCATTTCTTGTGCGATAGGCCGTTGACCAAAAGTAGGGAAAGCAACTTGGTTAAGGATTAAGAATCGCAAACCACTCAACTTTGGCAGATCAGTAACTGTCAGAGTCAGAATTCTAAAAGCATCAACTCCAGGAACTATTAACTGATATAAAGCCATACTTACCTGCATTTTGCCGCCACCGCCACGAGAGTCATTTGGGCAGGCGAGAAAGGAACGCTGACATCTCCGCCGCCACCGCCAAGAGTCCCTGGACACCGGACTCCGCGCCGCCGCTCCGGGAGACCACAAATCCCGGCAGGCCTCGCGGCGGCGCGTGTGCAGTGACGCGGGTCGTCGCGCTGCTGAGGGCGCAAGAGCCCTACAAAGGGAGGAGAACCCCGGCAGAGCGGGGGGAGCCATACTTACCTGCATTTTGCCGCCACCGCCACGAGAGTCATTTGGGCAGGCGAGAAAGGAACGCTGACATCTCCGCCGCCACCGCCAAGAGTCCCTGGACACCGGACTCCGCGCCGCCGCCCCGGGAGACCACAAATCCCGGCAGGCCTCGCGGCGGCGCGTGTGCAGTGACGCGGGTCGTCGCGCTGCTGAGGGCGCAAGAGCCCTACAAAGGGAGGAGAACCCCGGCAGAGCGGGGGGAGCCATACTTACCTGCATTTTGCCGCCACCGCCACGAGAGTCATTTGGGCAGGCGAGAAAGGAACGCTGACATCTCCGCCGCCACCGCCAAGAGTCCCTGGACACCGGACTCCGCGCCGCCGCTCCGGGAGACCACAAATCCCGGCAGGCCTCGCGGCGGCGCGTGTGCAGTGACGCGGGTCGTCGCGCTGCTGAGGGCGCAAGAGCCCTACAAAGGGAGGAGAACCCCGGCAGAGCGGGGGGAGCCATACTTACCTGCATTTTGCCGCCACCGCCACGAGAGTCATTTGGGCAGGCGAGAAAGGAACGCTGACATCTCCGCCGCCACCGCCAAGAGTCCCTGGACACCGGACTCCGCGCCGCCGCTCCGGGAGACCACAAATCCCGGCAGGCCTCGCGGCGGCGCGTGTGCAGTGACGCGGGTCGTCGCGCTGCTGAGGGCGCAAGAGCCCTACAAAGGGAGGAGAACCCCGGCAGAGCGGGGGGAGCCATACTTACCTGCATTTTGCCGCCACCGCCACGAGAGTCATTTGGGCAGGCGAGAAAGGAACGCTGACATCTCCGCCGCCACCGCCAAGAGTCCCTGGACACCGGACTCCGCGCCGCCGCTCCGGGAGACCACAAATCCCGGCAGGCCTCGCGGCGGCGCGTGTGCAGTGACGCGGGTCGTCGCGCTGCTGAGGGCGCAAGAGCCCTACAAAGGGAGGAGAACCCCCGCGTCGCGGGACGCGAGCGGGACGCCCGGGGCGAAGCCCGGGCAAAGGGCGGGCCCTCTGAGGCCCTCAGAGGTCAACAGTGGTCGGGCGGGCCACCCCACCAACACTACCGAAGAAGGTTAGTCTCCTAATAGGATCCCTACAATGGCTGATTGTACCGCTACATGCATTAATGTTGACATCCTTACTCAGGACGCAGAATCCCCTGTAACATTGCTAACGTCGTTTGAGGCATTGATAGATACTGCTTTCAACGAGATTGTTGAGACTGAAAGGAGATTTTCTATGGGTCCATTGAGAATAAATCAACCACATGCCATGAGCAGTCTCAATGGCAATACCCACACCCATATAAACCCTGAAATAATTGTTGTAAAACCCTCACATCCCATTGTTGAAGTACCAATTGTCTTAGACGATGAGGACACCGTCACGTACATAGCACCAGAAGTGACTCTTGGCCATACCTTAGAAACAACATCTATCGAGGCTGCTAATAAGGTATCGGGTAAAGTTGCAGCAAAGAGAAAGAGGGGCCCTGCCAAAATAACCCACAATAAACGGAAGCAGCCCCTAAGGACTGCCAACCAACCAACTCCACAAAGCATGTGGAATAAGGGGAAGAGACAGAAGTTGGTCCAACACATAGCACCTATACAGGATCAACCGCATCTGGGTGATGCAGTCGTTATAAATAACGAGGGGTCAAATCATATATCCATCTCCACCCAGACTGAGTCCCCCCACGAAAATGTCAAACCTAGTCATTATGCTAAGTCAGAAGGGAACCTTATCGAGACTATTGCAGAGACAATTTTTAAAAATTTGGAAGGTCAAATGATCAAACAATTTAATAATATTTTTAAAAGACTTGATAAACTGGAGAATTTAATCAAAAACGAGGATGCAAAGAGAAAAGGCATAGCGAACTTGGACAAAATGAGAGTAGAACGTCTGTTAAAAGACCTTGAATCCACTACTCGTGTCACCACCACCGGTAACATCAGGATAGTGGAACAACAAGCCACTTCTACCCCAACACAGTCTGTTACACCTAAGGTGACTAAAAATAAGGGTAAAACTAGCAGTAATCTGCCTGACTGTCAAACCAACACTCCCTCATTACCAAGCAACCCTATACATGGGAAAGTCATTTCATCCAAACCTTCTGTCTCCACTAATGACATAAGCGGGGCATCTATGAATTCTGCACAAAAGGGTACTATAGCAAAACAGACCACACTAGTACAGAAGGGTCCTGCTAATCCCAGCCAGCACGATAATAAGATCACGCATGAGGACACCAGACCTAATAAACATCAAGGCCCGGCCCTACATCTTCCACCTGAGGCCTGTCCTTATGTCTTAGTGCTGGCTGGCATCCCACCGCTTAAGGAAGGTCAAGGAGAATCATGGGTTCAACTCCATAATAAGTGTATAGACTGGTTAACGAAGCACAAGGGAGTGGGGTATGATATTTCAAAAGAAATCATAACCACACGGCGTGTAACCTGGGTTGGTCCCCTCTACAAAAACATCAATGGGGACTGTATTGTAATCAACTTCAGAAACCCTGGCACTGCAAAATTCCTGCTGAACTATAATCCTGGTCGACATGGCCCATCTACTGTGGTGACCCCACTACCATTAAAATATTTCTACCGTCCTCCACACAAGATGATGTACCCCCCCCAGCTTTCCCATTGCAGAATAGGTTTGGAATTTTCCAGGACCTGGACACATTGGACTGACTGCCCATCAAAAACACCAAACTACTTTCCGTGTGCCCTGAGGTAGTTCAGTTAATGGAACCATCTCGAGAGGCGTACCCGTTAACACAGGAGATTTTTCCATCTGGTCCATTAAGTGTTCAACAGGGACATGTCACACCTAAACCCGCCTCAAGTATTAATCAGGGTTCCTGCCCAAGGAGCAATAATGGTAATAACCTAAGCATCCTCAGTTGGAACATTGCGGGCTTGAAGTCCAAGTTGGGAATTCTTCCATGGCGGGACTGTGTCAATTGTTATGACATATTGATGTTTCAAGAAACTTGGTGTGTGGAGGATATATTGTTTGAGGGGTATAGCTGCCATAACAGGACTGTCCCGGTCCCTTTGGTTGGCCGTCCTAGCGGTGGATTGTCCATTTGGATAAAAATTTGTGCTGGAACTAAAATTGACGAACTACAGACAAATTGTCCTAGTTTCATGGCACTCTCGTATACCGAGCGGATAAAACTGTGTTTAATCAATTTCTACAATAATGATTTTTTGTCCCAACCTAACCAAAATTTTATTCTCTTATTTGATTTTATTAATGAAATCATGGATGGACAGGTATACGGGAAATTTGATGGCATTTGTTTAGGGGGGGATTTTAATGCACATGTACATCCAAGAAATCCCCCATGCAAAAGAGGGAAAGAACTGTCAGATCTTCTTGCTACCAGTGAACTTGTTAATTGCATGGAACATGTAGGTAAGGAAGACCATGCATCCCCATTCCCTACTTTTATAGGACATGGGGGTGGTACAACAATTGATTATGTTTTCGTTTCACATGCCATTGCAAATGCATTAATAAGGGCAGAAGTAGTGTGTGAAATTCACAGTGATCACTATTCAATTGCCATTCATTTATCATTGCCGAAGGGTAAATGTTCAAGACGTGAAATAGGTGCAACGGGTCTGGAAGTTTCGACAGATAAGTTAAGGGTAATCTGGAAGGGAGTAGACAATAAGGGAATCCTGGCAGAAGTATGTAAAAAACATCCAAGTTTGATCAAAGATTGTCTAAGCACAGAGGACCCTGGGATCAATGTGGTTAAAGCGTTCTCTGAACTCTGCACCACAATTAAAGGCGAAATTTCCAGACCAGCCTCTAGTAAGGCTGAGGAATCGCCAAGATGGTTTGATGCTCCATGCTCAAAAGCAAACAGGATGCTTAGAGCTGCCTTAAAAGCTGATCCTAGGGATATACCACGGGTAAGGTTGCTCAGAGCAGAGTACAAGCGTGCTTTACGCACTAGATCAAACGATCTACTGAAAATCCACTGGGATTCCTCGGCACGATCTGCTGACCTAAAAGATACCACTGGGTTCTGGAAGGAGGTAAAGGAAATAAGATCCATCGGTTCGACCCTGACCGAAATTAATTGTAATATCACTGGTCCCACCTGGGTTGCTCATTTTGGTAAAATCTATGCAACACCAGATAGTCTTCCTCTACTGTTACCCCCTCCACACCCAATGTCTATTTCCACATCTGAGGTATTTGATGCCATTCTTGAAAGCGCCGGGAATAAAGCGCCCGGATCTGATGGGCTCTCCATAGACCAGCTAAAATGTGAGCCAGATTTTTGGGCCCCATTGCTGTGCAATGTTTTTAATAATTTAACTGAAGGGGAGATCCCGGAAACGTGGTCACGTAGTATTATTGTTCCTATTTTTAAAAAGGGCGACAGGCTGGATCCTGGGTGTTACCGCCCAATTTCTTTAATAGATAATACTTTAAAGGTTTTGGGACGAATCTTATTTAAAAGGATTAGAACATGGTCTGATGAGAATAACACCCTACATCCGAGCCAGTTCGGGTTCCGTAGCAATGTCGGAACAGTGGAACAATGCCTGAACCTGAACCTGATCATGGCAAAATATAATATCGCAAAGAAATCCCCTTTATACTTTGGTTTTATGGATCTGAGCTCGGCCTTTGATTTTGTTAACCGTTCCCGGCTTTGGTCTACCCTTCTTGAATATGGCTTAGATGACCATCTGGTACATTTTTTAGCTTTTTTACATCGTGATCTTAAAGCTTGTGTACGTGTGAATCAAATGGGTGAAGTTTCTGACGATATTAGTATTGGTAGGGGGTTCAGACAAGGGTGTGTGCTGGCCCCTCTCCTGTTTATTTTGTATATTAATAAGCTAAGCAGCACTTTGAGCACCTTAACTAGTGATGTGCCTTACATTAATGCAGTCCCTATACCCACACTACTTTATGCGGATGATGCGGTCCTGATGGGCCGCACCCCCAAGGCACTCCGTATTTTAATTTCAGGTTTTGTCCTTTTTATGGCCGATTTAGGCCTAACAACTAATTTTAAAAAATCATTAATCATGAGCTGTGGTCCAAAAAATCATAAAATCCCCCAGATCATTTCAGGGTCAAATGTTCTAAAAAGCACCAGCACTTTTCCCTATTTAGGGCTGCTATTCTCAAATAGTGGTACGTGGCATGCACATGTTTCTTATGCCAGGAACAAGTTGGGCAAGGCTATTAATTGTGTAACCTCCTTGAGACAGCCCAACCAAGCTGATGTAATAACTCCCCTGGTCAAGATATACCAAACCCAATGTATGCCTACTGGCACTTACGGCGCTGAGGTTTGGGGTTATACAAACTGCTCCCCTATTCAAATAGAAGAGAATAGATTTTGTCGTAAGGTATTGGGGGGGGTTATCTGTTCTTCAAACTATGTATGCCATAACGAATTAAATATCCCCTACATAGAGGATTTTGTGAGATCCAGACCAGCACTTTTCTGGATAAAGATCTGGAACAACACGGCTGCTACATTGACCCGTGAAATTATTTTGGATTGTCTAAAGTGTGACAGGGGACATCATATACCATGGCTGAAAGCAGTAAAAGAGTGCCTTGTAAGTGTGGGGTTGGCTTCTCTGTTCACATCACCAAACCTAATAAACCGCTCCCATAAGACCATCATTTTAAGGGCATTGTATGACCTATACAGAGAAGAGCGTGACAGAAAGAACCTGACTAAATGCACGGTTGTAAAATATTTGGCCTATTCTGATCTACACGTCAAAAAACCTGGCCCACCGTATAGATATTTGCGTTTGCATCTTGGAAGATGGGTAAGGGGTTTACTGTTTCGTTTCCGAGACGGGAGTATAGTCAATCTATTGAACTTCCCGTTGGGATATAATAAACATCTCGAAACCTTAAATTGCCCCTGTAACCCTGACATGAAGCAAAGTCTTATGCATTTCTTGTTCTTTTGTGGTTTCTATAAAAAATATACTGTACATTTTCTCATGCCCTATTGTAAGAAAAACGGATTAACTAATTTTAAATTGGCACTCCGGTCCTTTTTGGTATTGGGATCAGATGAAGTCATTTTTAGGATGAGCTGCTTTCTCAAAGCTGCTGTCAGAGCGAGAATCACCCTTAACATTGATGTATAAACTATTGCACACTGCACTTTCTATTTTTGATACTCTTTTATAATGGTTTAATAATGGTCTTAATATCGTGTTTTTAATAGTGCTTTTAAACAGTGTTTTTTAAATAATATTGTATGATATTCTCTTCTTTTATAAAAACTTACTGATTTGCTATTATGAAGGGACATATGTTGTACAGTTGGGACATTGTAAATGGATTCTGATTTTGCTCGTTTGTTCTCGGATAATTCTCCAATTGCAACTATTGAATTTAATTGATTGAATGTTTTTAAAAAATGTATTGTGTTTTTTGTCTGTACTTTTATGGATGTTTTTTTATTCCGAATAAAGATCTTTTGACTTGACTTGACTTGACTGATATAAAGTGTCTCTCTCCATGACTCACTGTGCCGGTCCCCAACCTCCAGGATCTCTCCAGTCTCTGCATCGGCAGCCAGAAACGTCCACTCAGGAGATACGTACTTTTGAGACTGTACTCTCTCTCTTCTGGATTGTCTTAGTCCATCCAGACTCTCTTCGAATTCGCTTTGATCTGACTCCGATGTTTCAGCAATTGTAACGAGATTCTTCTCAGATGCAAGCCTTATGTTCAACCTTTCTTTCCTTGTCGGCCACTTCGCTGCTGCAGCATCTGCTCTCCTCTCCTCTCTTCCTCTTGATCTGATCCTTCTGCACCAGGCTGTTCACTCTGCTCTGGTTCAAAGTTCACTTTTGCAATCTCATCTATCTCAGAATCTGAGTTCAACTCTGGGGCAGTTTGAGCTATTCTTTCTTGCTCTGTTGCTTGTTCAGCCTCATCAGGAGTTCTCAAGATCTGACCTGTTTTTTCAGATTCTGTTGTAATTTCAGTTAAGCTAAAGACAAAGGTCCTTGACAAGGCGAGATATAAACGAAAAAGTAATTATAGGCCACAATCAGCACTATAATGAAAAAAAGTCCAGCCGGACTTTGAGATTTATTCAGTATTTGTGATTATGCTTAATGAGACAAACCAACAATAAAGCAGTGGGACGCAGTCCTGCATCCACGATGCTACACAACAATAAAAAAAAACAAGTACTGGGGCAATTTCAGTGGCACTTCTCTGAAACAGGGTAGTTGTTTTATCAACAGGCTCAGACACTCTATGAGTATGCGAAGCGTGGTTCCAATTTGGCAAACTCCACACTTTACAGCCTTACCCATGACCACAATCACTTGGTATGGTCCTCGTCAACGAGCATCAAGGCAGCTCTTCCTCACGTGTTTACGGACAAGCAGCCACCCACTAGGGGTTAAGATCATGCAGCTGGTCTCTCGAGGTGGATGCAGTCGCAGCTTCGACCTGGTGGGACAAAGAATTAACCACATCAGCCAGTCCCCTAACATAGCTCTTCCCATCAATATCCTGTGGGGAGAGAGCCCTGTCCTCCTATCAGGAGTGCTATGCAGACTCATCAATACCAATGGTAACGCATCAGGCCATTTCAATGAAGTTGTTGAACTAACCTTTGACACCCGCATCTTGATTGTGCCATTTATTTGCTCCACAAGACCAGAAGCCGCAGGCATGTAACTAGAATGCAGTCTCTGATCAATTTTCAAGGCTGTACACAACAATGTCATGATTTCACTATGGAAATGTGTTTCTCTATCTGTCTCCACTGAGGTCGGAAATCCAAAGAGTTGTATCAGGTCCCTTAAGAGCAGTTTTGCCACTGTGAGACTCTTGCACGTCTAGTTGGATATGCCTCAACCCAGCGTGAAAAGATACACACCACCACCAGAAACATATCTCAGCCTATTGCACCTCGGCATTTCAATAAAATCCAATTGTATCCTATTAAAAGGAACTCCGGTTCTGCCAATGTGGCTCGTCACAACCACAGTTCTCTTTCCAACATTCAGTTCAGTTCAGTTCAGTTTCAAAAACTTTTATTTGATTAACACTTGGGTAATCATGAAAAGTACATCATACAATTAAATACAGTTACATAAAAACACATTATTACATTACAAAGTCGCATTTAAAAAGACTTTACATAAAATCTATATACAAATTAATTCAGATAAGAATAAATTCAGTGAGACGATAGCCCCATTTTGCTGCGAGTCGTTAAACATGATTTTAAGAAAAGAGCTACGTTTTATGCCACGTATTGTGAATCTAGCAGCTGAAGTGCCAAAAATGCTGGTCGGCAGGTCCTCAACCCCATTTGGCGCAAAAGTGGAATAATCCAACGCTTGCGCGCTTGCTCATAGTATCGACAGAACAAAATAAGATGGATGGTCGATTGGGGAGAGACTCTGTCACATGGACATTTATTCAAGTCATGGGACCAGTTTGACACAGTGGGAAAAATGACAAGACGAAAAAATAAATTAAAGCGAAACCTAGTTAGTAAATATTTTTCATAATTGGATAGGTAAAAGGTAGGGCTGGATACCAGGGGAAACTTGGACCATCAATGCTTGCACATTTGTTTGCTTGGTTACTTCACAAGAGAGGCGTAATTCCCTTAGGTGATTTAGACAGAGGTTTTTCAAAGCACCTCTGCTAATATCAACCAGTGTGGAAGGCTCAGTGAAGTATGATGTGCAGTTCAGGTCCTCTAAAAAATTAGAAATACACGTCAACCATGGGATTTTCTTCCAGCATACCATATTTAAGCAGTCAGAGATCAAAGAGCTTGTTAGGTGGCATTGTGGCTTGTTCCAGATACGGTGCCATAGGAGGATTGGCTGACATTTGATGTTATCTGATAGGTAGTCAATGCCAAGCTCGATACGGCAACCGTAAATTGGAGCACTTTGTCGAAGTGCCAGTAGGTATTTTAAAAAGCCATTTTGGACTTTTTGCAACTCGTCTGTGGGTACATAGCCCCAGACGCCTGCACCATATGTTGCTATACTATGGCATTTGGCTTGATAAATTTTGAGCAACTCAGATGGGGCAGGTTTGCCCAATTTCCTGGAAAAAGAGACAAGCGCCGAGGTTGCTCTCTGATAGAGCAGCTTCCTGCTTGCCGTGGCTCTTTTCCAAGATAATTGGTCGTCAATTAAGATACCTAAGTATGGATATTCCCTAGCTCGTTCTAATCTAACTTGCTCAATATAGAGAGGTTTGGGATTTTTTACCTTGGGTCCTGTGTACATAACAAAGGTTTTGCTTTTGTTCACTTTTAACCCCAAAGAAAGCATGAACTGGCAATATTTATCCAGTTGCTTTTGTAGCTGGACTAGCGTTCTAGCTAATATAACAGAGTCGTCTGCATAAAGTAATGTAGGGATAGGGCGATGGTTAATAGTAGGTAGGTCCTGGTTCCTTACTAACATGGCTGTTTCCAGCCCGTTAGTGTATAGGTTAAACAGGAAGGGAGCCAGGACACAACCCTGCCTAACTCCTCTTGTTATTGGAAATGAGGGTGAGAGTTCGCCACCTATCCCGTATCTTACACAGGCCGTGGCATCGGAGTAGAGCTCACGTAAAAACTTGATGAGTGAGGGATCAACACCCAGTTCTTCTAGGATGGACCACAACCTGGCGTGTATCACGCAGTCGAACGCTACACTGAGGTCGACGTAAACCAGGTACAGGTTGCCCCCTTTTGCCCCCACGTACTTGCCTATTAGGAGGGTTAAGTTTAGAGCCTGTTCAACAGTACCAAGCCCCTCCTGGAAACCATACTGGAGGTCAGTCACAATGTTGTTCTCCGACGCCCAGTCCTGGAGACGTTCCAGGATCAGACGTCCCGCGACTTTCCCCATGGAATCCAGGAGGGAAATGGGCCTGTAACAGGCTGGGTTGTTTCGATCGCCCTTTTTGAAAATCGGAAGGAGTATAGAAGAGGACCAGGAGTCTAATAAACCAACTTTTGATACCGCCGCCATCACCTGGGTGACGATGGGGGACCACAGATCTATGTTGGTGACAAAGATATCAAGAGGGACTCCGTCGGGGCCAGGGGCCTTTCCGGTTTTTGAGGACGATAAAGCATGTACGACCTCGCTTAGGCTGAAGTGGAGGTCTATCGGGTATACCTGCGTCTTGGAGGGATCAACTGTCGGCTTGGCCTGTGTAGTGCAGGCCACGGAGGAACCACCGAAGATCTTTGAAAAGTGGGTCACCCACTCGTCTGCAGATACAGCCACATCCAAGTGCTGGTGTGAGTTTACATCAGCCAGGAAGGGGGATTTAACTACACGCCAAAACTGAGAGCTGTCCTTACTTCGGCAACTCGCGTGTAGTTGGGCCCATAATTTTTTCTTTTCATCCTTTTTACAATTCTTCTGAGCCTTTTTATACTCTATTCTGAGTTTAGCTATTTCATTCATTCATTTGTTGACACGGAACACACCTGTGGCACACTGCTTCAGCATGCACACGAAATCGTGGGTTGAACCAAGTTTGGCTAAACACTCGTACCATGGCGTCTCTCCCAAGATGAACTGCTCTGTGAATCTGCCTTGCTATTGGGTTCAATAAACAGTTAGGTAACACTGCCCTTTCATCTGTTGACACCCAAATGCCATCTTCTCTCTTTTCACAACCTGCTCGAACCCATGATGCAGTTTCCTCCTCTGGGACCTCATCCTGCAGCCGCTTCACCTCATCCCAAGTATCGGCTACAGCTAACATCATGCTGAGCTCGTCTCTTCTGTGCTCTCTCCTACATTTTCTCGGCTACCTGAGCAGAGTATACTTTTTTCAAACAGGCAGCTTCAACCACCCCAAAGATGGTACACAGCAAAAGCTGCTCTCAAACACCTTTCATTGTCTCTTAAGCATGAACCGTCAACAAAAAGGATCAAATCAGATTCAGGCAGGGGTTCATCGACAATGTCAGGTCTGGGTTTGGTAGATAGTTCATTAACATCAAGACAGTCATGCTCTTCACAATCCTCTCCATCTTGTGGAAGAGGTCACAATTAGGGATGGGCGGAATTTGCGAAATTCACTTTCGCAAACTATCACGAAAATGTCAAAAATCTCCACAAACACGCGGAAATATTGCGAAGACGCTGAACTTTTTTTCCTGCCCGTTCGCAGCTTGCCAACTTACCCATGCGGTTGCACATAGGCGCAGCCATCTTGTTTTCACTTGTCCCGCCCGCCCGCGATGCTTACTTCCTGTTCCGGGTCGTTCAATGCATGCTCGCTCCTGTTCGTGGTACGTATTTCCTGTTCAGGAACTCTTTTACTTGTTCGCGCCGCTTTTTGCGTGCTCGGGGAGAAAATATCGCGCAAACTTGCGCACGTGGACTTAAGGGGCGCGGCCATCTTGTTTTTCACTCTATTGCATGGTTCTGCGGCCTGATTTTCAATCCTCCCTGTATCTTTACAATCCTTTGTTTCAAGCCACTTTTTTTTCATCTTTTTTATTTATTATCTCTCTATTTTCCTGCTTCTATATTTTTGGTTTTTGTCTACTTTTTTGTGTTTTTAGCTACCTTTTCACTCTTTTTCTATTGCCTGCTATTTTCATTTCCTTTACTTACTTTTTAAATTTTATTACCTTTTCTTTCCCGCCCCATCTCTCTCTCCCCAGAACCATGCCAAAGGGTAGGGCTCGCCCCAGCCAGAGGCGCGAATGCCTTTCTTGCGGAAGGCGGCACCCACAAGGGGTGCAGGCATGGGCCTTTTTTGGGGAGGTGGAGTTGGCTGTACTCATCTTCTTTGTGCCTCAACCCTGGCAGCAGGTGGCAGGCCTGGGTCCAGGCTCCGGTGGGGGAAGGGGCAGTGTTCCGCTGCTCTGGGGCCGGCGCACCCAGGCGCAGTTGACGCACCGGTGGTCCGATATCCTGGACCGTGAGCAGGACCTGCTGGACCTGCTAGGAGTGGAGGTCCCGGGTCTTGGTGAGTAACTATTTAATTATTACTACTTTGTGTCTGTTCTTCTGCTCTGTGTTATATATTCTGAATATCTTTTTTTCTTCCAACCAGCTAGAATGTTGCTGCTTACATTCCAGGTTAATTACGTTTAAAAGTCTTCTGTGATTGTTATGACACAGGTGCTCCTCTGCGCTACTACTAATCTTACTTGTTTGCAACTTTGCGTTTGCGCTCTCTTAGCGTGATTATGTAAGAGTTTATTTTAGAGAAATCAAGTTACGTAATGCTATAGTGACTCTAGTCCTTACTTTGTCCTGTCACTAAGAGATAGGGGCGGATTGATACTTAGGTTTAGTTACTTTGTATGAGTTTGTAATTTTTTAGTGGTATGCGTGATGCCCCCTCAGTTACGTCATGTGCTGCTAGTGCCCCAGTCTTTATTAGAACCGTTTCTAGTTTGTTCAATGAGTGGTGGTAATAGGCTTAGCACTAGCAGAACATCAGCATTATTCAATCAACCCAAAATTTGGTGTATACAAAAAATGTAGTCATGTGTCCTCTAGTTGACCATATGCATTGTTGAGGACTAAAAGAAGTGGAAATGCATACTTAATGTACAATTGGCACGCCTGGAATAGGTGGAGTAGGTCGGGTGGTACGTCGTACTTATGCTTAGTTAGTATTCTGGAATCAGAATGGAAGACTGGATTAGTGTTGATAAATAGTAAGTAGTCGATGCGCGAATCCCCGATACTACTTGTTGACCAGTTGAGATCGGTCAATTTAGTTATTGCAATTGTTGTTTACATAAGTGTTTTTTGACTGTCCTTTAACAATATTTTATTTGTTTGACACCATCCATCAATGTTTGTCTCTTTCCTATATCTTTCCTGTTCAGCACCCATGGGCAGGCGGACAGGGAGTGAGACACAGTTGGCAGGAGAACAACACCAGGAGGACACCAACGAGGGCTCCTCTGCTGGCCCTAGTAAGTCTTCTTGTTTTTAATAATAATTCTTATTCCATAACTTTTACTGCACCATATTTTTCCCAAACTATTGTTTCAGTTTCCTAATGCTATTTTTTGCCAACATCTATCCTTCGATCTGTACTCTTTCGAAAATCTTGTTATCCCTGCCTCTGCTATGATGACTCTCTGTACTACTACTACTATTAGTCTGTCTGTACTGTAGTAGCTAAGCTTGCCCAGTTGGCCACTTTTTATTTAAAAGGTTGTAAATAATTCTCACATTCACCAGTAGCTCTAGTCATTGAGTCCAGTCTGCTGGGTCGTCCTCTTGTACTACTTCAGGTCTTATTGATCTTGAGTATTTGTTAATCTTAAGGCTTTGACAATTCACACCAACAAATGCCCAACCAGATTTATTATTATTTTGATATGATAGGACATACTACTACTGTTGTGGGGATTTTGCACAAGCAGACCTTTGTACAAGAAAATAGGATGTTGGTGATGGTAGGTTGGACCTTCCTCCACACCTCAATCAGAAGTGCAGAATCAGAACCCACCCACCACAATCCCCTCCCCGACTAGTTATAGTAGTGTCTTGTCATAACTATTAGCTCTCCGAACCCTCCCCCCAAGATACCCAACAAGTACACAACCCAGAACATACATAACACACCCAACCTCTCAGTCGTAAAAACAATGCACATGCACACCCTTCCTTTAATTTGCCTACTTGTGTAAGTCCACACCAAATACCACCAAGTCTATGTAAGTTCAAAATGTTTAATGATAAGCTCTGTAAGTTGTTCTATTATAATGCAGAACCAACAGGAAAATCAATAACATTAAAACAATAAACATTGTTACACTTACTTACAGTTGGGAATTAAATCGTGATAACTGAATAGTGGTGGAAGCACCACCATCCCCTAGGTAGGAATTTAGTTTATATAAATTTATAAATGAAGATCTCTGAGTGAAGGGACCCCTCACCTTAGAAGAACCTAGTACTGGTAGTTGTTGCTTCATAAGCTCTTCAAAGCTCTGGTTCGTAGAAGGGAATCTTCCGTCTGTAATACGAAAAATGAAATTGTGCGTGTTAGTATATTGCAAGCATTTCTCAGCAGTGCCAAAAAGTGTATTATGGATAAGCAATATGGACAAACAGTACACCAGAACTTCATAAAACAGTGGCTTGTTAATGTTTTGGTTGACCACGTGTACGCAGTGCTTAGACAGTAGCAGTGTGAGGTCATGTGGGCTTAAAGGTGTCTTCTACAACAAGCTGCAAGGTAACGTCACATGTGCAAAAATAAGACACAAAGGTAAAATGGTTGCATGGCTCGGGCTAACTAAGCAAAGGCTAAAATGACCATAGGGACCATATATAACTACTAGTGTCTACTCTACTACTGCCTGATTTGTACTAGTGATGTATGTTATATACTATTAACTAATTTTTCAATCTTGCTACTGACCAATGATGCATAAAAAATGTGTAATGTTTTCTAGGCACACTACTGACTACGACCACCATTGCCGGGGCCAGCCAAGGTGACACGGAGGGAGAAGATGTGGCAGTTGCCGACAATACCGATGGAGCGGTAGGGGGAGTGCCTGCACCAGAGGCGGGCGGTGGTAAGGTAGATTCATATTCCTTAACTATTGTTGATATTACACTCACTGCAAGGGTGTAATGTATGTATACTGTACTGTTGAGACTTAGGGCCCGATTAGGATGGCGAGCGGATTGCCCCCGCCGCGGCGGTAGTATCCCAAATGAGGAATATGATCCTGTTACTCAGAAAATGTATTCAAACGTTAAGACATGCATAGTCTTGAGTAGGCTCCTTAAGTTTTATTCCATATGAATGGCAGTAGAATACAAAGCATTCCAAATGTATCTACAGATATTCATCAATGGATATTAATTTCAAATATTTTTAAAATATCTGTTATCCCAAAATATCCCTATGCATTTCGGGCTGGGCCCTTCACCAGGGGATATTTAAGCCTTTAGGGTAAATAATAATGATGAAGATAAAAATCAAGGCTTCACGTATTAGTCCTAGATTCATGTGAAACTCATAATGCATACTCAAACTTCCACCTAGTGAACCCTGTGTGAGTGTCAACCACTGATATCTAATTGCAAGCGTGCGTGCACGCGACACGTAATGAACTCATGATGGATTTCCTAGGTTTGTCAGACGGGATTGTTTCAATGAAAAAAAATTAAATCAAAACAACTTCATGGAAAACCAGACGAACGAGTGCATATACCCAGATTGTAAATATATACGTCGATCCAACATGTGTTGACGGTCAAAGTGCAGCTCCAAAAGATAGTGGGTGAACAGAGTACAATGCAAGAAAATTGTGCATCAGAACCCGTTCACCCTCAAAGTGCAGATAAAAAGCAAATCGAGTACAAATAAAAACAAGTGCCATCAGCAAGAAACAAGTAATTAACAAGTGCGTCTACTACCAACAAAAATCATGTAACCTGGTGCAAAAACACTGTGTTAGACCAGTCGGCTGGCAAACTCCCGGCATCCACTCTCCATATGGGCTTGTTATAACTGCCTCTGACCCTTTCCAATCAGCTTCTGAAATGGTTGCCATATTCCTATTCAGTTAAAGCTTCTCTATTCATGTCATAGGCATGAAAATAGGGCGATTACATGCCGTGGTTTTCTGCACAATTTTTCAATATTTAGTAAGGTGAAAAGGGTACTATAAAGGGTATTGAAAAAGCGCCTCAATTGGAAACAGGTAACAGGAGTATGAGATATG